>NC_092154.1:36440047-36775047 GCF_045791955.1 Oncorhynchus clarkii lewisi | reverse complement strand
TACTGTACACACACTTCTCAGTGGGCTGGACATATTGTTTTCAGTGTACCAGTCTCTCACACACACAAATACACACACGCTGCTCTACTCTTGCTAAGTCTATAGCATAGTCCTTGTGACTGATCTACTTGAAGTCTACACCATGCTGGTCTCTCTATCCCAGCCCAGTTGTAAATCTCAGAATGCTACCATCAGCCAGTGTATAGTCACACTGACCCTTGTCCCGTCCCAGTCTATCTCCCCCAGTACCATTTACAGCTTCTTACTCCCTTACTGTAAACCAGGGACACAGCTGAGGATATAGAACCCCCCCCCACCCCATCTCCACAAACACACACACACCACTGTCCCTGTGGTACTACCCTTCAGGGTCAATTATCCCAAGTACTTCACAGGATCTGGCACCATGAGGGTGTCAAGCTAATGTGCTGCATGATCCTACTACCGATATTAACCCCCTCACTGCCAGAGTATACAATGTTGTCAAATGGGAGGAATTGACGATAGGCAAGAGAGAAAATAACATATCCAACAATATTTATAATACAAAAAAAAACTACTGAGTTTAATATTACGAAGCATGGTAATAAAGTGTTCCTCTGAAGAAGGGGGTTGGTGGTGGGCTCAAGAACATAAAACACCTCACCGCCACCGATTATTCAATGGCTAGCTCTATCTCTCAAACCCAAAGCCAGCTACTGTAGCTCACTCTCTCCCTCAGGGCCACAGAGATGTTTTAGACATGGAAATGCTGTTAGCGCTTTGCGTTAGCCTACTTCTGGGGGAAGGGGCTTGGATGAGAAGACGGGGAAGAATAAAGAATAAAGGTAGTGATATGGAGCACTTCCATCTGGGAGAGAGGAGAGAGTGCATACAGACCCAAACCTTCTAAAGGAGAGAAAGTAGGGGGGGGGGGGGGGGTGGAGCGGAGGAGAGGAGAGTGGAGGGGGCAGGGTAGAACAGATGGGAAGAAGGGAAGTAGGGTAGAAAGGAGAGGAGAGCATGAAGGGAAACAAGTGAAGGAGGAGATTGAAGGGGAGGAAATTAATAAACTATGAGTGCCAGCCAGAGGGCGATGTTGGGAGTTATTTGAGCAACAATGACCGCACCAACCTTCCTAACCCTACCAAAACACACACACGTCACACTGACCTTTTCCTCTGTCCCCTTTACAGTACCAATGAGAATGCTAGGAGACTGCCAGGCAAAGAAACACACACGTAGATACACACACATACACACGCAAACAATACACGCACACACACATCTCGACACAGTGCTGGGAGGGCCTGCCAGCCAGAGGTAGAGTGGCATCACTCATGTGTCATTACAACAAAGAGAGAGGGACATCAGACCAACACAGAGAGATAAATATAGCACAACCCACCCTGTGACTCAGCCATACAAACACACTCGCGCGTGAGCGCGCACACACACACACACACACACACACACACACACACACACACACACACACATATGGATGCACATGCCTCTAATGAGACCAACAAAGACAGGAGAGATGAGAAAGAGGGAGGAGAGGAGGAAAGAGAAAGGGAAAGCAACAATATGATTGTTTGGTTCGCTACAATCGCTGATACCTTCGCCTTTGCTCTCAAAAGCAGAGAAACAAGATTCAAATCACAGAATCAATCATTTATATACCACTTATGAACTATTTATAAGCCATTTATAAAACATTAAGAGAACCTACTGTTAATCTTCAAATAGGAAAATATAATTATTCCGTATCGTCCCTTCACGACCCAGAGACTGCACATCATATGTCATTCATTTATGTGGAGAGAAACATTGATGAGTTACCAGATGAGAGGAGCTGCAGTGTGTGCGTGCGTGCGGGTTTGTGTGTATGCGAGCTGGAGCTGAGTAATGGGACTGGCTCAGGCCAGTCGGTTAGTTAGTTGTGGGCTGAGCAGGGAAGGTTCTGGGGAACGGCAGAGAGGGTTCTGAAAAACATGCAAAACCCTTACGACCGGTTTCCCTTCTGGCTCTGTATCGAACCTGGGTTCAAGTACTATTTGAAATCTTTCAAATACTTTTACCAATTGCTTTCGCCTGCTTGGAAGGCCAGGTGGGTGGGGTTTACACTTTCTAGGCTTTTCTATTGGTTTCATGACAACAGTCAAGCTCAATCGAGCGCCGTTGCAGTATAAAACAAATATTTCAAATGGTATTTGAACCCATGTCAGCTCTGGATAGCAGGCCGTGGGAGGACGCACTTCACATCCATATCAGCACATCAATGCGAGCACTCGGAAATAAATACTATATACAAATAAAAATTAAACAACATCCTGCTATGGTTACAGAATAGTGACTTTTCGGGGTCATGCGTATGATTGAAAATAAGAACTAGCAAAAATATGTCATATGTACTATGCCCCTCCCCTACCACGACCTTAACACACTACCTCCGACTGAATGCATGTGGCCAGGTAGTGCCGGAAAGATGCAGTAAAAGGAAACAGAGGTTTGTGGATGTGATTGTGTGTGACCGAAAAAGGAAGAGAAAAGAGAAGAACAGAAAAGGGAATTGAAGGGTAGTAGAAGTCATACTTTTCGCAAGGGTGTTTCGGCCGACCGGATTTTCTTGGGAGATATCTGTGAAGAGAGTAAGATAATTAAAGTCTTGTTTTCCCCTCTTCAGAGATATCTCCAATGGCAACAGTGCTGTTCTAGAAAGATCAAGTTTCACAAGAAACGTTTTTGTGTACTTGCTGCCGCTGTCTAAAACCTTTATTAAGCTAGTGGCAGAAAGTAAATTGAGGTTAGAGGTTAGACAGGAAGTAACTATATATCTGATGTCATATCCTGTGATGTCATGTCCTCTTGTTCCTATTCTCCCGAATGCCCGTGGCTCCTCATAAACTAGCCTAGCTTAGCGGCTAATGCTGAAGATAATAACCTATGTCCCATTGCTTTAAACAAGCTACCGCTACAAATTTAGCTAGCGTTGCGTAGTAGACCACTGTTAAATAGGGAGCATTTCAATACTGGTCAATTGAGTACTAGTACAGCTAACTAAGCAAGTTGCTGCTTATTTCTTTATCTAAGATGATGGTCTACTGCTATAAGAACATTTAGATGAAACTTCCTTGAATGTCTCGGTTTGTGATGTGCCAGCTCACCATTACTGTAAGTCTGATGTGACATCTAACTAAGTGCTTCTCTTTAAGGATTATTTGCACTGTTGTTGACAATCAAGAACGATTCATTTGTTTTTTCATTTGAGCAGTGGCAGCTATTCAGTTCGATTGTTAAAATATCAAAGCAGTTGCCGAAACGATAACGTGTATGTCGGTGTCGTGGGTGTAATAACAGTAAATGAAAGCAGGTGTAGTGACACATAGGACACAGGGTGTGAGGGCTGAGGGCCGAGAGCCACACATGCAGTATGAAAGGGGACACCACAGACAGGGAGTAGGACTGACACTACCACTGGCTGCGAACCCCTAGGTACAACAACAGCTAACAGCCTAGGCATAATGGATAGAATAACTTCAGAAGCCACTCTGGTGCATCCTAAAGGAGTAGAGTATTTTAAACAAGCACTACAACTTCAAGGACTGCTTCTACATAAACACGCATAGGCTGTAGCACGGTGGTGGAATGCATCTGACTGTTGGAGATTCAATGCGTCTGTGTTATTACTTGTATCTGCCCCTATCGGGGGAAAAAACAACATTATAAATAATCATTGAACAACAACACAGCATTTGGGAGACACTCAGAAGAGGCAGGGACAAGGAGGAACACAGTCACAGAGGTGGAGGAAACACGGGCAATTCATCTCGCAGTGTCATCTGCAAAGAGATTGTATTGTTTTGCCAAGCAGAATGATAGGATATTGAATTTGCACTGAACCATTACTAGTTACCCCCAGCTAACAATTCTAGGGAGAGAGAACGTTTTTGTTACCCATAATGTTCCCCTAATATTTGTTTCCAGTTTTCCATTAGTTAGGGGAACATTCTAGCCATGTTAGCAAGAACCTTCTGAGAACCTTTTCAGCATGTTTAGTGTTAAAGTTGGGAGAATATTCCCCTTAATGTCAAGTAGAACTTATCTAGAACGTGGTTACAATGTTCTCGCAACATTTAACACCTATTAAGTTGTTTCAGATCTACATTAAGAGTTCATCTGGACAGGGCCTAACTATACTGGTCCAATAAGCACATGCCCTAAAGATACTGTATACCTAAGTGGGAGAGTGGTTAGTGTGTTTGTCATTGGTCCTGGTGGCCTGGGTTTGAGACCCGCTTAGGGGATTCACCCCACTCTCATTTCCTTGGCAACATACAGTATGTTAATGTCATTATTTGGCAACAGTTACAACACACCGATCTGATCTAATTGTTTTTGCATTGAAAGCTAAGCATCTCAAAGAGAATGCTCTGTGTCTTCTTCAAATCCACACCATGTATACCATGTAGAACAATGTGTCCCTGATAAGGAATCACATCAGCTCTCGTCATTGCCTTTCTCTCTGGAACAGTCCTGACTTGCTGCCGATACATGGTCCCAGGTGGTAGTGTTGCTTCTGATAGAAACATACTGTGTACTCAGAACATGGTTGCCATATTCTCAGAATGTGTATATTTGCAGTAGCGTGTCTGTACGTTCTCATGTACATTCTCACGTTTGCCATTTCAGCGATGATGACGCCAGTTATACCAAAACAGTACACAACGTAGACATCTCCAAGTTTTAATGTGGAAAAACAGACAAATTCCTACAGGATCACTTCAGACCAGTGTTGGGGTAATAATTACTTACAGTTACTTTTATGAGTAACAGAGTAATATAACAAGTAACTGTCTTCAAATATTGTAATATTATTAGTTACTTTTCCAAGTAACCTGTATATTACTTTCAGAAGGATATATCTACCGGCATGTTACATGTATTTCTTAAAGCCTTGTCCTCGGGTTGTCAACCCGCTTATTCTGTTCCTCGTGGAAACGCTCCCATTATTCTGGAGTTGTTCGCGGAGAAAGAGAACAACATTTTAGTCAAATGAAAACTCTGCAACGGCAGCATTGATCTCTTTGTCCAGAAACACCACACCGAAGCCTGCAGAAGCATCTGGAGGTCGTGCACAAAGGCACAAAGCCGGTAGCCAGTTCCAGAGACGAGTGAATGAGGAGACATCTATAAACCATTATGATAATGAAGAAATATGCAAAAACGACATTTCCAAGTGCTCTAATGAAATATCCATAGAGACAATTGGAATGGTTGATAAATTAATTTCAAAAGGGCAATAATGACATTAACGTGTTTTGCTAAGAACGTGAGAGTAGGGGGACTCCAGTAGAGGGTCTCGAACCCAGGCCAACAGCACCCATGAGACATGCCCTAACCACTGTCCCTATAAGGAATATCACTGCACCGTGTCATTAGTGGGCAAGTACAGTTAGGCCCTGTCAAGATTAAACCCTAACCCCTCCTCCATGGGCATTTGTGAAGATCTTACACAACTTGATAGGCGTAAGCAATAGAGTGAATGCACTTTGAAGTGAATCTCAACTCTGTTAAAAGTACACTCAATCAAAGATTGTATTGATCATAGTAATTCAGGGGTATCATTAAAGCAGGTGAATATGTCCCTCCAACATTAGACAACTAGACAGAAAGCCCTTCAATAAGTGAGAATAGTCAGATTAACTGATACATGACACAGCCATGGTGGCATAGCAGGACGATTAGAGTGCTGTGGACCAAGAGGATGTGAGTTCAAATCCCAGGTGAGGACATGTTGAATAATAGTGACTGCATAAATGAACATGTACTGTATGTTCAAGGCACTGTGTGTGAGTATCTTTGACAGACGAAGTGCTATGAACGGATAACTCTGGGCCTTGATTGGCTCAGTAACAAGACGTGCTCAATTGATGAAATATTCTCCTAATAATATATATTCTGGGAACATGGCAACTGTGTTTGGTGGGACATTGATGAAATGTTCTCCTAATAATATATATTCTGGGAACATGGCAACTGTTTTTGGTGGGACATTGATGAAATATTCTCCTAATAATATATATTCTGGGAACATGGCAACTGTGTTTGGTGGGACATTGATGGAATGTTCTCCTAATAATATATATTCTGGGAACATGGCAACTGTGTTTGGTGGGACATTGATGAAATATTCTCCTAATAATATATATTCTGGGAACATGGCAACTGTGTTTGGTGGGACATTGATGAAATGTTCTCCTAATAATATATATTCTGGGAACATGGCAACTGTTTTTGGTGGGACATTGATGAAATATTCTCCTAATAATATATATTCTGGGAACATGGCAACTGTGTTTGGTGGGACATTGATGGAATGTTCTCCTAATAATATATATTCTGGGAACATGGCAACTGTGTTTGGTGGGACATTGATGAAATATTCTCCTAATAATATATATTCTGGGAACATGGCAACTGTGTTTGGTGGGACATTGATGGAATGTTCTCCTAATCCACAGGAAGCTGGATACGTGAATGTTTAACTTTTGCATGTCTAGAACATGAATAGCTTATGTTCTGAGAACATGACAACCATGTTCTGTGTATGTTTGGTGGGATGTTGATGGAATATTCTCCTAACCCACAGAAAACTGGACACAAATGTTCTTGCAACGTTCTCGTTAAACGTGTCTAGAACATAATAACCACGTTCTGGGTACATTTGATTTCACATAAAGGGAATGGTCTCTTGCAAACATCCCTTGCACAGCACGGGAACATTCCTATGAAAAAGTTAGTTAATGACCTAATGAGACTAAGTTCTCTAAAGTTGTGGGAACGTTTGTTGTTAGCTGGGATGGCAGCTCTTTTGATATCTTCACGTTTGGCAACAATCTTGGCCAAAGATAACTTTGTCTTTCAGGACCATCCAATCATCACCTTAAGTGTTGTAAGTGTATGTAAGTGACTGGAAGTAATAGACACTCCCAGGATCAATAATGGAAAGACGAAGGATGTAACAGTCAATCCATTAATAGATTAGTATTCCTGGATAGCTCAGGTACTATCAGAAGTTCTATCTCTTCTTACAAGGTCTATGGCTTCTTAGAGTCTTGAGGAAGTGTGTACTCGTGTCGTTGAAGAATTGCCCATCTTCCCTCCATATAAAGACAACATAACAGCTCATAACAGGTGAAAGGAGCCAGACTGGTGCTCAAAGACACTGGGTGTGTATAGATAGGTACTTTAGAGACAGACAGACAGACACAGAAAACGGAGAGGTAGAGAGAGAATCCCAGAGAAAGAACAAAGAAAGACAGAAAGAAAGGGATCTGAGAATACAGACAGACAGAGTAACACCATTTGTCCACCGGTACTCTACCTTCATAGGAGCCAGCTGTATGGGTGTGATATAGGAGGGGTCCACCATGGGCTTGGGTCTGTTGGCTGTGTCTGCCAGGAGACTCTGCCATTGCTGGGGCAGACCTGTGAACTTCTGCTCCCGCTCGTCAAAACCAGTGTGGACCCGGTGCTCGAAGTTAGACGGAGCCGAAATCTCTAGCCTCTTCTTCTTTTTCCCAAACATGCTGGAAAACCCGGACAAACCTGGAAAAAACAGCAAGATATTTTAGAAAAATCTTGGGAATCCCAATAAACAGACATAGCTGGTCCAAACCCACTACTACATACATTATGAAGTCGATATACAGGTAACTGCCAAAATAAAGGAAACACCAGCATACAGTAAAGTTTCTTAATAGGGCGTTTTGCCACCATGAGCCACCAGAACAGCTTCAATACGCCTTGGCATAGATTCTACAAGTGTCTTGATTCGACAGCATTCCTCCATGAGAAATTCCAACATTTGGTTGATTGTGATTGACACACACACACACACACACACACACACACACACACACACACACACACACACACACACACACACACACAGTTATTAGGACACAGGCTAGTCGAGATATCTCCCACTTCAACACTTATAGCTTTATTGACCTGTACTTTATGTTCTTTATGCATTATGCAGTTGGGTAACTAGCTGGAGAAACAGGTTAAGTGCATGTGGGAGAGAGAATCAATGTTATAGCCTAGTTTATGCAGTACAATAAAATGCCCTCCATTATCCACACCCACACTGTATGAGGGCGAGCGCGCACACACACACACACACACACACACACACACACACAGTATGAGAGCACACACGCACACACTGTATGAGGGCACACATGCACACACACACTTCACATACCAATTAAAGAGAAGATTAGTTGGCATGTCATTTGTTGATGGTCTGCTGTTTATTCAAACTACTATGGTGTTGAAGACTTGTCAACTTGATTCAGCTGCGAGATGAAGATTTGCTTTCCCAAAGCTTGTTTCATAATACTATTAATGCTGATGGGCTTCGTGGTATGAGCGGAAATGGAGCAAGAGGCTAACCGTTTAACACTACTTGTGATTCACTGGCACTTTGATGGGCAATCACTTATTTCTCCAAATCCACGACATCTTTGGTAACAGTTTGTGGAAGAGGATAGTTCTCCACGCACATACGTACACACGCACGCACACACATACATGCACAGATAGCTAGATTCACCATGTCGTCATCCACCGTGTTGTCATCACTCGGTTGGTTAGGTCTGAAAGGAGCTTATTGTATCCCTGTCTTCCTGTCTCTCTCCCCTGTAGGAACATTGTCTTCTAGTGGAAACAAATGTTTTCTCTGTCTGTCCGTATCACCGGTCCGGACCTCCGCCGTGCCAGCCAGATCCAGCAACACATACAGACCAGCCCTGCCAGGCCAGCTGCAGTAGCCACGGTGAGTGGACAGAGGGACAGAACAGATGGTTAGAGAGACAAGCTAAGGAGAGGGATAGGCTAGTGAATTTATGTTTGTGCCTTCAAAGAAGCCCTGTCTAAGTAAATATGAAGATCTATCTGACTCTGAGCACCTGAGGAGCAGCCCCATGAGCCCATGCAAATACCCCAATAAAGTAGCTCTGGCCAGTGACAGTGCCTTATATAAAAATATAAAAAAGTGAGGACCCCAACAAGTAGCGCTAACAGGTGCCCAAACTAGAGCTGATAGGATGATTAATGGAGTCTTTCTCATTCAATCTGCTTACACTCCCTCAGGAAAGGCATTAGGCTGATTTAGGGAGGGAGGGAGGGAAGAAGAAAGGAAGGGAGGGAGGATATGAGAAGAAAGGGTGGTGGTGGGTGGTGTGGTCAGGAGGTGAAAGAGATGGAATGATGAGAGGAGGGCAGTGTTGGGGAGTAGTGCACTACATATACTGTAGTTCAACTATTTATTTAACTACATTTCCAGTGGCTTGGTTGTCGTTGAACTAAATTCAAATCTAGGTAGTGTTTTCAGTTCATTCTTTTGTTTGCCGTGTAGTGGAACTACACACTACTTTTTTTTTTGCAAAACTAAAATATGGGTGAAGTTTGCAATCAGCCTATTCTCACATGAGAATAGGCTAAATTACACATTCTGTTATCCATATGACGTCAAAGTGATCAGTTCTTCCAATTTGTTGTCCATGACAATTCAGATTTACATATGCACATTTTTTACTAAGTAGGGCTGGGTAAGACCCGCTTTTGGCCCCAACTGGTGGCTAAATGACTCAGTACAAGGTGTGGCAAATATTCACAGAGACTTAACTGACTGCAGCTGCACACCTTAGACACCTGGCTGCAATTAGGGCTGCAGCAGCAGTATATGTACCATGCAGTGGCATGCACAAGGGGGAGAGAGGTCAATGAGGCCAGTGGGTGGCCGCTAGTGGGTGGCAGCTAGTGGGTGGCCGCTAGTGGGTGGCCGCTAGTGGGTGGCCGCTAGTGGGTGGCCGATAGTGAGTGGCCGATAGTGAGTGGCCGATTTTGGGTGACCGATTGTGGGTGACCGATTGTGGGTGGCCTTAAGGTGGGGGGGTAAGAAGGAGGACAGGAAAAAAAGTGGAGCATATTATAAGTAAATATGGAATGGCGGAATGCACAAATATTCTGGAAGATCTCATAAAGGAGAAGATGGCAGACAGGAAAAAAATGAGAAAAGTGGAACATGTTTTGAGTGAATGGAGGAGTGGTGGATCACACATAACATTTAGAAGAGCTACAGAAGGAAACTGAAAGTGATGAGAGTGAGGATGAGGATGAATTAACTGCGGTGGCAGGTGTGGTGAAGCAGTTTGAACTTCGTCCTCATGATGAACATAATGATATTGGCTCAGTGGGAGTGAGATTTTTTTGAGAGAATGGATCCTTGCCTTCAGGCAGATCAATATGTGGTGTCAAGTTGGTTGGAGAAGAGGTTGGGTCGGTGAAAGTGACTCGTGTCGATTTTTCTTTTATTTTTCCCGTTTCTGCCGTCCAGAGGGAGCAGGCACTTCGCACCACACGACTGAGGACAAGAACTGTGACTTGCTTTCCTCTCCGGAGTAGGGAGCCATCGAAAATAGCGGTAACTCGAGTGGCGTTGAGGAGGATCAACTGAAGCTGAAGATTCCAGTTGTCTGTGAAGCCCGCCGTTTGGTGCGGCTCAGACCCGGTGACGCAGGGTCTTTACCAGATAAAGTCGAGTTAGGATATGTCTGTTATCCTCTGAGAACCTTAGACCCGACTCCAGTACGGTGTTTTAGGTGTCAAGCTTATGGTCATGTGGCAGCAGTGTGTCAGAGTGTGAATCCTAGATGTGAGACGCGTGCAGGAGCAGATGAGACATAGGAATGTGTAGCATTGGTGAGTAAACCGAGGCCAATAGAGTGATAGTAATAACATGTCCTTCAGTAAGTTGTTTTTTTTTTGGGGGGGGGGGGGGGGGGGCGTGGTTGTCAATTTGTACAGCAGGAACGGAATCTAAATCACAGAGGATAAGGATAGATGTTGTGGCGGCAGCTGCAGAGATGTACACTACCTGACCAATAGTATGTGGACACCTGCTTGTCTAACATCTCATTCCAAAAACCATGGGTATTAATATGGAGTTTGTCCCCCCCCCCCCCCTTTGCTGCTATAAACAGCCTCCGCTCTTCTGGGAAGGCTTTCCACTAGATGTTGCAACATTGCTGCGGGGACTTGCTTCCATTCAGCCACAAGAGCATTAGTGAGGTCGGGCACTGATGTTGGGCGACTGGGCCTGGCTCGCAGTCGGCGTTCCAATTCATCCCGAAGGTGTTCGATGCAGTTGAGGTCAGGGCTCTGTGCAGGCCAGTCTCATTCTTTCACACCGAGCTCTACCAAACTTTGCAGTTGCTACTATGCATTGGGGCAGGTAGCGTTTTCCTTGCATCCGCCAAACCCAGATTTGTCTGTCGGCCTGCCAGATGGTGAAGCGTGATTCTTCACTCCAGAAAACGAGTTTCCACTGCTCCAGAGTCCAATGGCGGAGAGCTTTACACTACTCTAGCCGACGCTTGGCATTGTGCATGGTGATCTGAGGCTTGTGTGCGGCTGCTCGGCTACGGAAACCCATTTCACAAAACTCCTGTCTATCAGTTCTTGTGCTGACATTGCTTCCAGAGGCAGTTTGGAACTTGGTAGTGATTGTTGCAACTGAGGAAAGATGATTTTTACGCGCTTTTGAGCTTTTAGGCCACAAAACTTCGCAGCTGAGCTGTTGCTACAAGACGTTTCCACTTCACAATAACCGCACTTACAGTTGTTAGGGGCAGCGCTAGCAGGACAGACATTTGACGAACTGACTTGTTGAAAAGTTGGCATCCTATGGCGGTGCCACGTTGAAAGTCACTGAGCCCTTCAGTAAGGACATTCTACTGCCAATGTTTGTCTATGGAGATTGCATGGCTGTGTGCTCGATTTTTATACACCTGTCAGCAACTGGTGTGACTGAAATAGCTGAATTCACTAATTTGAAGGGGTGTCCACATATTTTTGTACATGCTGTACTTGGGTGTACGGAATATTACAGCAGAATAGTTACAAGATGTTTTGAACGATAGTGTCCCGTCCTCCCAGGCTACTGGTCTGGAGTAGTATCTGATAGGGCCAAAGTAGTGTAATAGTGGTGAGGTTGTAATGGGTGCAGGGTTAGTTGGTAGTGCAATTATTATAATTGATTTCAAATTGTAATGAATTCATACTACAGAATAGTAGGTTGATGCAAAGCCAATACAGTAGGTGGCGGCAGGCACCTATCTTGTATGGGGACTGCCATAGTACCAAAGAAGAGGGAGAAAGAGCTGGGAGGAGGACCCGCTGAAGCTCCGTCATAATTGTTGGACTAATATGCCTAAGGTTAGAAGTTCTCTCTGTCTTGGGGTTAAATATGATCTTCCCCAGCTATTTAAGTTTAGTTATCGCTGTGAAAGGGCCAGTACTTGATTTTAAGGTTTTACACTCGAATGAACACTCATTTGGGTACCTGAAGATTCCCCTGCCTGTCAAACATGTTGAGTTAACTAAATCCCTGTTTGAGAACTTCATTGCCTTGTCTGACTTTTGGTTTTGCGCTACCACGCATGTGACACACTGATCCGCGGAGTTGTTACAGTAGCTTAACTTCTTCCAGTGTGAAGTCATTGGTAGCTTGGTAAACCACATTTTCAGAGTAGCTTCACCAACACCAGAGGGAGGGAGGGAGATGGAGTGGCAGGGACACACACGCATAACTAGCATGCCTTTCACGTCTTCCCCAGAATAACCAGCTAACACGCACATTCCTGCATTCTCTGACTCCATCTCCCTCTGCTCCGTATCCATATTTGACCTGCCAATCACCTTCTTACGCACTGCGGACCTGTCAACAAGGCTTTTCCTCATTGGCTGAGTGCCAGTACCACCTCTACTGATTGGCCGAAGCCGTCTGACATTTTACTATTCTTATCCCTAACCACCAGTGTGTCCTTTGGAAAGTGAAATGGCAGCATTCATCCACTCTACATCTATTACATCCGTACTAAAAATAGAGCTGAGTGAATTACGTCAACAAGCAGAAAACTAAAACACTATCTCTGGATATCAGGGACAAACACTGGCTAGCTGCCTTAACTAGACCTGGGGGAGTGAGCCCAGAAGGGTGTGCAGGCTTTTGCTCCAGCCCAGCACTGACACACCTTATTTAACTAATCAAGGGTTTGAGGATTAGTTGAATCAGATGTGTTAGTGCCAGATTGGAACAAAAAGCCTGCACACTCTTTGTTTCCATTCAGGACCAGGGCTGGAGAAGACTGATGCTATACACAGACAGAGAACCTCAACCCCAGCAGCACATTTAGGGGGATTGCATCGGGATTAGGAGCAGGCAGAGAGATGCGAGCCAAGGGGCAGTGTGTGTGTGAGATTTGGGAATGGGATTATAGAGGTTAGCAGGGTTTAAGGCCTGATTGTAAGAGAAAGAGGAATACTGGCACAGACTGCTGGACTGCTCGTCTAGGCCACACACACACACGCACGCACTCGCACACACATGCTCACTCATTTCGGGCAGGCTTTTAAAAGGGGAATGGCATTCACCGTGCATGGCTGGCTTGAGTACTAACAGTAGATGAAGTAGACGTGCAGTTGCATCGTTTCGAGTGAACAGTATTTAAGCGAGGCGCCCTCTGAGAATTTCCCTGTATGGGAAAACCTTACGGGACTACGTAATGCACGGATTGTCTTGGCAGCCAGACCAGCAACCACCAAGCTATAATTTATGAGCAGATTATAAAGCACTTCATGGAGAATAAGGTTATTACAGCAAAGAGGTACAATGTCACTGGATGAGAAACAGTAGCCTGGTTAATGCCAAGACGATGAAATGCTATCATGGTAATAGTGTCAGACAGAGTACATGTGATTGTTCCTAAACAATGCATGGGTAGGTATTGCAAACACAAGTGCGCATGTGTGTGCTCACCTTCATAGCTGACCCGGACTGACCTCCCGTGTAAAAGTGAGCTCTGCGCCACAGATAAACCGTGGTCGTATCTTAGCCATGTTTCTCACCAGAACTGGTAAAAAAGGAGTTATGAGAGCCTTGCATAACCCAGTTCAACGTAAGTGCCAACCTACACAAACATATACAACAACGTTACACCCACACACACACGCACACACAAACACACACACACACACACATTCCCCAGCATGGCAGATCGCCCTCCACACAGACTAAGAGGGGCAGGGTTCTTGACTCCCAGGCTGATTTGTCTCAAGCCATCTGTCGCCATCTGAGCCATGGCAGGCGTTTCCCTGCACCCAAAACCCAGCCACGACACACACACTTTTGCACGTGTGTGTGTGTGTGTCTCTGCGTGTATGAGAAAGCATGTACAGTGGGTTCTGGAATTATTGGATCCCTTGATAAAGATGAGCAGAAAAGACTGTCGGAAATAAATAATACCAATGCTGAGCTACTTATATTGTATGCAAAATACATTTTATTTTATTTTATGCTTGTACAGTTATTTTATGCTTGTACAGATTTTGTTAAACACGGAATATATTTTTATACACATACAGTGCATTCGGAAAGTATTCAGACCCCTTGACTTTTTCCACCTTTTGTTACATTACAGCCTTATTCGAAAATGTTTAGATTGAAAAAGATTCCTCATCAATCTACACAAAATACCCCATACTGCCAAAGCAAAATTTTTTATTTTTTTTGTGTGCAAATGTATTAAAAATAAATAACAAAAATACCCTTTGCTATGAGACTCGAAATCAAACTCGGGTGCATCCTGTTTCCATGGATCATCCTTGAGATGTTTCTACAACTTGATTGGAGTCCACCTGTGGTAAATCCATTGATTGGACACGATTTGGAAAGCCACTCACCTGTCTATATAAGGTCCCACAGTTGACACTGCATGTCAGAGCAAAAACCAAGCCATGCGGTTGAAGGAATTCTCTGTAGAGCTCCGAGACAGGATTGTGTCTAGGCACAGATCTGGGGAAGGATACCAAGACATTTCTGCAGCATTGAAGGTCCCCAAGAATACAGTGGCCTCCATCATTCTTAAATGGAAGAAGTTTGGAACCACCAAGACTTCCTAGTGCTGGCCGCCCAGCCAACTGATCAATCGGAGGAGAAGGGCCTTGGACAGGGAGGTGACCAACAACCCGATGGTCGCTCTGATAGAGCTCCAGAGTTCCTCTGTGGAGATGGGAGAACCTTCACAAAGCACAACCATCTCTGCAGTACTCCACCAATCAAGCCTTTATGGTAGAGTGGCGAGACGGAAGCCACTCCTCAGTAAAAGGCACATTATAACCCGCTTGGAGTTTGCCAAAAAAAGAAAAAGAAAAAAAAGACCCTCAGACCATGATTCTCTGGTTTGAAGAAAACAAAATTGAACTATTTGGCCTGAATGCCAACCGTCACGTCTGGAGGAAACCTGGCACCATCCCTACAATGAAGCTTGGTGCTGGCAGAATCATGCTGTGAGGATGTTTTTCAAAGGCAGGGACTGGGAGACTAGTCAGGATCGAGGGAAAGATGAACGGAGCAAAGTATATGAAAACCTTCTCCAGAGCACTCAGGACCTCAGACTGGGGCAAAGGTTCACCTTCCAACAGGACAACGACCCTAAGCACACAGCCAAGACAACCCAGGAGTGAATTCGGGACAAGTCCCTGAATGTCCTTGGGTGGCCCAGCCAGAGCCCAGACTTGAACCCGGTCGAACATCTCTGGAGAGACCTGAAAATAGCTGTGCAGCAACGCTCCCCATCCAACCTGACAGAGCTTGAGAGGATCTGCAGAGAAAAATGGGAGAAACTCCCCAAATACAAGTGTGCCAAGATTTTAACGTCATACCCAAGAAGTCTCAATGCTGTAATCGCTGCCAAAGGCGCTTCAACAAAGTACTGAGTAAAGGGTCTGAATACATATGTAAATGGATTTTTATTATCTTTCCAAAAAGCAGTTTTTTCTCTCATTATGGCGTATTATGTGTCGATTGATGAGGGGAAAAACAATTGAATCCATTTAAGAATAAAGCTGTAACATAACAACATGTGAGAGAAGTAAAGGTGTCTGAAGACTTTCTGAATGCACTGTATAGCACAAATATGTACATGTTTTTGTGTGATTAAGAGCCGCAGTCCCTATTTAGGCACAACAAAGGCGTTACAAATGTATACTGAACCAAAATATAAACGCAACATGCAACAATTTCATTGATTTGACTGAGTTACAGTTCATATGAGGAAATCAGTCAATTGAAATAAATTCATTAGGCCCTAATCTATGGATTTCACATGACTGGGAATACAAATATGCATCTGTTGGTCACAGATACCTTTAAAAAAAATGGGCCTCATAATTGTCCTCAGGATCTCGTCGCTGTGTTTTTGTGCATTCAAATTGCCATTAATAAAATGCAATTATGTTTGTTGTCCGTAGCTTAGGCCTGCCGATTTCATAAGCTCGCCGCCACCATGGGGCACTCAGCAAACCGCTTGCCGACACAACGCCATACACATGGTCTGCGGTTGTGAGGCCGGTTGGACGTACTGCCAAATTCTCTAAAACGACGTTGGAGTTGGCTTATGGTAGAGAAATGAACATTCAATTCTCTGTCTCTGGTGGACATTCATGCAGTCAGCATGTCAATAGCACGCTCCCTAAAAACATCTGTGGCATTGTGTTGTGTGACAAAACTGCACATTTTAGATTGGGCTTTTATTGTCTCCAGCACACGTGTGTAATGATCATGCTGTTTAATCAGCTTCTTGATATGCCACACCTGTCAGGTGGATGGATTATCTTGGCAAAAGAGAAATGTTCACTCAGAGGCATGTAAAGAAATATGTTCCAAACATTTTGAGAAATACGATTTTTGTGCGCATGACACATTTAAGGCATCTTTTATTTCAGCTCATGAAATATGGGACCAACACTTTACATGTTGCGTTTATATTTTTATTCGGTGTAGTAATCCCACCCACCAGCGGGCTCTCTCTCTCTCTGGCGAGATGTCTAGTTTCAGAGCGCCTCAGAATGGGACTTGAATTGCAGTCCATGACAGGCGCAAACAGCCAGGGTTTTTAGTTGGTTGATCTCTCAGTCCATCGCTGTCTAGCACCTCCCCCTCTTTGTGGATTTCAACGTTCAACGTAATGGGCTTAACAAGTAAGTGGGTTTGGGAAATTGGAAAGTATGCATCTAAGAAACCGTTTTCACATATAAACTTTATATGCCTGAATTCCAAATCAACCGGGCTCTCCAAAAACAATATGATCCCTGTGATAGAACATATATATTAATTGCCGATTTTCGCAATTTTTCATCTAATACAGCTGTATAGCAGGCTTGCTTCCTCTCTTGCCTAGATTTTAACCACACCAGTTTCAAGTGGAACTTTGAGCCACAGTGTTACCATGCTCTTACGCGCCAGCAATTTGAGCCCGGAAACGAGGTTACAAATGTAGAGATTTTCCCCCTTTCTCACTCCACCCCAGGCATTTTCATTACAATCCAAAAGGCATTTCTTAAACACCAAAATATTATGCTCCATTTTTGGTCCCTGTCATCTTCATTTACAAGCAGTATTTCTTATAAAGGCCTGTGAGTTCAAATGTGGCCCACAATCTACACTGAGCGATTGCCCTAAAAGAGATCCTAAACTAAACCCACAACTAGGATGTTGCTCAGACCATGTTCAAATCTACAGAGCCGTCAAGGCATCCGATCTGTGGCCTGACAGCCTCACCTGTTAAGGTACGGTCTGCTGCTACTACACCACATTGGTTGGCCAGCTTGACATTTTTTATTGACTGTACCAACCCAATGAGTACTGTTTTTATGCTCTTGTTCTTCAGTTGGTCTTACGTTCTCTCTGTTGTGAAATTGTTGTTTGCTTTGTTCTATCAGGATTGGATTCCCTCAAGATTTTTTAATTTGGTCCAAAATTCATGTTAAGCTAGAGGTGTATTCTTCCAGGAACGTGATCCCAAACAGCCACGTTCTGATCCAGGATCAGAATTCAGCAACAGAGTATGTCCAAGTTTTAAAACTCATGAATGTCACATTTATCTTGTGCTTCACGTTTCATTTGTCATAGTTATAAAGAAAGGTCTGACAGTTAGAGAGAAACTTATCCTGGTAACAGATCTTACCTGGTAACCCAGTCACAGTTCCTCTCGACCAATAGAAATGCTCGAATTCCACAAGGCGGTAATAGTCCTACATCATGAGAACCTGTACAGTCCAAGTATTCATCATCCAGACCAGCACACTCCAACTGCAGTCAATGTGTCTGTCTGTGTCCTGTTTATTCTCCAGTATTATTAATATTCTACTGTACACATACTGCCGGACGTATGATTACCAAATATATTCTTCTTTAAACCTAATAAAGAGATTTAGGAAGATAAAACATAATCCAGAGTGATGGATGGCATTGGGTATTCAGGACGATTCGCAGTTGAAGTACTAGGTGTTATCTAGCTAGTGAGCTACCCTGTCCTGTCCTGTAGTGTGTGTTTGTCCCAGCTCAGTCCCAGTCAGAGACGATACTATAGATATCGACAGGACATACTGGAAAACTGCCGACGCCAGCAGCCCCAGAAAAGCCCAGGGCAGGGCACAGCCAGACAGCCAGGACACGTCCTTTTTCCTTTCCCTATGATATTCACCCTGACGGTCCTAACCAAACACTCACAATCTTCACATCCATCCTCCCTTCAGGCTTTCTGCTCTACATCCTCTTTTAGATCTTCTGGTGCCATCGCTGCTGCTGAGTGTCAGTGTCAGTGTGTGTGTGTGTGTCTCCTGTGTCTTGTGTCCTCTCCCTGACCGGATCAGAGTGTGTGCCGTGCACAGACACACACACACTACGTCCGGCCTCACATTCAACATGAGATCTCATCTTCTAACCCACCATTGGGGGGGGGGGGGGGGGGGGGGATGGAGGGAGAACAGGAACCAGTGTGGCTTGTATGGCAGCCACACCCGTTCCCAGTCCCCTGGGCTAATAATACACATGCCACTGTGGGAGGGGACTGTCACACACACACACCCACACACACTGCATATCTGCGCAAAGGCTGAGGCGACAACTGGGTCCTAAATAGAGGGAACACACTGTAGTTACTGTAGTTAGGGGTGTGCTGGGTATGATAACTATTCTATGAACTATGAACTGTATCTTAAGCATCCTTAGATACATTATATTACGTGTGGAAAATTATACTGTAGCAATAGTGGCACTGGCAATTTTCCCATAAATGTAATTTACTATGTGTTTGTGGTATTGATGTTATCTCTACCCTAAAATGTTCTCCATAATATTCCATACCACAGGCATTCAACATGATCTCTGAGGACAAATAGCCAGACTAAGAAAGACTTCAAGAAACATTCCTACACTATCAGGACAGGGAAACAATGCCTACATTATCAGGACAGAGAAACCTTCCTGCATTATCAGGACAGAGAAACATGCCTACATTATCAGGACTGAGAAATCTTGAAATTATCAGGACAGAGAAACCTTTCTACATTATCAGGACAGAGAAACATGCCTACATTATCAAGGCAAAGAAACCTTCCTACATGATCAGGACAGAGAAATTTTCCTACATGATCAGGACAGAGAAATATTCCTAAATGATCAAGACAGAAAGAACCTTCCAACATGATCAAGACAGAAAGAACCTTCCAACATCATCAGGACAGAAAAAAACCTTCCTACATGATCAAGACAGAAAGAACCTTCCTACATGATCAGGACAGAAAGAACATTCATACATGATCAAGACAGAAAGAACCTTCCTACATGATCAAGACAGAAAGAACCTTCCTACATGATCAGGACAGAAAGAACCTTCATACATGATCAAGACAGAAAGAACCTTCCAACATGATCAGGACAGAAAAAACCTTCCTACATGATCAAGACAGAAACAACCTTCCTACATTATCAGATCAGAGCATCATTTCTACATTATCAGATCAGGAAAAAACATCCTATATTATCAGTGAAATAATCTCCGTATCTGTTCTGGTACTATCCATATCCCACCATCGAATAGACCAACTCAGAGGGGAATCTGTCAGCTACGTAGAGATCAGCAGGGTTATCTTAATGAGATCTGTACAACCCTCAGGACAGCGTAGAAATGTGTGTGTCTGTGTGTATGCACGCATGTGTGTACGTGTTTGAGTGCGTGTGTGTACATAGGCGTGTGTGCGTGTGTGTGTTTAGGTCACATGACCATACACTCTTTAAAAAATGCTGGGTTGTTTGGCAGATGTACTCTTAAGGAGCCTACCGTTACTCCTTGAGATCGAAGGACCTCTTCAGAATTAGACTGGGTCTGGCAGGCAAAACATACATCTAAACCTAAATCGATTCTAAATAGCGATATGGTTCTAGAAACATAAAGCCCTTTCATATCACATCAAAATAATTTCACAAATGCAAAATATACACTTTTACTGCACACCGTTTTAACCGATTTTAACACAGTTGCAGCTAACAGTTTTTTTCAGTGACAACACCTTCTTTCGTTACAAACAGGTGTTGGGACTGTCTCCGCCAAGCGACCAAAAGAAAAAGAGAACCGAACCCTTCGTTCTGACCAGGGGACAATCGCCTCTACTCCCTGGCATTCACCATCATGAATGGGCAGGTTCTGGATCAGAAGACATTGTGTCCTGTTGTTTACATCAAGTCATATTAGAAATGTGTACCTGGTAGGGGTTTGGGGGGGTAAAGTGGTCACTTTTCTTCAGCCCCCTTCCGCAGCTTTATTAGGGCTGCGGTGATTCAAAATGATGGATTGTGCTTATAGCGTTTGTTTATTTCTGTGTTCCTTATTTGCTGTTTATCTTTGGTATGATTACACTTCGTAGCTGAAATTAATATCTGAATAAAAAAAGTACACATATATATTTACAATTCGTCATGATTGGCCATATGTCAATAATTTCATACTGTAGTAACGTTATAACATTGATTGTTGTCGTTAGAGGTATTTGTACGCCTATAAAAACAGCAGAGTCTATAGTAGAGACAGGCAATAAAAATGGAAATGACGGTTACCCAGCAATAAAGTAAGATAACCCACAGATTGGTCAAAAATACATGAAGAACAATAACCCAGCAAAAGAGTAAAAAGCAACCCACTGCTGGGACAAAATAACCACCTTTCTGGGTAAATCAAGTATCTCATTCACGTAACCTAACAGCGCTGGGTCAAAATAACCCAGTTTTTTAGAAATGACCTAAACTGGGTCAGCTTCTTTTTTTTTTATAGATTGTAATGGTTTCATTCAAAGCTTTTATGCAACACCATTTATCCATGGATCAACCCATGATTTACCGAGCCCATTCCTGAGAATTCTGCCTGCTTTCAAAGTATGGTGAAATCCTCACTCAGAACCTTCACAATTCTGAGCTTGCTCGTTGTAGAGGTATTGTAAGGGGTTAAAAATGTGATTCACTTGCACATTACACATTTTGTCTCGACAGTAATATCTCACCATGGTTGTCATATTACATACATACTGTACAGTACTGTGCTTCTCTACCTGAAACCCTGCTGTGTAGGTGCAATATTGCATCACTTACAAACTGTAAAAAAAACCACTTCAGCTGCTGCTGCTGTGGGCTGAACTATATATTCATAACATGTATCATATGATTGACTATTCCTTTTACTTGGGATTGGAAGGAGAGGAGGAGAGACAGAATGGTCCTTCAGAACAGGCTCCTCACCGTATGAACTAGCGGACTATCTGACACCATGAAGCATACAGTAATAGTTTTGGTTAGAATTAATAGGAAACACAAACAGAGATTATTCTGATCTCACAAGACACACAGATTATGTGCACCTACCGTTGAAGTCGTAAGTTTACATGCACCGTAGCCAAATACATTTAAACTCAATTTTTCTCAATTCCTGACATTTAATCCTAGTAAAAATGTACTGTCTTAGGTCAGTTAGGATCACCGCTTTATTTTAAGAATGTGAAATGTCAGAATAATAGTAGAGCGAATTATTTATTTCAGCTTTTATTTCTTTTATCACATTCCCAGTGGGTCAGAAGTTTACATACACTCAATTAGTATTTGGTAGCATTGCCTTTAAATGGTTTAACTTGGGTCAAACATTTCGGGTAGCCTTCCACAAGCTTCCCACAATAAGTTGGGTGAATTTTGGCCCATTCCTCCTGACAGAGCTGGTGTAACTGACTCAGCTTTGTAGGCCACCTTGCTCGCACATGCTTTTTCAGGTCTGCCCACACATTTTCTATAGGATTGAGGTCAGGGCTTTGTGATGACCACACTAATACCTTGACTTTGTTGTCCTTAAGCCATTTTACCACAACTTTGGAAGTATGCTTGGGGTCATTGTCCATTTGGAAAACCCATTTGCGCCCAAGCTTCAACTTCCTGACTGATGTCTTGAGATGTTGCTTCTATATATCCACATAATTTTCCTCCCCATGATGCCATCTATTTGAAGTACACCAGTCCCTTCTGCAGCAAAGCAGCTCAAAAATATGATGCTGCCACCCTCGTGCTCCACGGTTGGGATGGTGTTCTTCGGCTTGCAAGCCTCCCCCTTTTTTCTCCAAACATAATGATGGTCATTATGGCCAAATAGTTATATTTTTGTTTCATCAGACCAGAGGACATTTCTCCAAAAGTACGATCTTTATCCCCGTGTGCAGTTGCAAACTGTAGTCTGGCTTTTTTATGGCAATTTTGGAGCAGTGGCTTCATCCTTGCTGAGCAGCCTTTCAGGTTATGTCGATATAGGACTCGTTTTACTGTGGATATAGATACTTTTGTACCTGTTTTCTCCAGCATCTTCACAAGGTCCTTTGCTGTTGTTCTGGGATTGATTTTCACTTTTCGCAGCAAAGTACATTCATCTCTAGGAGACAGAAAGTGTCTCCTTCCTGAGCGGTATGACGGCTGCGTGGTCCCATGGTGTTTATACTTGCGTACTATTGTTTGTATAGTTGAACGTGGTACCTTCAAGCATTTGGAAATTGCTCCTAGGGATGAACCAGAATTGTGGAAGTCTACCATTTTTTTTCTGAGGTCTTGGCTGATTTCTTTTGATTTCCCCATGATGTCAAGCAAAGAAGCACTGAGTTTGAAGGTAGGCCTTGAAATACATCCACAGGTACACTTCCAATTGACTCAAATTATGTCAATTAGCCTATCAGAAGCTTCTAAAGCCATGACATCATTTTCTGGAATTTTCCAAGCTGTTTAAAGGCATAGTCAACCTAGTGTATGTAAACTTCTGACCCACTGGAATTGTGATACAGTGAATTATAAGTGAAATAATCTGTCTGTAAACAATTGTTGGAAAAATTACTTGTGTCATGCACAAAGTAGATGTCCTAACCGACTTGCCAAAACTATAGTTTATTAACAACACATTTGTGGAGTGGTTGAAAAACAAGTTTTAATGACTCCAACCTAAGTGTATGTAAATTTACGACTTCAACTGTAGGTGAGGTGAATAGATGTCTAATACTGGCTATAAGTTATATATTATATGAATGTCATATATTTGGATATATGATCCACGTGCGGTATAGCTGCATGCTCCATACAGTTCAGTGTATTCATGACACTCTCCAAGCCTTTCTCATGTGTTGAGGATATATGAGGTGACTGTATCCAGATCTATTCAGTGCCAGTGATTTTCTAAGTATAGAGATATCATCATCACGCTTCACTCATTTCATCTCATTTCATCTCAAACCAAGACTCCTTTAAGAAAACCTACCCATATGGTATTTTTTTACATCGCCTCAAGGCTAACATCTGTACACAGACAACACATAGAAATGCACACACACAGGCTCACCTCACACACACTCACACGAGTGCAGGCACACTTTCCCTCACAAATGCGTGCACACACACACACACACACACACACACACACACACACACACACACACACACACACACACACACACACACACACACACACACACAGTGGCTTCCTCTGTCAAACAGGGAGAGATTTGTTTAGCGTTTGACCTCTGTCGTTGCCTGCCATCAGAAGGGATGACGGGTGGGGACAGACATAAAGAGTCTGAGTGTTGAGTTTGTCTCTGGACTGTATATGCCAAGCCTGTGGCCTGGGAAGAGGAGTGTGGAGAGTTAAAATGTCTGTTTTTAACAGTCTGTTATTGATGGCTAATGAACCATTAACAACCACATTCCAAGAGTTTTCCATACCATGCTATGGGAGAGATACACACATCCCACTGGGCACAGACATTAATTCAACGTCTGTTCCACGTCATTTAATTGAAACGTCATTTAAATTGAAATGAAGTGGAAACAACGTTGATTCAACCAGTGTGTGCCCAGTGGGATGCTGACACACACACACACACACACACACACACACGCACACACACACACACACACACACACACACACACACACACACACACACACACACACGGCAGTGTAAACACAGTTATATTGACAATATAAGTTGAATACTTGAATACTGTATCTTTGTAATGTTCCTTGAACGTTGATCAAACTCACTCTCCTGCTCCATTAGCTTGGCACATTAACCATTTAACAGCCACTTGCAGCATCACTAACAAACCACTAATCACAGAGCCCAATTCTACATGTAGCACAGAGAGGCTGTAAATGTATTTCTCTCTGTTATGCTCCACCACTTCTCCACTCACTGCTGTAGATGAGGCTCTGCTTAAAAGCATTTACACACACATGCACACACACGCTTGCACACACAAAAACGTGTGCGCGCCCACGCATGCACACACACAAACAAACAGATGAGCCTGTCTGTCTGTCCTTTATAGTAACTTACTATATTTACGGTAACATACTGTACCTTTTTTACAATAACAGTTAACTGGCTTCCAGTAAGTTATCATTAAAAATACATTATTTTTTTTTACAGTGGGCCAGAAGCAACCTGGTTCCTCATATGTCCTATGAAAGCAGGCTTTCTCCCCCATTATCTAGATGAGAGGAACATGTTAAAAGCCCAGTGTACAACAGCTGATGAAACTTAACACCTTAAAAGTGTGAAAACATTTGATTAGTATTATTTCCTGATAGTTGCATGTTTAAAAATACAATTTACACAGGACCTTCTAATCAGCAGGTTTGCATGGTTTCAGCTTTCCATGGTGACATCACCATGCTGCAAAGTGGTTAATATACCAATAAGAAAGAACGTTCCAAAACTCTCTGCCAATTCATGGGTCGCATGTTGCGTCACAATATTGTTTTGAACGTTTGTTTTAGGACTGATGCCCAACTGAGCATTCTACTCAATGCATCCTCATTGAAAGCTGATGAAGGGTTGATCTAAAAAGTGCATTACTGTGGCTGCAGTATAATGTTAGCTAGCTAAGACTGAGGGAAGACCTCCAGATTTTAGCTAGCTAACATTTGCATTTCTAGCTATTTTAGCTAGCTAAGATTGAGGGAAGACCTCCAGATTTTAGCTAGCTAACATTTGCATTGCTAGCTATTTTTGACTAACTTTGCTAAAGTAAATTTGACAACATGTTGTTGCAAAGTTGTTTCCTAATAAATATGACCTACTGTATCAATGGCATAGTATTCCCAAGCCCCTATAGTGTAATTTAGAAGACACAGTCATTAGCCCCGGTTCAAAGTCATTAGCCCCCGTTCTACTTTTGAGCATCAATATGGCTGCGGCGCCTGTAGAACAATGATAACAATAGCAACGACGCAACCGAGTGACGGAGGTGCAACCATGAATTACAGATAAGCTGTGTTCGAATACACTCCCATAAAGCAATTCTTCAGGAAATGGGCGTGGCTTCACATTGTTTTCAGATTTAAAGTCAATAATATGCAGCCAAAGTCCAACGAGAGCGGATATAAATTCATTGCCTTAACTAATTATGGCAAATGTTAAGAAAACGTTAAGCAACGTAATAAAGTAATGACTTTTAAAACAAGTTACCTTGCACGCTATGTTGGCTGGTATGTACCGATATGTTAGCTAGCTACCTAACGTTAGTTGGCCACTAATACATCAAACTTGCCAGTATATTAACTATATGCCATCTAACTAACTACCAAACGTTTATTGACTTGATTTTTCCCGTCATTCTTAGCTAAGTGGTATAGTTGTTGTGAGTTCTCAATGGACATTCGTGTACTTTCGTAAATTCGCTCTGGCTATCTACTCCGATTTCAGAGCTCATATCTGTGTACCAGTTGCGCAGAATAACTAATGAATTTACAAACGCTCAACACCCGTTGAATATGGCCGGTGTCAGTAAACGTCTGCAAAAAAGCATCATTAAATTGTTGTCAGCAGCACAGTTACAGTCACCAACGCTCTGGATAACATGAAAACAGCCTAACCAGCTCTGCTAGGGTGAGTAAAATGGTCAGAGTGAGGTGTTCTCTCATTATGTGTCTGGAACAACTTTAGGGAACAACCGTTATTCAAGGGACCTTTTAACATGGTGACCTTTTGGTCAGCTGGCTAAGGTCATTACCTACCACCTCTGGGTGGTAACCTGTAAGTGTGTGTTAAGGATTTATACTCAGATAAGACCAAACCCGAATACCAATGGCTCAGACACAAGAGGTATGTGGCAGGGTCTACAGTCAATCACGGATCACAAAAAGAAAACCAGCCCCGTCACGGACCAGGATGTCTTGCTCCCAGGCAGACTAAATAACTTTTTTGCCCGCTTTGAGGACAATAGAGTGCCACTGACACGGCCCGCAACTAAAACATGCGGACTCTCCTTCACTGCAGCGAGTGAGGAAAACATTTAAACGTGTCAACCCTCGCAAGGCTGCAGGCCCAGACAGCATCCCCAGCCGCGCCTTCAGAGCATGCGCAGACCAGCTGGCTGGTGTGTTTACGGACACATTCAATCAATCCCTATCCCAGTCTGTTGTTCCCACATGCTTCAAAGGGGCCACCATTGTTCCTGTTCCCAAGAAAGCTAAGGTAACTGAGCTAAACGACTACCGCCCCGTAGCACTCACTTCCGTCATCATGAAGTGCTTTGAGAGACTAGTCAAGGACCATATCACCTCCACCCTACCTGACACCCTAGACCCACTCCAATTTGCTTACCGCCCAAATAGGTTCACAGACGATGCAATCTCAACCACACTGTACACTGCCCTAACCCATCTGGACAAGAGGAATACCTATGTGAGAATGCTGTTCATCGACTACAGCTCAACATTTAACACCATAGTGCCCTCCAAGCTCGTCATCAAGCTCGAGACCCTGGGTCTCGACCCCGCTCTGTGTAACTGGGTACTGGACTTCCTGACGGGTCGCCCCCAGGTGGTGAGGGTAGGCAACAACATTTCCACCCTGCTGATCCTCAACACTGGGGCCCCACAAGGGTGCGTTCTGAGCCCTCTCCTGTACTCCCTGTTCACCCACGACTGCGTGGCCACGCACGCCTCCAACTCAATCATCAAGTTTGCGGACGACACAACAGTGGTAGGCTTGATTACCAACAACAACGAGACGGCCTACAGGGAGGAGGTGAGGGCCCTCGGAGTGTGGTGTCAGGAAAATAACCTCACACTCAACGTCAACAAAACTAAGGAGATGATTGTGGACTTCAGGAAACAGCAGAGGGAACACTCCCCCTATCCACATCGATGGAACAGTAGTGGAAAGGGTAGTAAGTTTTAAGTTCCTCGGCGTACACATCACAGACAAACTGAATTGGTCCACCCACACAGACAGCATCGTGAAGAAGGCGCAGCAGCGCCTCTTCAACCTCATGAGGCTGAAGAAATTCGGCTTGTCACCAAAAGCACTCACAAACTTCTACAGATGCACAATCGAGAGCATCCTGGCGGGCTGTATCACCGCCTGGTACGGCAACTGCTCCGCCCACAACTGTAAGGCTCTCCAGAGGGTAGTGAGGTCTGCACAACGCATCACCGGGGGCAAACTACCTGCCCTCCAGGACACCTACACCACCCGATGTCACAGGAAGGCCATAAAGATCATCAAGGACAACAACCACCCGAGCCACTGCCTGTTCACCCCGCTATCATCCAGAAGGCAAGGTCAGTACAGGTGCATCAAAGCTGGGACCGAGAGACTGAAAAACAGCTTCTATCTCAAGGCCATCAGACTGTTAAACAGCCACCACTAACATTGAGTGGCTGCTGCCAACACACTGACTCAACTCCAGCCACTTTAATAATGGGAATTGATGGGAAATGATGTAAAATATATCACTAGCCACTTTAAAACAATGCTACCTAATATAATGTTTACATACCCTACATTATTCACTCACAAACTTCTACAGATGCACAATCGAGAGCATCCTGGCGGGCTGTATCACCGCCTGGTACGGCAACTGCTCCGCCCTCAACCGTAAGGCTCTCCAGAGGGTAGTGAGGTCTGCACAACGCATCACCGGGGGCAAACTACCTGCCCTCCAGGACACCTACACCACCCGATGTCACAGGAAGGCCATAAAGATCATCAAGGACATCAACCACCCGAGCCACTGCCTGTTCACCCCGCTATCATCCAGAAGGCGAGGTCAGTACAGGTGCATCAAAGCTGGGACCGAGAGACTGAAAAACAGCTTCTATCTCAAGGCTATCAGACTGTTAAACAGCCACCACTAACATTGAGTGGCTGCTGCCAACACACTGACACTGACTCAACTCCAGCCACATTAATAATGGGAATTGATGGGAAATGATGTAAATATATCACTAGCCACTTTAAACAATGCTACCTTATATAATGTTACTTACCCTACATTATTCATCTCATAGGCTGTACTCTATATCATCGACGGTATCCTTATGTAATACATGTATCACTAGCCACTTTAACTATGCCACTTTGTTTACATACTCATCTCATATGTATATACTGTACTCGATACAATCTACTGTATCTGCCTATGCTGCTCTGTACCATCACTCATTCATATATCCTTATGTACATATTCTTTATCCCCTCACACTGTGTACAAGACAGTAGTTTTGGAATTGTTAGTTAGATTACTTGTTGGTTATTACTGCATTGTCGGAACTAGAAGCACAAGCATTTCGCTACACTCGCATTAACATCTGCTAACCATGTGTATGTGACAAATAAAATTTGATTTGATTTGATTTGATTTGATTTTTCATATGTGCAGTATATGTATATACTGTACTCTATTTCATCTACTGCGTCTTTATGTAATACATGTATCACTAGCCACTTTAACTATGCCACTTTGTTTACATACTCATCTCATATGTATATACTGCACTCAATACCATCTACTGTATCTTGCCTATGCCGCTCTGTTCCATCACTCATTCATATATCTTTATGTACATATTCTTTATCCCCTTACACTTGTGTCTATAAGGTAGTAGTTTTGGAATTGTTAGCTAGATTACTTGTTGGTTATTACTGCATTGTCGGAACTAGAAGCACAAGCATTTCGCTACACTCGCATTAACATCTGCTAACCATGTGTATGTGACAAATAACATTTGATTTGATTTGAAGTAGCTAGACAGTTAGCTCGAGTGCTTGACTGCCGTTGTGAGGTCAGAATGTTCGGATGAACCCTACCTCTCCACCAGAGGGTCCCGTGTGCGCTCTGAACGCTCCTGAAGTGAAACGCTCAATGTACAAACGGACACCCGAAGTTGTAAAATGTCTAGCTAGGCTCAACTGAAAGGACACCGTTTGTTTACAGTATACTAATATTATATAGTATGTAGTGTATACTCATTAAGTATGTCGTATACAGTATGTTAGTATGGGTATTCGAACACAGCTCTAGTTTTCAGTTTTCCCCTCCCCACAGCAAAATTCTGGATAAAAAGTTATTTTTTGCCCATTTTAATGGAAATCTATTACAATAAGGTACTTAATTATTACCCAGAAATGATTTGATATTGACATAAAAATGGCTGCATTGGGCCTTTGAAGTCCTTCAGGCTCCCACATCAACCCCAAACATACATAATTGATCACTGGATCCACCCCTGCCTTGTTTGGTTGGATACAGGGCCTGAAATATAAAATGTATTCATAGGGTTTTGTGTATCTACATCTCAATAGTGAGATGTAAAGTATATACACAAATATTTACTTGTACAGCAAATAGTTGTATGTAGCTACGTATCAATGTTATGATCCCTTTGGCTTTCTATACGTTGCGTAGCCACTGCCTGTCAAACTTCTAATAGGTTGTGTTGTGTGCCCAATTGTTCTTCAGCTGAAAACGGCTCGGGCAAGGTGTGTTTAATGGGCATTAATAATGACCGTGTGTGTGCGCGCGTGTGTGTGTGCTTTTATGGTTTTAAGCCCCTGAGGCATTGCATAACTTAAAGCAGCATTTTACTTGGTTATCTGCCTACACTGAGAGAGAGAAGGATAGAGATGGATAGAGAAAGACAGACAGCTTCAGACATGGATCAGAGTAACCAATGAAAGACAGACAGCTTCAGACATGGATCAGAGTAACCAATGAAAGACAGACAGCTTCAGACATGGATCAGAGTAACCAATGAAAGACAGACAGCTTCAGACATGGATCAGAGTAACCAATGAAAGACAGACAGCTTCAGACATGGATCAGAGTAACCAATGAAAGACAGACAGCTTCAGACATGGATCAGAGTAACCAATGAAAGACAGGAAAGGAGAACCTATTCATAACGGAGCTGAGGTAAAAAATAAAAAATAAACTCCCAGGGCTGGGCCATAGTGAAGGCCTTACAGTGACACAGCAATTGGCAGTCGCTAGCAGATATTTATGACACGGCTGGCATGGTCTTGACAGGGCATCAATCCGTTACTTCTCACCAAGGTCCCTGACCACAACGTCGTTGTGACTGATGACAGAGTGCTATTTCTGCGCGGTGGGCTGGGATGTAGGTATTCGGTTTGGTCTTATCTGGGTATAAATCCTTAACACACACTCACAGGTTACCACCCAGAGGTGGTAGGTAATGACCTTAGCCAGCTGACCAAAAGGTCACCATGTTAAAAGGTCCCTTGAATAACGATTGTTCCCTAAAGACACACACACACACACACACACACACACACACACACACACACACACACACACACACACACACACACACACACGTTATCCAATGACACAGTAGTACAATGTGAGTCATTGCACAATAACCCACACCAGAGATGATATATACAACTACAGTAGCCATACTTATGAAACATTTATCAGTCTCTCCCTCCATCTCTCCCTATTCCATCTCCTCATCCCTCCCTAGTGGTGTTCATCCTCTCTCTGCCTCTATTTCCACTTGGCCAGTATTCAGGCATCAGCTATAGTATATGTAGCTGTACATCTGCCGGCCTGATTTCACCGAGTTTTCCCATCATGGCTCACAGGGGCTCGCAGGGGGTCGTTGGTAGAGCAATAGTAATAAGAGTTATTTTAAACATGCATCAGGAATATCATACAGAAATCTGAAAGGGCATACAAAAGAAACACCCATCGTTTTTTTAAACATCAATGTCTGATATTCAATAGGTGATCAGTGGGTGTGTGGCCATGGGCTGATAGTGAGTGAGTTCATCCTGGATGTCCAGTAGAGAAGCGCTCATCAGCAGATCTGATCTGGCTGAAAAAAGACTCATACAGACTCATACCGGTACACATGACTTCACCCACTGATGGCTGTGATAAGGAAGCGGAGCAGGATTAGAGGTGTGTGTGTGTGTGTGTGTGTGTGTGTGTGTGTGTGTGTGTGTGTGTGTGTGTGTCTGTGTCTGTGTGTGTGTGTGTGTGTGTGTGTGTGTATGTGTGTGTGTGTGTGTGTGTGTCCAGACAGGCTACACAGTCTCACTTTGGGCGAATTAGCAACGCCAGGCTTCTGCTCTCTCCTGCTTGCCCTCTCCCACTCTCTTTCTATTTCCCTTCTTCTCTCCTCTCCTCCACTTTCTCCATCTCTCCATCTTTCTGTTTGTTACCCAGTGCATCCTGCTATTTACACCGTAACTTAATGACATACTGTATAGCCTTCCCCATCTGCTTGGCTAGGTCGCCTGAGGAGACGCTCGTCAACTCGCATTCTGCTCACAGCGCTTGGCCTACATCGCTTACACACATAAATACACACACACACACACACGCACACACACACACACACACACACACACACACACACACACACACACATTGGAGACTGACGAGACAAGAGCACTAGCACCCATAACAACCTTGCTTGGTTGTTAACCATAACAGCCACAGTAATCATCACTTCTAGGAACCATTACCTATTTACAAAACAGACACGCACACGTAGGCACGCACGCACAGACACACACACACAAACAGACACACACACTCACACCAATGCGGTCGGTCCACTTATGCAGATGGTAAATTACAAAGCAGTACGTGGTGACACATATATCAGGAAAGGGGAAATGAGGTGGCTCGCAGGGATAATAGGAGAACAGAGAAGTAGGCCTCGCCTATCCACAGTGGAATCATTCATAACACCGCATATTACAACACACACACACAGAATGCCTTTTTCATAATGAACTGCAGATCTGGGTTCAAATTCTATTTGAAATCTTTCCATTCTTTTGGTGTTTGGTTCAGTCAGACTGAAGTGCCAGATGGGTGGGTTTTGCAGCTTTGCAAATGTTCTATTGGTTCCACTGCGCCAGGCAAGCTCAATCAAGCCCAGCTAAAGTGTGTGAAATGATTTCAAATAGTATTTGAACCCAGATCATGTAATGCTTTGGGGTTTCAAATAGGTTATTGGGGGATTGCAAACAGGAATGGAAGTGTTCCTCAGGGGTTATCCATGGCAATAGATATGACTATTGGGAGATCTGAGTGCAGATCGAATTCACTCTTCTTACCAGTCATGGTTTTTGTTGACAGTAGAGTTTTGGTAGACAACATTTCCTACCGCTCGATATGTTGGGTTGTACAATCTTAAAGGCCTCTTGAAGAGGGTAGAACATGGGATGCGCCAAGGAAGGCATAGAGTACCAGTCAAACGTTTGGACACGCCTATTCATTCAAGGGTTTTTCTTGATTTTGACTATTTGCTATATTGTAGAATTAATAGTGAAGACATCAAAACTATGACACATGTGGAATCATGTAGTAACCAAACAAGTGTTAAACAAATCAAAATATATTTTATAGTTGAGATACTTCAAAGTAGCCACCCTTTGCCTTTGTTTCTTCAAGTGCAGTCACAAAAACCATCAAGCGCTATTATCAAACTGGCTCTTATGAGGACTGCCACAGGAAAGGAAGACCCAGAGTTACCTCTGCTGCAGAGGATAAGATTGTTAGAGTTAACTACACCACAGAGTTCAGCTCAAATAAGTGCTTGACAGCGTTCAAGTAACAGACACATCTCAACATCAACTGTTCACGGGAGACTGTGTGAATCAGGCATTCATGGTTTAACTTCTGCAAAGAAACCACCACTAAAGGACACCAATAAGAATTAGACACTTGCTTGGGCCAAGAAACACGAGCAATGGACATTAAACCGGTGGAAATATGTCCTTTGGTCTGATGAGTTCAAATTTTAGATTTATGTTCCAACCGCCGTGTCTATGTGAGACGAAGAGTAGGTGAATGGATGATCTCCGCATGTGTGGTTCCCGCCGTGAAGCATGGAGGAGGATTCTGCAGCGATACACCATCCCATCTGGTTTGCGCTTAGTGGGACTATCATTTGTTTTTCAACAGGACAATGACCCAACACACCTCCAGGCTGTGTAAGGGCTATTTGACCAAGAAGGAGAGTGATGGAGTGCTGCATCAGATGACCTGGCCTCCACAATCACCCGACCTCAACCGAATTGAGATGGTTTGGGATGAGTTGGACCACAGAGTGAAGGAAAAGCAGCCAACAAGTGCTCAGCATATGTGGGAACTCCTTCAAGACTGTTGGAAAAGCATTCCAGGTGAAGCAGGTTGAGAGAATGCCAAGAGTGTGCAAAGCTATCATCAAGGCAAAAGGTGGCTACATTGAAGAATCTAAAATATAAATATATTTTTATTTGATTTACACTTTTTTGGTTACTACATGATTCCATATGTGTTATTTCATAGTTTCGATGTCTTCACTATTATTCTACAATGTAGAAAATAGTAAAAAAGAAAGAAAAACCCTTGAATTGAGTAGGTGTGTCCAAACTTTTGACTGGTACTGTCTATTCAAACATCCGTAATCAACGGCTATTTCTAGTGACCAGGCTGAGAAAAATAATGCACCAGAAATATGCTTCCTGATCCTGCAGGAAAACGAATAAAGTGATTATGTATTTTGTTTCTTAAAACAATAGAGCTTACTGTGTATAACAAGCCCAAAAGATTACTGCCATTATCAAAAGGATTACAATTTTATGCCACATAACGTTTCTGTACATAAAAATCCACCATTTTGTTTTGCCATTTGTCATTGCCTTTACAACAAAGGAAGCATTCACAATGCACATCCATATTTTAGCATCCTCCTGTTTTCCATAGCACTGTAGGATGTTGCCTTTAATCCTACACACACACACACACACACACACACACACACCCACAAGGAGAGAAGTGTGCGCACACACACAGGCGCACACTCACACACCTACAGGTTAAATTAGCTTTAATTAGGACTGTGGAGCTGGATACTCTCAGTCCTGTGGATTCTGCTACTGCATATAGCTGAGAGAGAGACAGCCAGAGAGAGAGGGAGAGAGAGGCTGGAGGTTTGGAGCCCCTCCAAAAAGACCCTAACCCTACATCACTATACCAGTGGTATACATACAGCAAGGCAATCTATATGCAAAACATTTAGCGCAGCTAAGAGTTAAGTCTATAGAGCAGCCGAGATTCATAGGTTGCACAGTGACGTGGAGACGGAGCAACTTATAACATTAGTTTATAAACACGTTATAGAGCACAATACATTATGGTGGGGAGAAGGGGAGGATTAGCATCTAGTGGCAACTTCCCCTGAAATAGTGGCATCATCAACTAGGGACATTAGGTCTGAATTACAGCATCGATCTACAGTAACAAGGCAGATGACAGTGTACTCTGGTCTGGAGGTCTGGAGCAACAGGGAACCTGACATGATTTGTGGCATGGCCGTCCCATCCCCATCCATCCCTTCACACCAGACAGCCATGGCAATAAAAGCGCTGCATTTACAGCACTGCTCTAATAACCAATTGCTTTGGCCTTTGGCAAATAGCTGCAAAGTAAATTTGAACACACTGCTCTGTGGCTGTGGGTTCATGCCTTGCTTTACACATGCATCGGTAAGTCCAAGTCCTCTGCACAGCAGAGTGGGATAAAGTCACACACACACACACTTCACACACACACACACACACACACGCTCTAAAGACTCACTCTAAAGACTCAGCTTCCCTCTTTTGTAGTAATTTCATGCAGTTTCATGCCTTTGCTTCAAAGAGAGCACAGCTGTGTCATTGGATGAAGTCTTTAATCTATTCAGTCAGTGCATCTGTACTCTCAGCCATACACCACGTCATTAGAGGCCTGCCAGTGTGTGTGTGTGTGTGTGTGTGTGTGTGTGTGAGTGTGTGTGTGTGTGTGTGTGTGTGTGTGTGTGTGTGTGTGTGTGTGTGTGTGTGTGTGTGTGTGTGTGTGTGTGTGTGTGTGTGTGTGTGTGTGTGTGTGTGTGTGTGTGTGTGTTTCTGAGCTGCTCAGAATAAACTGACTTACTGGCACGCATGCACAGTAGTGGTGCTTGTTTTGCAAAATCGACTTTTATGCTTGTACATGCATCTCTAGAGTACCAGGGTGGATGTATCTGTGTGTGTGCTAGACAAATAAATATGTTAGCTACAGTACAGCTCCCTCCCCATGTGTCTTCAGTAGCTATTGACTGCATTTTAAATGTCCATCATTACCTAATTAACCCTCTCCTCTCCTGTCCGTCTAAAGAATCCCCCCCCCACACACACACACACATATACAAACACAGAAGGTCATGTATGTGATGGTTAGGAGGACAAAACACCCTACATTTAGACTAGCTAGAGCTCCATGTGAGGGATGCTGTAGCTGAAGCAGAGGATGCAGCATCTCTCATACCCTCAGAGCACAGAGAGGGAGGGGAGAGAGAGGGAGAGCGAGTGACATCGAGAGAGGGCACGGGAAGAGGAGAGACAAAAGGAAAGAGGGCAGAGAGCGAGCAGCGGGAGGAGAAAGAGGAAAGAGAGAGCAGGGAGTGTTTATAGGGGAAGAATTCCTTGGTCTCAATTAAGTGTTATGAGAGACAGTGTCATTGGTATGCTAACAAATGCAAGTCATCCTATCTTTATGCCTTGGGTCCACTGACACTAGCAGCGACACACTTGAAGTGATAACCTTCAGCTAACCTAATGCTATGATGACACAGCTAGCACTAAACACTGATGTCCCCAAACATCACCAGCGACTAAGCTTAAATAGGACCCTATAAACCAGCGGTCTACAAATCTTAGGATATATATCAGTAGACCCACAAGAAAAGTAGCCAATGATCTGAAACCAGAGACACCAGATAGAGAGAGACCCAAACCTTTATCATAACCAGGAGATCCCAACACCAGACACCAAACCTAGAACAAAGAGATCCCAACACCAGACACCAAACCTAGAACAAAGAGATCCCAACACCAGACACCAAACCTAGAACAAAGAGATCCCAACACCAGACACCAAACCTAGAACAAAGAGATCCCAACACCAGACACCAAACCTAGAACAAAGAGATCCCAACCCCAGACACCAAACCTATAACAAAGAGATCCCAACACCAGACGCCAAACCTAGAACAAAGAGATCCCAACACCAGACACCAAACCTAGAACAAAGAGATCCCAACACCAGACGCCAAACCTAGAACAAAGAGATCCCAACACCAGCCAATTACATAAAGAAATTGTCCAAAGAACCAGTAGCCTTACATGAAGGATAACCAATGAATGAAACATTTTGACACGGCGGCCAGGTCCATAAAGGTTGTAGGTTACCATTTAGACGAGTTGCAGCCTCCTCCATGCTGTGTTGAACCTCATGTGAAGTTTATTTTTCCATTCTCCTTCCTGGCTAAATGTACTTGTCAGGGCCCTCTCAAATGCCAGCTGGACCAGCTGGGCTTTTTGTTGATGTAACATGCTGCGGCTGTGTTCCCCCGAATACGTGGAGAAGGAATTTTCGCTCATTGCTGTAGATGTCCCAAATGTTCATCCAAATCCATTTTTCAGTGCCAACAGCACAGTTGGCATTGCTGACAAAGGCCCGTCGTATCTTTGAAGACCACTGAGTGGAGTCCATTTTTTGTTGCTGGCTGTGGTTGCGATTTAATTTAGCAAGAATCAATAAACTCTGCTTCCACTGGTTCAGTTTTGGTTAGATCCAACAGGTCGTCAGGTGCAAGTTACTGGGGTAACGAAGGTGCAGGTGCTTGTTGTAAAATTGCCCTTGTGCTTCTCGATCTTGTTGATCAGCAGGCAGTATGGGGATGGGTGGGTATTACATTTGGTGCTAGGCTCCTCAACCTTGGTGGTCGAGACAGCAGGCTACCCGGTGAGCCGGCATCGCACCGAACATGGTGGTCTGACGTTTTTTTGCTTTTGGCAGTGCCCAGCCATTTTCGGATATCCATGCTGATTAGCCAGCTATAATTATTCAGCTCGCCCTGGGTGGGATCCTATGAGCTTTTCTAACCAAGGTAATGAAGGCAGTACCTTATGACACTGCATGGTTAGGTGCCAAATCAGAATGCATTTTAGGATTGTAACTACTAAATATTACATTATTACATCCCCCCATCCCTCCCCCTCCTCAGAGTGCACACCTGGCATAGCCTCTGTCCCGGTCTGCGCCACTGGCAGGCCAGACAACGCTACATTGGCAAAACCGGGCATTGTAATTCATATACCATTTATTATGGGGAAACAAAGCTGGGGGAGGCACAAATTATATCTGGGGGGTCCATGCCCCATAGAGCCGTCTCTGACACTCCATAGAGCTGTCTTTGGATCCCAACACCAGCCAACAACAACCCCAAACCTAGAACCAAGAGATCTGACAACACCAGACTCCAAACCTAGAACCAAGAGATCCCAACACCACCAACACCAGACCTCATACCTAGAACCAAGAGATCCCAACACCACCAACACCAGACCTCTTACCTAGAACCAATAGATCCCAACATCAGTCAAAACCAGACCTCAAAACCTAGAACCATTTTCAGAAGTTGCTTTCATTTCAGCTAATCTAATTAGTAAACATTTCAACTGTATTAAAATCTAAATTTTGTCCACAAAAAAATTAACACCCATCCAAAAAAAATTTGATTTCTTTTTTTTCTTGTAATGTACAGTACCAATTAAAAGTTTGGACACACCAACTCATTCAAGGGTTTTTCTTTATTTTGACTATTTTCTACATTGTAGAATAAAAGTAAAGACACCACACCTATGCAATAACATATATGGAATCATGTAGTAACCAAAAAAGGGTTAAACAAATATTTTAGATATTAGATTCTTCAAAGTAGCTACCCTTTGCATTGATGACAGATTTGAACATTTTTGCAATTCTCTCAACCAGTTTCACCTGGAATGCTTTTCCAACAGTCTTGAAGGAGTTCTCACATATGCTGAGCACTTATTGGTTGCTTTTCCTTCACTCTGTGGTCCAACTCATCCCAAACCATCTCAATTGGGTTGAAAACCGGGTGATTATGGAGGCCAGGTCATCTGATGCAGCACTCCATCACTCTCCCTCTTGGTCAAATTGCCGATACACAGCCTGGAGGTGTGTTGCGTCATTGTCCTGTTGAAAAATCAATGATAGTCCAACTAAGCGCAAAACAGATGGGATGGCGTATCGCTGCAGAATCCTCCTCCATGCTTCACGGTGGGAACCACACATGCGGAGATCATCCATTCACCTACTCTGCGTCTCACATAGACATGCTGTGGTAGCCATGCTGGTTAAGTCTGCCTTGAATTCTAAATAAATCACTGACAGTGTCACCAGCAACGCACCCCCAAACCATCACACCTCCTCCTCCATGCTTCACAGTGGGAACCACACATACAGAAATCATCCGTTCGCCAACTCTGCGTCTCACTGAGACACGGCGGCTATAACCAAAAATCTCAAATTTGGATTCATCAGACCAAAGGACAGAGTTCCACAGGTCTAATATCCATTGCTCATGTTTCTTGGCTCAAGCAATTCTCTTATTCTTATTGGTGTCCTTTAGTAGTGGTTTCTTTGCAGCAATTCGACCATGAAGGCCTGATTCATGCAGTCTCCTCTGATCAGTTGATGTTGAGATGTGTCTGTTACTTGAACTGTGAAGCATTTATTTGGGCTGCAATCTAGCTCTAATTGACTCATGCTCTGCAGCAGAGGTAACTCTGGGTCTTCCTTTCCTGTGTCAGTCCTCATGAGAGCCAGTTTCATCATAGCGCTTGATGGTTATTGCGACTGCATTGTAAGAAACTTTGAAAGTTCTTGAAATTTTCCAAGATTGCCTGACCTACATGACTTAAAGTAATGATTGTTTCTCTTTGCTTATTTGAGTTGTTATTGCCATAATATGGACTTGGTCATTTACCAAATAGGACTATCTACCTTGTCCAAACACAACTGATTGGCTCAAACGCATTAAGAAGGAAAGAAATTCCACAAATTAAATTTTAACAAGGCACACCTGTTAATTGAAATTCATTCCAGGTGACTACCTCATGAAACTGGTTGAGAGAATTCCAAGAGTGTGCAAAGCTGTCGTCAAGGCAAAGGGTGGCTACTCTCAAATATAAAATATATTTTGATTTGTTTTACATGATTCCATTTGTGTTATTTCATAGTTTCGATGTGTTCACTATTATTCTACAATGTATAACTTTTACATTTATTTATTTATTTATTTCACCTTTATTTAACCAGGTAGGCTAGTTGAGGACAAGATCTCATTTGCAACTGCGACCTGGCCAAGATAAAGCGTAGCAATTCGACACACAACAACACAGAGTTACACATGGAATACACAAAACAGTAATTACAATCTAGCAATTGAACACTGGAATGGTAGATCGGCAGAAGATGAATGTGCAGGTAGAGATACTGGGGTGCAAAGGAGCAAAATAAATAAATAAATAGATACCAGTATGGGGATGAGGTAGGTAGATAGATGGGCTGTTTACAGATGGGCTATGTACAGGTGCAGTGATCTGTAAACTGCTCTGACAGCTGGTGCTTAAAGCTAGTGAGGGAGATGTGGGTCTCCAGCTTCAGAGATTTTTGCAATTCGTTCCAGTCATGGGCAGCTGAGAACTGAAAGGAAAGACGACCAAAGGAGGAATTGGCTTTGGGGGTGACCAGTGAGATATACCTGCTGGAGCGCGTGCTACGAGTGGGTGCTGCTATGGTGATCAGTGAGCTGATGCTGAGGCTTTACCTAGCAGAGACTTGGAGCCAGTGGGTTTGGCGATGAGTATGAAGCTAATTTTGGATTTGAGATGCGTAATGTGAGTCTGGAAGGAGAGTTTACAGTCTAACCAGACACCCAGGTATTTGTAGTTGTCCACGTACTCTAATTCAGAGCCGTCCAGAGTAGTGATGCTGGACGCGCGAGCAGGTTCGGGCAGTGATCGATTGAATAGCATGCTCTTAGTTTTACTTGCGTTTAAGAGCAGTTGGAGGCCACGGAAGGAGAGTTGTATGGCATTAAAGCTCGTCTGGAGGTTAGTTAACACAGTGTCCAAGGAGGGGCCAGAAGTATACAGAATGGTGTCGTCTGCGTAGAGGTGGATCAGAGAATCACCAGCAGCAATAGCAACATCATTGACGTATACAGAAAATAGAGTCGGCCCGAGAATTGTACCCTGTGGCACACCCATAGAGACTGTCAGAGGTCCGGACAACAGGCCCTCCGATTTGACACACTGAACTCTATCAGAGAAGTAGTTGGTAAACCAGGCGAGGCAATCATTTGAGAAACCAAGGCTGTCGAGTCTGCCAATAAGAATGTTGTGATTGGCAGAGTCGAAAGCCTTGGCCAGGTCAATGAATACGGCTGCATAGTAATGTCTCTTATCGATGGCGGTTATGGTGTCGTTTAGAATCTTGAGCGTGGCTGAGGTGCACCCATGACCAGCTCTGAAACCAGATTGCATAGCAGAGAAGGTATGGTGGGATTCGAAGTGGTCAGTAATCTGTTTGTTAACTTGGTTTTCGAAGACCTTAGAAAGACAGAATAGGATAGATATAGGTCTGTAGCAGTTTGGGTCTAGAGTGTCACCCCCTTTGAAGAGGGGGATGACCGCGGAAGCTTTCCACTCTTTGGGAATCTCAGATGATACGAAAGAGAGGTTGAACAGGCTAGTAATAGGGGTTGCAACAATTTCTGGCATGCGCAGACCAGCTGGCCGGTGTGTTTACGGACATATTCAATCAATCCCTATACCAGTCTGCTGTTCCCACATGCTTCAAGAGGGCCACCATTGTTCCTGTTCCCAAGAAAGCTAAGGTAACTGAGCTAAATGACTACCGCCCCGTAGCACTCACATCCGTCATCATGAAGTGCTTTGAGAGACTAGTCAAGGACCATATCACCTCCACCCTACCTGACACCCTAGACCCACTCCAATTTGCTTACCGCCCTAATAGGTCCACAGACGATGCAATCTCAACCACACTGCACACTGCCCTAACCCATCTGGACAAGAGGAATACCTATGTGAGAATGCTGTTCATCGACTACAGCTCGGCATTCAACACCATAGTACCCTCCAAGCTCGTCATCAAGCTCGAGACCCTGGGTCTCGACCCCGCCCTGTGCAACTGGGTACTGGACTTCCTGACGGGCCGCCCCCAGGTGGTGAGGGTAGGCAACAACATCTCCTCCCCGCTGATCCTCAACACTGGGGCCCCACAAGGTTGCGTTCTGAGCCCTCTCCTGTACTCCCTGTTCACCCACGACTGCGTGGCCACGCACGCCTCCAACTCAATCATCAAGTTTGCGGACGACACAACAGTGGTAGGCTTGATTACCAACAACGATGAGACGGCCTACAGGGAGGAGGTGAGGGCCCTCGGAGTGTGGTGTCAGGAAAACAACCTCACACTCAACGTCAACAAAACTAAGGAGATGATTGTGGACTTCAGGAAACAGCAGAGGGAACACCCCCCTATCCACATCGATGGAACAGTAGTGGAGAGGGTAGCAAGTTTTAAGTTCCTCGGCATACACATCACAGACAAACTGAATTGGTCCACTCACACAGACAGCATCGTGAAGAAGGCGCAGCAGCGCCTCTTCAACCTCAGGAGGCTGAAGAAATTCGGCTTGTCACCAAAAGCACTCACAAACTTCTACAGATGCACAATCGAGAGCATCCTGGCGGGCTGTATCACCGCCTGGTATGGCAACTGCACCGCCCTCAACCGTAAGGCTCTCCAGAGGGTAGTGAGGTCTGCACAACGCATCACCGGGGGCAAACTACCTGCCCTCCAGGACACCTACACCACCCGATGTCACAGGAAGGCCATAAAGATCATCAAGGACATCAACCACCCGAGCCACTGCCTGTTCACCCCGCTATCATCCAGAAGGCAAGGTCAGTACAGGTGCATCAAAGCTGGGACCGAGAGACTGAAAAACAGCTTCTATCTCAAGGCCATCAGACTGTTAAACAGCCACCACTAACACTGAGTGGCTGCTGCCAACACACTGACACTGACTCAACTCCAGCCACTTTAATAATGGGAATTGATGGGAAATGATGTAAATATATCACTAGCCACTTTAAACAATGCTACCTTATATAAATGTTACTTACCCTACATTATTCATCTCATATGCATACGTATATACTGTACTCTATATCATCGACGGTATCCTTATGTAATACATGTATCACTAGCCACTTTATACTATACTATGCCACTTTGTTTACATACTCATCTCATTTGTACATACTGTACCCGATACCATCTACTGTATCTTGCCTATGCTGCTCTGTACCATCACTCATTCATATATCCTTATGTACATATTCTTTATCCCCTTACACTGTGTACAAGACAGTAGTTTTGGAATTGTTAGTTAGATTACTTGTTATTACTGCATTGTCGGAACTAGAAGCACAAGCATTTCGCTACACTCGCATTAACATCTGCTAACCATGTGTATGTGACAAATAAAATTTGATTTGATTTGATTTGAACAATTTCGGCAGATAATTTTAGAAACAGAGGGTCCAGATTGTCTAGCCCGGCTAATTTGTAGGGGTCCAGATTTTGCAACTCTTTCAGAACATCAGCTATCTGGATTTGGGTAGGAGGAGAAATGGTGGGGGCTTTGGCGGGTTGCTGTGGGGGGGTGCCTGGCAGTTGACCGGGTTAAGGGTAGCCATGTGGAAAGCATGGCCAGCCGTAGAGAAATGCTTATTGAAATTCTCAATTACAGTGGATTTATCGGTGGTGACAGTGTTTCCTAGCCTCAGAGCAGTGGGCAGCTTGGAGGAGGTGCTCTTATTCTCCATGGACTTTACAGTGTCCCAGAACTCTATGAGGGTGCCCATGTTTACTGATTTGGGGTTGTACCTGATAGGTTCATTGATAATTTGTGTGAGATTGGGGGCATCAAGCTTAGTTTGTAGGATGGCCGGGGTGTTAAGCATGTCCCAGTTTAGGTCACCTAGTAGCACGAGCTCAGAAGATAGATGGGGGGCAATCAATTCACATATGGTATCGAGGGCACAGCCGGGGGCAGAGGGAGGTCTTTGGCAAGCGGCAACAGTTTCTGGAAAGGTGAATTTTTAGAAGTAGAAGCTCAAATTGTTTGGGTACAGACCTGGATAGTAGGACAGAACTCTACAGGCTATCTTTGCAGTAGATTGCAACACCGCCGCCATTGGTAGTTCTATCTTGGCAGAAAACATTATAGTTAGCAATGGAGATTTCAGGGTTTTTGGTGGTTTTCCTAAGCCAGGATTCAGACACGGCTAAGACATCTGGGTTGGCAGAGTGTGCTAAAGCAGTGAGCAGAACAAACTTAGGGAGTAGGCTTCTAATGTTAACATGCATGAAACCAAGGCTTTTACGTTTACAGAAGTCAACAAATGAGAGCACCTGGGGGTTGGGAGTGGAGCTAGCCACTGCAGGACCTGGATTAACCTCCACATCACCAGAGGAACAGAGGAGAAGTAGGATAAGGGTACGGCTAAAGACTATACGAACTGGCCGTCTAGCACGTTCGGAACAGAGAGTAAAAGGAGCAGGTTTCTGGGCACGATAGCATAGATTCAAGGCATAGTGTACAGACAAAGGTAAGGTAGGATGTGAGTACATTGGAGGTAAACCTAGGCATTGAGTAATGAAGAGAGAGATATAGTCTCTAGAGATGTTTAAACCAGGTGATGTCATCGCATATGTAAGAGGTGGAACAACATGGTTGGTTAAGGCATATTGAGCAGGGCTAGAGGCTCTACAGTGAAATAAGACAGTAATCACTAACCAGGACAGTAATGTACCGAGCAGGTAAGCTAGCAGTTATCAGGCCGGAGCCGGCAGCTAGCAGTTAGCAGGCCGGAGCCGGCAGCTAGCAGCTAGCAGTTAGCAGGCCGAGGCAAGCTAAAATAAAGAAAACCCCTGTAATGAGTAGGTGTGTCCATACTTTTGACTGGTACTGTAAGGGTTGAGATGATGCGTTTAAATCCCAGACAAAGCTACTAGCTAGCTTGCATTCCATTGAGCCCATTTCAGCCATTACCGAGGAGTGTTTGACAGGTCATTTCAAACAGTTCCGGGAAAAAACGTCAGGCCCAAGCAAGAGAATGAACTTGTTGCTGGAGTCAAATGAAAGCAATCGATTCAGCAAGATGTAAGTGACAAGTTGATTTTGAACCCTTCAAACCCGGGAAATAAATGGCTCAATAAGGCAGATCCTCAGGTGGACGTTTGCTAAATCCTCAGCAAACGCTCGTCAAGGTTGACGTGGGAAGGATCTCTAGGATTGTCATGCTGTCTCCTGATATCAGGGTCTGTCTGCTAAAGCCTCTCTAATCTCTGTGTGCTGGTCTTTGTTAACAGTCTTTGTTTATAATCACACGTCAGCTGACATTTGAACAGCATCCCTGTTTTGCTGGTGATTGCATAATGATTATAGAAGAGAGTACTATCTATTCTATTCAGACTCGGAATTAAGACCCTGTTGAAAATAACAAAAAAAACATGTTCATTGTAGCATGCATGAATCAATGTATGTATCATTGTATAACTAACTATATCAAACCAGAAAGCCATCCATTCCGTTCAGTATAATTAGCTTAGCATACTGAAGGCTATCTGTCTTGTGTCACGCTGACCAGATCTATTTTTAACTAACAAATGACTCATTTATAAGTGGAATTCTAGACTCTTGCATATGTCGGCCGACACGTAGCCAACCAGCCTGTCATTTTGAGATGCTGCCAATGTTTGGGACGCTGACATGTATGCCTATAGTTATGAGATGCTGCCAATGTTTGGGATGTTATTTTGAACAAATGTGTGGCTTTTCATGAAGCCTACTGTTTATGTAAGGTTAGCACCAACCAGATGTTTCCTAAGAGGATGAGTGCAGTGTGACAGAGGCTGTGGGGTTGTCAGTGAGGTCAGGGTAAGGGATATGGTTGGCTTTGAATACTACTGTCACAGCCTGGGTCATGTAAGGTCAGTATCCACTGGGCACATGCTGGTTGAATCAACATTGTTTCCACGTCATTTCAATGAAACGACGTTGAGCCAACGTGGAATAGATGTTGAATTAACGACTGTGCCCACTGCTTAGCAGTGTGTAGTAGGTTTGTCGCAAAGCCCACATCCTCATTTGGACCATGTTGTAAAGATTAAGCATTGGTGATGTGACAGTATTACGGAGTGGTAGTAGACTGTGCATCTTCAGTCTCTTCAAGTATCTCTTCATGCCAAGAACAGGGAGAGAGAAACACAACTGAGCTGGAAGGACACAACAAATATTTCACTTCGCTGGCCTCAAATTGGATCTCAGATCAGTGTAAAATAAATACAAGACTTGATTGACCAGACAAGCCAACTATGTGCATGCTGCGTTATACACTGAGCGGAGAGTTTTAGACATCTTTTCCTACAATGTTCTCTATCATGGTATGGAGAGAGGCGGAGAGGATGGAGGAGGATGGAGGAGAGGAGGAGGAGGAAGAAGAAGATAAGGGGATGACTGAATGTTGTTCTAGGGCACTGATGTCAACCTCCATCTCTCCAGAGAATTGCATGCTGCTTTTCAGTCCAACTCATTTCCCCTACTTAATTGGCCGATTGGGCTATTTATTCCATTATCTCCAATATACACCATTATCTGGGGATATTTCTATGAACTAGTACAATGTGAAATGGAATATAAAACGTTTGTTCAAATGTATTAGCTTTGAGTTCAGCTGACTCAGTGATGGCATTGCAACGATACAAGACGTCCCCCATGCCATACTTCTGTTCTCTAATTAACGAGTCACTTTAAATCTCCAGGATCGCAGGACATTTTTTTTTAATGTTGTTGTAAATGCTCATTAGGGTTCAGCTTGTACAGACAGCTATGTGGGGGTCATAACACTTGGACTGGAATTGCTCTGACCTGTTTGTCTTTAGAGCTTACTCTGCTATGTTCAGTGTGAAACGGGTAGGCCTAGACATGAAACAGGGTGCAAAACGGTGCGGTGCATCGCAACAACCTGCATTTGTGATGCACGACCTTGGTGCATCTTGTAAAACCTTATCAGGAACTTCTATTCCGCAAGTAGGGCCTACAACACAGTGCATATCAAACAACAGCATCGCACTGTATTAAACTAGACTAGGTGATAATTCACTCAGTGTTAATGTATTCATTAAAAATCAATGGAGAAAGAGAGAGAGAGAGTGAAAGAGAGAGAGAGTTACAGAGCGAGAGAAAGAATGAGAGAGAATAAGAGAGACGTGTTCTGTGGCAAAGCAATGTCGCCATCATGGAACGCTAAATATCACAGCTATTCACCCAGGATGGTGTTTAGCGGCAGCAGATATAGCATGTCAAGACGTCTATGGTACCATCTGCTTGCCTGGGGTATATTAGGTATGGAGAGGAAAGGTAGAGAAGTCTCCCAGAGGTGAACAATAGAAACCTCTAATTACTCCTGTAAGAATGCCCAGGCATATCTTACAATAGCCTTGTGCAGACCTCCTGGCATTTAGATGTGCATAAGGCTTGGCCTACGATCCTATAGGATCCCTAATCTACTGCTACGCGAGGAGTACGCTTGAAGTTAATTTAAAGAACAGACTTAAATGGGAAATTATAATATGTATAATAAGGCCTTTATGACTAGAGTGTAGTCAAGATGTGCCTTGACTGTGTAGCGAAGTTGGTTCAGGGATCTATTGTACGCTTGTGCATGGCCGGTTCCAGGCATAAGCATTGTAGAATAATAGTGAAGACATCAATAATATGAAATAACACATATGGAATCATGTAGTAACCAAAAAAGTGTTAAACAAATCCAAATATATTTTTGATTCTTGAAAGTAGCCATTCTTTGCCTTGATGACAGCTTTACCCACTCTTGGTATTCTCTCAACCAGCTTCATGAGGTAGTCACCTGGAATGCTTCTCCAACAGTCTTGAAGGAGTTCCCACATTTGTTGGCTGCTTTTTTTCTCTCTGCGGTCCAACTCATCCCAAACCATCTCAACTGGGTTGAGGTTGAGTGATAGTGGAGGCCAGGTCATCTGATGCAGCACTCCATCACTCTCCTTCTTGGTCAAACAGCCCTTACACAGCCTGGAGGTCTGTTTTGGGTCATTGTCCTGTTGAAAAACAAATGATAGTCCCACTAAGCGCAAACTAGATGGGATGCCGTATCACTACAGAAAGCTGTGGTAGCCATACTGGGTGTGCCTTGAATTCTAAATAAATCACAGACAATGTCACCAGCAAAGCACACCCACACCATCACACCTCCTCCTCCATGATTCACAGTGGGAACCACACATGCAGAGATCATCCATTCACCTACTCTGCATCTCACAAAGACACGGCGGTTGGAACCAAAAATCGCAAATTTGGACTCATCAGACCAAAGGACGGATTTCCACCGGTCTACTGCCTATTGCTCGTGTTTCTTGGCCCAAGCAAGTCTCTTCTTATTATTGGTGTCCGTAGTAGTGGTTTCCTTGCAGCAATTAGACCATGAAGGGCTGATTCATGCTGTCCCCTCTAAACAGTTGATGTTGAGATGTGTATGTTGCTTGAACTCTGTGAAATATTTATTTGGGCTGCAATCTGAGGTGCAGTTAATGGCTGATTTCTGAGGCTGGTAACTCTAATGAACTTATCCTCTGCAGCAGATGTAACTCTGGGTCTTCCTTTCCTGTGGCGGTCCTCATGAAAGCCAGTTTCATCATAGCGCTTGATGGGTTTTGCGACTACACTTGAAGAAACTTTCAAAGTTCTTGAAATGTTCCGGATTGACTGACCTTCATGTCTTAAAGTAATGATGGACTGCTGTTTCTCTTAGCTTATTTGAGGTGTTCTTGCTTTAACATGGACTTGGTCTTTTACCAAATAGGGCTACCTTCTGTATACCACCCCTACCTTGTCACAACACAACTGATTGGCTTAAATGCATTAAGAAGGAAAGAAATTCCACAAATTGACTTTTAACAAGGCACACCTGTTAATTGAAATGCATTCCAAGTGACTACCTCATGAAGCTGGTTGAGAGAATGTCAAGAGTGTGCAAAGCTGTCATCAAGGCAAAGGGTGGCTACTTTGAAGAATCAAAAATCTGAAATATATTTTGATTTGTTTAACACTTTTTTGGTTACTACATGATTCCATATGTGTTATTTCGTAGTTTTGATGTCTTCACTATTATTCTACAATGTATAAAATAATACAAATAAAGACAAAACCTTGAATGAGTAGGTGTGTCCAAACGTTTGACTGGTACTGTTTAAACATATATACACACACGACATGACCAAAAGTATGTGGACACCTGCTCGTCAAACATCTCAACTCAAAATCATGGGCATTAATATGGAGTTGGTCCCCCCTTTGCTGCTATAACAGGCCCCACTCTTCTGGGAAGGCTTTCCACTAAATGTTGGAATATTGATGCCGGGACTTGCTTCCATTCAGCCACAAGAGCATTAATGAGGTTGGGTACTGATGTTAGGTGATTAGGCCTGGCTCGCATCCGGTGTTCGAATGGGGGGGTGGTCCCGATGTTTGGTGTATATATTAACCTCTTTTGTTAACGCTTTACTTGACACCACTAACATGTTATGACATGTCCATGTCATAACAGCTGGCATAAATGGTCATAACCTGGAATAACCTGGAATAATATGGTCATAATCATGTCATGACCCATGTGCTTACACTGGGAAGAAGCATTATGACAACATAGTCAAATAAGCCAGGCCTATCATCTACATGTCCTTATGTCAGTCATCAGTCAAAAAAGTGTGTCTTGTCCTGCTCCTGAAATCTGCTCCTGCATTCATCCCAGTCATCAGCAACAGAGCACTGGGGTAGGTGCATGTCTGACATACATTTGTGTGCAATTACAATGACAATTGAATATGGTCAATTTCAGAAAATGCTATATAACATAAACATACTGTTGACAAGTAGGCTATGGTGTAATAATGGAATGTTTTGCCTTGTGTGGTAGGTTTTGTGGGTTTTGACACTCTTATGTCATAACGGGTGTAAATATATGTGTTATGACAGTGTTATGACCATATTATGACAGATTATGACAAGTTATGTCTGCTGTTATGACATGGTTATGACTCTGGGTGTCAAGTAAAGTGTTACCTATTTTTTTTTGGGGGGGGGGGGGGGGGACGCAGTCGGGGCCTCAACTTACTATTGAGAGTTAGAATAGTAGAATACACCGGGTGCAATTTCGACATTTGTTTGTGTATCAGCAGTTTTTTCTTCTTATGTCAGTCACTGATAGTCACTCAATTAGCCATGTCAGCTAACTATTCTAAGTCATTACAAAATGTGTAGAATTGTAGGAAATTAGCTTAAAAACAGAAAAAATGTTCTCTCTGCCCCATGGCAAAATGAGTAGAATTGCATGAAATGTGTTAGAAAATTGCAGCATTTTCTCTCCGCACCATCGCAAAATGTACAGTGATTTTTTTAAAATTAATATGGTCAAAAATAGATTCTTAGCAAAGAGGAATTTCTTAAGCAATCATTTTGCTAGGACTGTCTGGGAGTGGTCTGAATGGAGAGGGGACTACTGAAAATGGGCTGTTATTGGCAAAGAGGTTTGGAACTCTCTTTCTTATTTGTCTATTAACAAATTTACTGCATGTTGATGTCACAATGGAAGGCCAAAACTCCAACCCACCAAAACAGGCAGAAATTTCAGGCGGCCTTTTCAAACAGCTCTTACACTAAAAGGACATTATCATAATGTTCACAATTTCATAGTATTTTTCCAAAGTCATAGTTTGGAAATATATATAAAACACAATAAAATCACGTTTTTGACTGCACTGGGCCCTTAAAACTGCAAAATGTCCCATAGCAAGATTTGCAGACTTACAGAAAATTAACTTTAAAACTAAACATTTTCTCTCCACTTTCAATAATGTTTTTCCATGAGATGGGGGGCCCCCCAACCAAATCTCACATAGGGCCCCCAAAAGGCCTGCTGGCTTGTGTGATAAGTAACCTTGCCTGAGACTTGTGTTAGCTCCCAGAGATAATGTCTAGGGGCTAGGCTTTAGCTGAGTAGGTTAACATGGTCTTGAATGTTGCATAGTAAAACTACCTGCATTACACACCATTACTGTTTCCCTGAAAAAGATCATCATTTCAGTTTCATCTCTGTTTTACCTTTAGATTTGGGCCTAAACTTTAGAGCCCCATTCAGACTAATGGAACACAGACCAAGACCATATTTACAAAGTATTGAGTGCTGATCTAGGTTCAGCTCCCCTCTTTTTCATTATGATTTAAAAGACTAAACTGATCCTAGATCAGCACCCCTAGTCCTACGCTTTGTGAATACTGGCCTGGATGTTTTTTAAATCCCTGAATGGCTTTCCCAGCAGGTGTTCTTACTCTAGATTTCAAAGGTGTTTTGATTGATGAAAACACGAGGCAGCGGTCAGTTTTGTGCTTCACTGGATTTCCTATGTAACTGCTATGGAGTACTGCAGAGGCGAGACACAACATCCAGACCAATTGTCTTTTTAAACCTGCCCCTTCTAAACGGCTATCGCTTTAATAGCGATTACACTGGAATTACGCTCACACTTACTCACTCGCACGTTACCAGACGGTTTAGTGATTGGGTAGACTTGAGTGAGGCCTACACCACACATACAAACACATGTACACGCAAACACACTCTATCTCTCTCTTTCTCTCTCTCTCTTTCTCTCTCTCTCTCTCTCTCCCTCTCTCTCTCTCACAAGCACGCATGCACACACGCACACACACACACACACACACACACACACACACACACACACACACACACACACACACACACACACACACACACACTCTGAAACAGTAATTCCCTAGGACAGGGAGTGAGTGGCAGAGCAGTAATGCCAGTTCAGGGCAGCAGCAGCATAGCCTGAGGGCCTCCCTTGGTATTCAGGCTCCAATAGCCCTCTCATCACTGCCCTCTGATGCTAAGCCCCCAACGCCCAGCCCACTGGCACACACACACACACACACACACACACAGAGAGACACACACACACACACACACACACACACACACACACACACACACACTCTTGCTCTTTTTATCTCCAACTTTTATCTTACTCTCAAAGACATAAACACACACACTTCCCCTCATCAGTGCACTCTGATCCCAATACAACCCCCACCGACTGAATCATTGGAGCTACAAAGACAGTAGTCTTCTCTGCCACAAATACAGTAGTGTTGAATCAAAGTAGATTGCACATATATAGGATCAGTTTACCCTCTCCCAATTATAATCTTACCCGGGGGGGAGAGGGAATAACTAGGTTACTGTTGAGTGGAGCTCTCCTCCGGCTGGCTGGCTGGCTGGCTGGGTAGAGGGACAGACATGGTCCAACCCAACGTGACATTTGCATTGCTACAGCCCCCTGAGTCATGCAGAACACACACACACACCGAGTCATGGCACACACACCGAGTCATGCGACACACCCACACACCGAATCATGCCATGCACCCACACCCACACACCGAGTAATGACACACACACATACCGAGTCATGACACACACACACACACGCACACACACACACACACACACACACACACACACACACACACACACACACACACACACACACACACACACACACACACACACACACACACACACACACACACACACACACACACAGAGGGCCATGCTGAAAAAGCACAAGCACAGTGAAACACAGATATGCAAATCTGTGACCTATGAAGACGTGTCTGTCGCACTCACTCTGTCCTCTCTCACCAGACAGGCCTCTCTGCTCATCTTCTCATCCTTCTGTCCTCCTCCTCTCTACTCCTCGGTGTTACCCTTGTCTCCTCTCTTCTTCCTCTCTCTCCCTCTCCTTTCTGCCTCCTCCCCTCTATCTGGGTCTAGTTCATTTACATGCAACTCCAATCTTTCCCTCCATCATCAGAATCGATCTCTGTCTCCCAGACACACTGGGTTCAAACTTCCAGTCTTACAGAGGCGTACACACACACACACACACACACACACACACACACACACATACACGCGCGCACACACACACACACACACACACACACACAAAATGAACCATTCAAAAAATATTCCCACGATTACTACATATGAAACAACACTGTAATCTCCCCTCCTACTGTATCAACAGTGATAAAGATGCTACAGACATACAAAGTAATTGTGAAAGAAGCAACTGGATGAGTGGTCTTTCACAACGTGAAGTCCATGAATATTTCAGAGACACATCCTTAAGGCATGCATACACCATGATAGCCTAGTATAGCCACAGGCCAAATATAGCAATTCATGTGTATTCATTTTCCAAGGCCCTATACTACCACTGCAAGACACACATAAACAGGTCTATACTATCGGCCTATGCCTACACTATTGTAGTATTAGAGTCTAATATTAGTGGAATGAGTGTTCTGAAAACTTCAAAGGTTATTATTAGGGCTACTGCATGCAGAGCACACTCTAGCTTTGATCATTATGCAAAGCTGTTGTGCTCGCTGCTGAATACATTAGCGACCGGATAACCAGCGACTGTGCGTGTGTTTGTGTGTACGTTATTTTACACTACATGGCCAAAAGTGCTTATCGAACATCCCATTTCAAAATCATGAGCATTAATATGGAGTTGCTGCTATAACAGCCTCTGCTCTTCTGGGAAGGCTTTCCACTAGATGTTGGAACATTGCTGTGGGCTCTGATGTTGGACAATTATGCCTGGCTCGCAGTCGGCGTTGCAATTCATCCCAAAAGTGTTCGATGGGGTTGAAGTCAGGGCTCTGTTCAGGCCAGTCAAGTTCTTCCACACCGATCTCGACAAACCATTTCTGCCCTCGCTTTGTGCACATGGGCGTTGTCATGCTGAAACAGGAAAGGGCCTTCCCCAAACTGTTGCCACAAAGTTGGAAGCACAGAATCGTCTAGAATATCATTGTATGCTGTAGCGTTAAGATTTCCCTTTACTGGAACTAAGGGGCCTAGCCCGAACCATGAAAAACAGCCCCAGACCATTAGTCCTCCACCACCAAACTTTATAGTTAGCACTATGAATTGGGGCAGGTGGCGTTCTCCTGGAATCCAACAAACCAAGATTTGTCCAATGGACTGCAAAATAGTGAAGTGGGATTCATCACTCCAGAGAACGTGTTACCACTGCTCCAGAGTCCAATGACACTCCAGCCGACGCTTGGCATTGCGCATGGTGATCTTAGGCTTGTGAGCGGCTGCTCGGCCATGGAAACCCGTTTCATGAAGCTCCCTGCGAACAGTTCTTGTGCTGACGTTTCTTCCAGAGGCCCTTTGGAACTCGGTAGTGAGAGTTGCAACCAAAGAAGGACCATTTTTACGCGTTATGCGCTTCAGCAGTCGACTGTCCTGTTCTGTGAGCTTATGTGGCCTACCACTTCGCGGCTGAGCCGTTGTTGCTCCTAGACATTTCCACTTCACAATAACAGCGCTTACTGTTGACCGAGCAGCTCTAGCAGGGCAGAAATGTGATGAACTGACTTGTTGTAAAGGTGGCCTCCTATGATAGTGGCACGTTGAAAGTCACTGAGCGCTTCAGTAAGGCAATTATTTCATTTATTTATTTTTGTGTTTTACTCCCTCTTGTCTCATCGCTGCAGCTCCCCAATGGGCTTGGGAGAGGTGAAGGTCGAGTCATGCTTTCTCCGAAACATGACCCGCCAAACCGCGCTTCTTAACACCCGCCTGCTTAACCTGTAAGCCAGCTGCACCAATGTGTCGGAGGAAACACACTTCAACTGATGACCGAAGTCAGCCTGCAGGCACCCGGCCCACCACAAAGAGTCGCTTCAGCGCCCTCCCCTCCCCTAACCCGGACGACGCGAGGCCAACTTTGCGCCGCCTTATGGGACTCCCCGTCACGGCCGGTTGTGACACAGCCTGGGATCGAACCCAGGTCTGTAGCGATGCAGTGCTTTAGACCGCTGCGTCACTCGGGAGGCCCTCAGTAAAGGCCATTCTACTGCCAATGTTTGTCTATGGAGATTGCATGGCTGTGTGCTCGATTTTACACACTTGTCAGCAACGGGTGTGGCATAAATAGCCGAATCCACTAACTTGAAGGGTTGTCAACATATTTTTGTATATATAGCGCGAGTGGCCTAGCCTGGGGGTCTCTACTCCAGCTAATCTGAAGGAGAAAGAAACGCACACCTGTTCAGGTGAGGTGCTGGCTAGCGGAGTAGAACACTTGAAAAATAAAAGAGAGCCGCACACTCTAGGAGGTCAGATGCCTCTGCCCCGGGTTGTGTTGGGGACAGTTGGACAGGGACAGGGATGGGTACAGAAAGAGAGAATGGTGCCACTGTAGTAGTAGTGTTATTGAATCAAGGCCTTCTCCTGAAGATGAGGCACATGACATCAGTTTAAAACAGTCACACCAAAATAGCTGCATGAACACATACATACATATCTACACACTAAAACTGGTCAAATAAATAAAAATGACTATTACAATGTAATTACATTATTATTATTATTATTATTATTATTATTATTATTTAGGCCTACCTGTCATTGATTTGCAACATTACTATGTGCCAATGACACTCAAGAGGAATAGGCTACATTCGGTTCCTATGTAAATTAGCCTTCTATCCAGTTCTTTATAGCAGGATTAGGCTAAGAGCTAGACCCCAGCAGCATACCACTTTTAATTCTCCCTCCAATCACCTTCTAATCCTGGAGAAACATTGAACTCACCATCTGTTCAACCAAACCGCCTACTGTAGCCTGCTGTACTCTCATCTCCGTCACCACAATCATCATACATAGCCTACACGGTCCGTCGGGTGAAATGACATCCTTAATGGCATCAAGGATCATGTCAAACACTGCTTATGAATATGACCCCCTGGCAACAAACACACATCCGCGTTCGTTAAGACTCCATTGATTGAACGCTTCACCACAAATGCAGCCACTGACCATCGTCTATTTAGGCTACACAATGCAGACAGCATTTCGCATCGAGGTGCGCACCCCGTTTCAACACCAAGGACAGCGGTTGTAAGCACGTATTCAACCCCACAGACTGTAGCCATGATACAGTAACATACGCTCGCTCCCAACGACATATGTAGACTATTCCCGACTGGCTTGTAGAGAAGAACAAACGGCTATCAGTGCCCGTGGTGTTTAACTGTAGAACTATCAGCCTAGGTTATTAACTGGGAGGAACGGAGCTAACCCTTATTTCGCTATTAAAGAGAGCGGTTTTCTGCATGACATATTTCACAAAATGGCACATCGCAGAGCGCTTCTCGAATACTAGAACTGCACCTACCTGCTGTCTTGAGGTTGACCCGCTCACATGTCCCGCCGCTGTATTTGGTCTAGTTATTAGGATTATTATAGTGGGTACCGTTATGTGGCTGTCAGCGCCATGTTAATGTCTCTCGGTGGTGCTACTGAGCTGCGCCGTACGATACGGTATGGAGCAACCGCTGTGTGCAGGCTTACATCCGGGGTGTTGTGGAGAGGAGAGGAGTGGGGCTTGGAGCGATCGTCAGAAATTAGAGCACCTGTATTTCTAGAGTGGCCCGCGGTCGGACGTTGGAAGAGGATTCGGCCGGGAAATATTAGGGGGGTAGTACAAATTGAATTTAAAATAAATAATGTAGCCTGGGTTATTATTTCGTTTTCAGTGTAACAGTAAGACGTGGTCGCAGTATAGTCAATGCAACGCCCTCTTTAACATTTGAGATGATTGAATGACAGTGAAGGGCAGGTCACCACAAGGTGGGTGAAACGTGCAGCAACAGTGACACATATTATTATAGGCCTATAGGCTAATGAAGCCGACGTGTTTGTATGTTTATTTATTGAGAGCTATAATCGGTAACATGACTATGCAACGTTGCAGCTGTTCATGGCATTCACATGCAGTTCCAAAATACTTATATGATAAATAGGCTAAAATGGGAATAAGCGACAGCCAGTGAGAGTTATAATCAAAATGTGCAACATCACGGAAAATAACATTGAAAAAGGGGGAAAAAGTTCAAAGCGGTCCATCAATGACGTATACAGGCTTGAGTGTGAACAGTGACGACACTAATGGTGTTTTGCTTTGATGTGGCGCGGCTGGCAACGTGCACGCTCGCGCATCACTGTGGCAACGACAGTGATGTTCACGGAGTTGGCTTTACATCGAGTTGTTATAAATCTGAGGATGAGCACAAAACAATGCAGCACATTGATCTGATATAACCCCGATTTAATAACAGGATTAAATACTTCTTATGTCCAGATAGTTTGACGATAGGGACTTTGAAAGTCGTCAACAGTGGTCACATTATAGTCTGTTTACAACTCGACTTGTTATCATACTAGCAGTGAGGTGGAGGGATTGATTATTAGTCCAGATAGGCAGTGCTTAACCGGACTGATAATTGGGCTATATATAATATTTATTGATCATATTCTAACTGTGGGACTCAGGAAACTGAACAAGACCTCTGCTACTGTAAAGTGTGACATCCCTGCTAGTTGACAGTGTCAGGCCCCACATTGATCTCAGCCTGTGTTGGCATGCAGTTAGGGGCTGTCCCAGTGTCTGAGGAGACAAGTGCAGGCCACCCACTTTGGAGGCACCTCAGGCCTTTGACTGGGGGGGGGGGCATCATCCAGACAGCATCATCCTCCCACTTTCCTCCCTTTCCTACTCTCCCTCCTTTCGATCTTCTCCTCCCCACCCCTCCTCATCCTCTCCACAGCTCTCTCTCAGGGAATGTGAGCCCCTGTCCGTGTACAGTGTCCACCACTCAACCACGTCATCCTTCCTGTCTCTAGCTCAGGCCTATGTCAGGCAGTGGCTAGCACACTTGGTATGGCTCTTCAGCATCACCCTCAAATAGCTGCAAAGGGAACCATTTCTATTGGCTGGGAGAGGAGAGGGAATCCCCACAACAGAGGACATGGCAAGTAAAACAGTGCTAGTAAAATAACCTCAAATACACTGGCAGGGGAGGACTGGGACCAGAAATTGTCTCTGGCATTTCGGTCAACCTGGACTATTTTGAGGCCCCCATTATTAGCCAGATAAATATAATTTTGAGCAAAGAAACAAACAAGTTAGACAGGCCCACGAAGCCTACACTGTATAGCATACAGTATAGGCCTACCAGTGTGCTGGAGATTATTTTTCTAATATTGAGGGGTTGTCCCACCATGCACCTGGGACTTCATATGGTGTGCGAACTGCAAAGAACCCTCTTTTCAATCTTATTAAGTAATGCCAAGATCTGAGCCTTTCAGTAACTTCTACCAGGAATCACTGAGGCCTATACCACATGACTAGTGGCTGTTGACATTCAGGTTGAACACATAAGAATGCACAGGTGACTGACTATGTCAACTGTGTCAGATTGTGATTGCAACATGCCTGAGGCCATTATGCTCTATTAGCTACCATTGAAATGTACTGTTCTTTCTCTCTTAAGCCTCTTTATTTACTTATGTCCCTTTGAATGAAAGGACAACTTTGAAACTAACTTCTACTGTTGAAAGAACCTGTATTGCCCTTCCAGGGATATAGTATATATAGTACCAGTCAAACGTTTGGACACACCTACTCATTCAAGAAATTCTTCAAAGTAGCCACCCTTTGCCTTGATGACAGCTTTGCACACTCTTGACATTCTCTCAACCAGCTTTATGAGGTAGTCACCTGGAATGCATTTCAATTTACAGGTGTGCCTTGTTAAAAGTACATTTGTGGAATTTCTTTCCTTAATGCGTTTGAGCCAATCAGTTGTGTTGTGACAAGGTAGGGGTGGTATACAGAAGATAGCACTATTTGGTAAAAGACCAAGTCCATATTATGTCAAGGACAGCTCAAATAAGCAAAGAGAAACGACAGTCCATCATTACTTTATTAAGACATGTAGGTCAGTCAACCTGGAAAATGTCAAGAACTTTGAAAGTTTCTTCAAGTGCAGTCGCAAAAACCATCAAGCTCTATAATTGTCACGCCCTGGCCATAGAGAGGCTTTTATTCTCTATTTTGGTTAGGCCAGGGTGTGACTAGGGTGGGCATTCTATGTTCATTTTCTATGTTTTGTATTTCTTTGTTGTTTGGCCAGGTGTGGTTCTCAATCAGAGCTGTCTATCGTTGTCTCTGATGGAGAACCATACTTAGGTAGCTTTTTCCCACATGGGTTTTGTGGGTAGTTGTTTTCTGTTTTGTGTCTTTCTGCACCAGATAGAACTGTTTTGGTTTTTGTTCATTCTCTTTGTTATTTTGGTTAATCAGTGTTCAGTTCCAATAATAAAGATGAACACGTACCACGCTGCATCATGGTCCTCCACTCCTTCCAACAGCCGTTACAATAATGAAAAGGACTCTCATGAGGACCTCCACAGGAAAGGAAGACTCTGCTGCAGATGATAAGTTCATTAGAGTTAATAGCCTCAAAAATTGCAGCCTAAATAAATGCTTCACAGAGTTCAAGTAACAGATACATCTCAACATCAACTGTTCAGGGAGACTGCATGAATCAGCCCTTCATGGTCGAATTGCTGCAAATAAATCACTGGTAAAGGACAACAATAAGAAGAATACTTGCATGGGCCACGAAACACAGGCAATGGACATTAGACCGGTGTAAATCTGTCCTTTGGTCTGAGAATTTTGGTTCCAACCACCGTGCCTTTGTGAGATGCAGAGTCGGTGAACAGATGATCTCTACATGTGTGGTTCCTACAATGAAACATGGAGGAGGAGGTGTGATGGTGTGGGGGGTGCTTTGCTGGTGACACTCTCTGTGATTTATTTACAATTCAAGGCACACTTAACCAGTATGGCTACCACATCATTCTGCAGCGATACGCCATCCCATCTGATTTGTGCTTAGTGGGACTATCATTTGTTTTTCAACAAGACAATGACCCAACCCACCTCCAGGCTGTGCAAGGGCTGTTTGACCAAGAAGGAGAGTAATGGAGTGCTGCATCAGATGACCTCGCATCCACAATCACCCAACCTCAACCCATTTGAGATGGTTTGGGATGAGTTGGACTGCAGAATGAAGGAAAGGCAACCAACAAGTGCTCAGCATATGTGGGAACTCCTTCAAGACTGGGTGGCTACTTGGAAGAATCTCAAATATAAAATACTCTTTGTTGGTTACTACATGATTCCATATGTGTTATTTCATTGTTTTGATGTCTTCATTATTGTTCTACAATGTAGAAAATAGTCTAAATAAAGAAAAACCCATGAATGTGTAGGTGTGTCCAAACCTTTGACTGGTACTATATATACTATATCCCTGGAAGGGCAATACGGGTTCTTTCAACAGTAGAAGTTAGTTTCAAAGTTGTCCTTTCATTCAAAGGGACATAAGTAAATAAAGAGGCTTAAGAGAGAAAGAACAGTACATTTCAATGGTAGCTAATAGAGTATTATATAGGTCAATATGTTTTTTTTTGAGAAATGATATAACTCTATGTATGGTTTCGTGTATTTTCTTTATTCTTGAGCTTGGTTTTGAATAAACCACTTGTTTCGTTGTCCCTGGCCACCAGGGGGCCAGCCGCACATATGAAATACAGACGACATATCTAAACTGGACAGGTGTATCCAACGTTACTTCTTGTAATAAAGTTTGGATTCACATATTTCATTTAGTCATGAATTGGCAAAAAGCGTGGAATTATATACAGTCTCATTTAACATCTCTATATGCATGAAAAAGTAGGCTTTGTCGGGAAAAAAAGACGAGAAATGTCATCAAATCCTCTGATTGAGCTCTTGATCATTTCCATGTAAATGATGAATTATGAGTCAGTAAGTGGATCAGAGGCTAATGCACATCAACTAAATCCAACGTAAACATTTCAAGCATGCTTCAAATAACTCTTTCCATGTCAGTGAAAGAAACAGTCCATCAAATGGGTCTTAAATTCCCCAGGTCAGTGTGCCTGGCTTGCTTCCTGTCCCTATGGCAACAGCAGACAGTCCTTCTATCCCCTCTCTCTCCAAGTTAAACCACCTCTCTCTGGGAGAGCTCTGGGCAGAAGCTGCCTGGGTTGTAGGCACAGATTTAGGATCAGTTTACCCACCCCTAATCCTAACCCTAATCATTAGGAGTAAAAAAGCAAAACTGACCCACATTCATGGCAGTAACAGTATATGCAGCTACAATTTGAATGATTTATTGATTGACTGATTGATTTAGGTTTTCAGATTAGCTTTCACTGCAATGATTTTCTTCCACTAATCTAGTCATGTCTGACGAGGGTCGAGGGATTACGTCTAGGAAGGATGAAGGCAGGATGAAATTGAGGAGGGCGTATGCAGTTTAAGAGTATTAGAACAAGGCCCAGGGTTTATCGGGGCGTAATGCCGCCACAGCCGCTTTGGAGTTGACACACACAGTATAGACACACACATACACAAACATACAACCCTTTGGAGCTGGCAGACCCCGGATGCTCTCTTCTGCGTAACAGCCCCACGTTACTTTTTTTTAAAAGCCCTGTCATGGGCTGAGAACAGGGAACAGAGATTTTACACAAGTGACATCACAGGTCACAGGATCCCTCTTTAATAGCCATTTAGGTACACTAAACACTTGCAGACACACACACACACACACACACACACACACACACACACACACACACACACACACACACACACACACACACACACACACACACACACACACACACACACACACACATAAACCATACAGTGGCAAGATGGACCAAGCACACTGTTCTGAGCCTTGATATTTGGGGAGGCTGTTTTATTCTGCCCTGCTAAACAATATCCCATGATCACGCAGGTCTGTGGCTCTCCATCCTCTGGCTGGCCATAACAAGGTCACCACCATCGAGAACACAACACAACAACGTTTCTACACCACATACATGCAACCCCCACACTATGGGATAGGATAGGAAAGAATAGGATTGGGATATGATAAGATAGAGCATCAGACATCGGGAGATGCCTTCAATACCGGGGCGGCGAGTTCAAACCCCCGAGCTGACAAGGTACAAATCTGTCGTTCTGCCCCTGAACAGGCAGTTAACCCACTGTTCCCAGGCCGTCATTGAAAATAAGAATTTGTTCTTAACTGACTTGCCTGGTTAAATAAAGGTAAAATAAAAAAAATAAAAATAAAAATACCGTCCACTAGGGGCAACGTGAGCACACATTACGCTCAATTAGGCTCAATGCTTGCTAGGACATTGTGGATGGGGATAGGCAAAGTGCTTAAACCATGTGCTTCAGATCCAAGGATTGCAGGTTTGAACCCAGTGCTAGGCACTTGTTGAATTTTTCTCCTTATCCCAAACCTTAACCCCTACCTTAACAAGTCATAATTAATGCCTAAACCTAACCGTCAAGTCTGTTCTGTTTTACCAGTCTTAACCCTTGCCTACACTGTCAAGGAGTTGATGTGAATTTGACATTAGCTTATATGCAGTTCATGGCAAGTACATTTCTCTATATCATATAGTAGTACAACTACTGCAATACAAATACAGCATCAAAGCAAAGTACTGTGTAATGAAGCACAGCACAATACCGTAAAATTGATTGTATTATACTGTAAAAAGTTAATGCTACCGTAATCGCGATGAATAAATGAATGAATGAATGGATGGAAGAATCAAAATCATTGAGGGGTGAGGTTTGTGTTTTACAGTATTTACAAGGGATTGGTGCAAGCAGGTTGGCTGTTGGGTCATGTGTTTACACATTACAGCATATCAATAAATATTTGGCGTTTTAAATCACTTGCACTTCTAGAGGCCTTACAAAGGCTTCCAAACTAGCCATTTAAGGTTCAAGACTTGCTGCAACTCAAATATATCCCCTATATATTTTAAATTGATGGAGCACTACTGCTACATAGGAGATAAATAGGTACAGCATTCTCACTCACGGGTGCAACAAATAGAGCCTCTTACAAGGCATGCCTCAAAATATGTTAATGAGCCTCTACCAAAAATACCATCCACCCTCCAGTGGTCAAAAAGTTTTTGGTATTCCAAAAATACAGTACGGATACTGTATTCTGTGGGGTGGAATTATAGTGCCATTCAAAATACCACAATTCTTTCCACGCCCACAAACTTTTGCCACAATGCTCCATACTTTACAGTATGCTGCAGTAAAATGTTTCACAGTATTCTACTGTTGACAATACCCAAAATGACCATATAAATGAGTTTTTTGTTACAGTGTACTTTCACGTCATCCATAGACGTTTACCCTACCCTGGACAAACGTTGAATACTGAAGTGAAACCGTGAGATCTTGTTGTGTCATCTTACCTCCAGGTACACCCAGCAGGGTGGCCAGGGGCTTGAGGAGGGTGAGAAGGATAGAGAGCCGGGGGGAAATAGAGGGTGAGATAGGGAGCGATGGTGGCTTGAGGGGCTTTGAGGGGTTGGGGCTGATGAGGTTGGTGATGTGTGCTGAGGCAGAGAAGGACAGGAATAGAGCCTCTCCTCTTTCAGCTGCCTGAGCTCAATATCACTCAGTCACAGCTTACAACCATCTATGGGCCATCATGCCTGGCTTTATGTCATCATCCTCATTGTGACATCAGAACTGTTCTGATAATGACACTATTCTCATTGACATGAGATCCCTTATCATTATGACATGAGGACCCTTCTCATTATGACATCAAAAACCGTATCATTATGATATTAGAAACCTTTTAATTGTGTTATCAGAACAACTGATAGTAATAGAATCCATACTCCGAGTCCATATTCACGTCATAAGAAAGAATTCCCCTCGACCATATACAGTGGGGCAAAAAAGTATTTAGTCAGCCACCAAATGTGCAAGTTCTCCCACTTAAAAAGATGAGAGAGGCCTGTAAAAATCCAGAAAATCACATTGTAGGATTTTTTATGAATTTATTTGCAAATTATGGTGGAAAATAAGTATTTGGTCAATAACAAACGTTTATCTCAATACTTTGTTATATACCCTTTGTTGGCAATGACAGAGGTCAAATGTTTTCTATAAGTCTTCACAAGGTTTTCACATACTGTTGCTGGTATTTTGGCCCATTCCTCCATGCAGATCTCCTCTAGAGCAGTGATGTTTTGGGGCTGTTGCTGGGCAACACGGACTTTCAACTCCCTCCAAAGATTTTCTATGGGGTTGAGATCTGGAGACTGGCTAGGCCACTCCAGGACCTTGAAATGCTTCTTACGAAGCCACTCCTTCGTTGCCCAGGCGGTGTGTTCGGGATCATTGTCATGCTGAAAGACCCAGCCACGTTTCATCTTCAATGCCCTTGCTGATGGAAGGAGGTTTTCACTCAAAATCTCACGATACATGGCCCCATTCATTTTTTCCCTTACACGGATCAGTCGTCCTGGTCCCTTTGCAGAAAAACAGCCCCAAAGCATGATGTTTCCACCCCCATGCTTCACAGTAGTTATGGTGTTCTTTGGATGCAACTCAGCATTCTTTGTCCTCCAAACAGGACGAGTTGAGTTTTTACCAAAAAGTTATATTTTGGTTTCATCTGACCATATGACATTCTCCCAATCTTCTTCTGGATCATCCAACTGCTCTCTAGCAAACTTCAGACGGGCCTGGACATGTACTGGCTTAAGCAGGGGGAAACATCTGGCACTGCAGGATTTGAGTCCCTGGCGGCGTAGTGTGTTACTGATGGTAGGCTTTGTTACTTTGATCCCAGCTCTCTGCAGGTCATTCACTAGGTCCCCCCATGTGGTTCTGGGATTTTTGCTCACCGTTCTTGTGATTATTTTGACCCCACGGGGTGAGATCTTGCGTGGAGCCCCAGATCGAGGGAGATTATCAGTGGTCTTGTATGTCTTCCATTTCCTAATAATTGCTCCCACAGTTGATTTCTTCAAACCAAGCTGCTTACCTATTGTACATTTAGTCTTTCTAGCCTGGTGCAGATCTACAATTGTGTTTCTGGTGTCCTTTGACAGCTCTTTGTTCTTGGCCATAGTGGAGTTTGGAGTGTGACTGTTTGAGGTTGTGGACAGGTGTCTTTTATACTGATAACAAGTTCAAACAGGTGCCATTAATACAGGTAACGAGTGGAGAACAGAGGAGCCTCTTAAATAAGAAGTTACAGGTCTGTGAGAGCCAGAAATCTTGCTTGTTTGTAGGTGACCAAATATTTATTTTCCACCATGATTTGCAAATAAATTCATAAAAAATCCTACAATGTGATTTTCTGGATTTTTTTTCCTCATTTTGTCTGTCATAGTTGAAGTGTATCTATGATGAAAATTACAGGCCTCTATCATATTTTTAAGTGTAGAAATTGCACAATTGGTGTCTTACTAAATACTTTTTTGCCCCACTGTATATACTGCAAAGTTGCTTAGGAACCATGAAGAGGGTGACCATGTCTATTGGCACTGTCTTGCTACAGGTGTGTGAAAATTATTTAATCACAGGCAAGACATTTAACTTGCTTAGTATAGTCAGTTTGTAACTAGTTGTAGCTGTGTAGTCCGTTTGTTTGTTTTTGGTCTTGGCTAGCTTCATGTTCTGGTTGGTAGCTAGCTAGCACTCACTCGCGTGGTTACTAGCACCGCCATGAAAAAGGGCATGAGGGAACCCTACAATATTAAATTTTTCTAAGTAGTGAGAACGCTAGCGAGCAGGCAATGTCGAAATGTAAATCTTTATACATGTTGTCTTTTTCTTAAATGTAGTTTAGTAATGAATTAAAACAAGCAGACAACAAGAACATTGTGTTTGAAAAATATTGTGTTTTTGTTGTGAGCCAAAGGGATAAACTAGGTAACCACAGGTTGTTTTGGCGGCGTTCTATCTAATACCAACTGAGACTATGGAACGGGCCTCCCAATTCATGTCAATGACGGCATAATGGATGGACTGGCAGTCATTTTGAGTGTACCCCTAGGAAGTACAAGCAGGGATTAAAAGCAGGAAGCTTACCATTCAATCTGTGCTTTGGTAAGTCAAAGCACCTTTGGCAGCGAATACTGCCTCGAGTCTTCTTGGGTATGACGCTACAAGCTTGGCACACCTGTATTTGGGGAGTTTCTCCTATTTTTCTCTGTAGATCCTCTCAAGCTCTGTCAGGTTGGATGGGGAGCGTCGCTGCACAGCTATTTTCAGGTCTCTCCAGAGATGTTCGATCGGGTTCAAGTCTGGTCTCTGGCTGGGCCACTCAGAGACTTGTCCCAAAGCCACTCCTGCGTTGTCTTGGCTGTGTGCTTAGGGTCGTTGTCCTGTTGGAAGGTAAACCTTCGCCCAAGTCTGAGGTCCTGAGCTCTCTGAAGCAGGTTTTCATCTTTGTTCCGTTCATTTTTCGCTCGATCCTGACAAGTCTCCCAATCCATGCCGCTGAAAATCCATGATGCTGAAAAGCATCCCCACAACATGAAGCTGTGACCACCATGCTTCACATACGGGATGATGCCAGGTTTCCTCCAGATGTGACACTTGGCATTCAGGCCAAATATTTCAATACTGGTTTCATCAGACAAGAGAATCTTGTTTCTCATGGTCTGAGAGTTCTTTAGTTGCCTTTTACTGAGGAGTGGCTACCGTCTGGCCACTCTACCATAAAGGCCTGGTTGGTGGAATGCTGCAGAGATAGTTGTCTTTCTGGAAGGTTCTGCCATCTCCACAGAAGAACTCTGGAGCTCTGTCAGAGTGGCCATCGGGTTCTTGGTCACAGTTTGTGTCACGTCCTGACCATAGAAAGCTTTTATTTTCTATGGTAGAGTAGGTCAGGGCGTGACTGGGGGGTTGTTCTAGTTTATATTTTCTATGTGGGGTTATAGGTTTATTTTTTATATTGGTGATTTGTATGATTCCCAATTAGAGGCAGCTGGTTAACTTTGTCTCTAATTGGGGATCATACTTAAGTAGCATTTTTTCCACCTGTGGGTTATGGGACATTGTTTATGTTTTGAGTTAGTGTTGTAGTCACGGTTCGCTGTTTGTTAGTTTATTGTTTATTGTTTTGTCTTTGTTAAAGTTTCACTTCTTTAATAAATGATGTGGAACTCAACGTACGCTGCGCCTTGGTCCGACATTCATTATTACAAACAACGTGACAGAATATCCCATCAACAAAGGACCAAGCAGCGTGCCTGGGAGGAGATGGCATCCTGGTCTTTGGAGGAGATCAGGGAGAGAAGATCCTGGACTTGGGACGAAATAATGGCAGGAGACAATAGCCTACAATGGAAGCAGGCGGAAGCAGCGAAGGAGAGACAGCGACGAAGGAGGGACAGCGACGAAGGAGGGAGAGCGACGAAGGAGAGACCGCGACGAAGGAGGGACAGCGACGAAGGAGGGACAGCGACGAAGGAGAGACAGCGACGAAGGAGGGACAGCGACGAAGGAGGGGAGGAAGGCCACAGAAATCCCAAGAAAAAATTGTGGGGGGTCTCATGGAGCAGTCGGTGGAGCCGAGGAGTGAACCAGAGCCAGTCTGGGAGAAGAGGGAGAATTTGGAGGAGAGAGAAATGGGAGACTTGTTGAGTTGGTGGAGGATGCACGGATATTGCCCTAAGTCAGTTTGGTGCCACCTGAGTCAGCTCCCCATACTCGTCCTGAGAAGTGTGTTAAAGTTCCGTAACAATTGATGCCGGCTATACGCACCAGGTCTCCAGTACGTCTCCACATCCCGGTACGTCCTGTGCCTGTTCCTCGCACTCTCCCTCAAGTGCGTGTCCCCAGTTCGGTACATCCTGTGCCTGCTCCTCGCACTCTCCTTGAAGTGCTTGTTCCCAGTCAGGTACGTCCTGTGCCTGCTCGTAGGACATTCCCTGAAGTGCGTGTCCCCAGTCCAGTATGTCCTGTTCCTTCTCCCCGCACTTGCCCTGAAGTCCGTTTCACTAGTCCGGTGCCACTTGTACCGGCCCCACGCATCAGGCCTCCAGTGCGCCTCCCCAGTCCAGTACGTCCTGTGCCTCCTCCCTGCACTCGCCCTGAAGTTCGTTTCACTAGTCCGGTGCCACTTGTACCGGCCCCACGCATCAGGCCTCCAGTGCACCTCCCCAGTCCAGTACGTCCTGTGCCTGCTCCTCGCGCTCGCCCTGAGGTGCCTGTCACCAGCCCGGTACCTCCAGTGCCGGCCCCACGCACCAGGCTTCCTGCGACGATCCCCAGTCCAGAGCTTCCGGCGACAGTTCCCAGTCCAGAGCTTCCAGCGACAGTTCCCAGTCCAGAGCTTCCGGCGACAATTCACAGTCCGGAACCTCCTGAGACGGTCCACGGTCCGGAACCTCCTGAGACGGTCAATGGTCTGCAACTTCCTGAGACGGTCAACGGTCCGGAACCTCCTGCGACGGTCAACGGTCCGGAACCTCCTGCGATGGTCAATGGTCCGCAACCTCCTGCGACGGTCCACGGTCCGGAACCTCCTGCGACAGTCAATGGTCCGGAACCTCCAGTTCCATGGCCGGAGCCTTCCCCTGCGTCGATCCCCAGTCTGAGCACGGCGTCCAGTTTAGCTCCAAGTCCAGAGTCTTCTTCTGCATTGGTGCCCAGTCCAGGCACAGCGTCCAGTCCAGCTCCATGGAGGGAGCCTTCTCCTGTGCCGATGTCCAGTCCAAACACGGCGTCGAGTCCAGCTCCATGGAAGGAGCCTTCCTCTACACGATGCCCAGTCCAGACACGGCGTCCAGTCCAGCTCCATGGCAGGAGCCCTCCTCTACACCGATGCCCAGTCCAGACACGGCGTCCAGTCCAGCTCCATGGCAGGAGCCTTCCTCTACACCGATGCCCAGTCCAGACACGGCGTCCAGTCCAGCTCCATGGCAGGAGCCCTCCTCTACACCGATGCCCAGTCCAGATACGGCGTCCAGTCCAGCTCCATGGCAGGAGCCCTCCTCTACACCGATGCCCAGTCCAGACACGGCGTCCAGTCCAGCTCCATGGCAGGAGCCTTCCTCTACACCGATGCCCAGTCCAGACACGGCGTCAAGTCCAGCTCCATGGCAGGAGCCCTCCTCTACACCGATGCCCAGTCCAGACACGGCGTCCAGTCCAGCTCCATGGCAGGAGCCTTCCTCTACACCGATGCCCAGTCCAGACACGGCGTCCAGTCCAGCTCCATGGCAGGAGCCCTCCTCTACACCGATGCCCAGTCCAGATACGGCGTCCAGTCCAGCTCCATGGCAGGAGCCCTCCTCTACACCGATGCCCAGTCCAGACACGGCGTCCAGTCCAGCTCCATGGCAGGAGCCCTCCTCTACACCAATGCCCAGTCCAGACACGGCGTCCAGTCCAGCTCCATGGCAGGAGCCCTCCTCTACACCGATGCCCAGTCCAGACACGGCGTCCAGTCCCACTACAAGGCAGGAGCCTTCCTCGGCATCTAGGTCCAGTCCAGGCACAGTGTTCAGCCTGGGTCCATGGCTGGATCTGCGGGATGAGCGGGTACTTCGTCCCGCACCAGACCCCCCCCCCCACCAACCCTCCCTTTTTGTTTCAGGTTAGGTCGGAGTCCGCACCTTTGGGGGTACTCTACCATATTTTATATGGCAGAGTAAGTCAGGGCGTGACTGGGGGGTTGTTCTAGTTTATATTTTCTATGTGGGGTTCTAGGTTTATTTTCTATGTTGGTGATTTGTATGATTCCCAATTAGAGGCAGCTGGTTATTGTTGTCTCTAATTGGGGATCATACTTAAGTAGCATTTTTTCCACCTGTGGGTTATGGGACATTGTTTATGTTTTTAATTAGTGTTGTAGTCACAGTTCGTTGTTTGTTAGTTTATTGTTTATTGTTTTGTCTTTGTTAAAGTTTCACTTCTTTAATAAATGATGTGGAACTCAACGTACGCTGCGCCTTGGTCCGACATTCATTATTACGAACAACGTGACAGTTTGGCCTGGAGGCCAGCTCCAGGATGTGTTGATGGGGCCACTGTGTTCTTGGGGACCTTCAATGCTGCAAAAATGTTTTCTATTTTTAATAAATTAGCAAACATTTCTAAATACCCTTGTCATTATGGGGTATTTTGTGAAGATTGATGAAGAAATTATTATTATACACCCTTTTTCTCCCCAATTTTGTGGTATCCAATTATTTGTAGTTACTGTCTTGTCTCATAGCTACAACTCCCATACGGGCTCGGGAGAGATGAAGGTCGAGAGCCATGAGTCTTCCGAAACACAACCCAACCAAGCCGCACTGCTTCTTAAAACAGCACGCATCCAACCCGGAAGCCAGCCGCACGAAACACCGTACACCTAGCGACCTGACCTGGTCAACGTGCACTGCACCCGACCCGCCAAAGGAGTTGCTAGTGCGCGATGAGACAAGGATTTCCCTACCGGCCAAACCCTCCCTAACCCGGACGACGCTAGGCCAATTGTGCGTCACCACATGGACCTCCCGGTCGCGGCCGGCTGCGGCAGAGCCTGGGATCGAACCCAGGCTTAGACCTGCGCCACCCGGGAGGCCCAGAAATTATTTTAATTCATCCATTTGTAACGATGAACCAAAGCGAGCGACATATATAGGGCATCAACAAGGAGGTGATGGAGTTCAGGTGAATGTCATTATGCACCTAACGCTGGTGACAGGTGTGTGCCCTATCGAGCAGCCTGGTGACCTAGAGAACGGAGAGGGAGCACACGTGACACCATTTTAGAATAAGGCCGTATCATATCAAAATGTTTAAAAAGTTCTGGTCTGAATAGTTTTTGTAACCCTTCTCATCGTGACATCACTACCCTTCTCATCATAACATCACATCCCTTCTCATTATGATATCATGACATCATATCCCTTCTCATTATGACATCACAACCCTTCTGTTTATGGCATCAGAAGCTTTCTCTGACTCCAGAATGTAACTATGAGGAACCAGATGGTTCTATATTGTACAAAGTCTTACTTCAAGTTTCACTGCTCACAGTTTGAGTCCCAGTCCAGGGGCTCATGGGAAAGTGAGTCATCATGGCATCATCAGATGCTCCACTTAACACACACACATACATACATACGCACACACACATACACACAACGCCTGTGGCCCTCAAATGCCCTGCAACCCTCAGCCACCCAATGCACGGCATTGTGGGTCACAGCTGGCGAGTTGAGGTCCTCCTGCGGGGTGTTCTCTTGCGTTCACGCAGCCATGCTGGATGTGTGTGTCGTGTGTGTGTGTGTCTATATGTTATCATGTTGAGCCTTGGCGGCCGATGATTACACTTGAGAGGATGGAACATAGCCTGCCAGATGCAGGTTGACATGAAGTGTATTCAACTTCGTTCTACTGTATTATCCAATCATTGAAAGGCAAGCTGTGTAATGGTTGTCCACGCGTTCCAATGATATCCTGACTCTGAGTCGTGCGTCATATCAGTCCAATGTACATGGAAATAGACAGTAATCTGGGCAATGTAACACCAAGGAGTGAGCTGGGTAAGCTGATCCTAGATCTGTGCCTAAGGGCAACTTAAACCCAAAACGCAACTGCAGTATATGCTGCGAATGTGCCAGTGTCATCAAGTGGTTCAGTGGATGTACTACAAGCTCTTTCCCACGCAGAAACGTTGCTATTGCTTAGTTCATGAAGATCGCCAAAGCGGATGTGAGTTATCCATTCCATGCTTGAATGTATTGACCCAGTTTGCCACAGGCTCACTGTGCAGTCAGTCAGGATTCCAGGGGCTAGCAGAGCCATGTCAATAGAGTGGCTATAACGGAATGACTTCTGTTTGCTGGTCAAAGCACAGGTAAAACAGCATAGGTCGGAGTTGAGGTATCCATAGAAATAAAAACAATGCAGCGAGATAGACCAAGTCCATGGCTCGTCCAATTCCCAGTCTGTCTACTCACACCCCATTTAAATGTCCTACATTTCTCAACTCAAATTACAGCTAGTCTAATCAAAGAGAACTGACACAGTGAGTGTGCCATGTTGGGAATGTTTGTTTTGTTGTGTTGTTGTTACCGTGGACACCATTGATCTGTTTATCACAGAGTTCGTTTGACCATGACTCTCCACCTCGGCACCATACTATCTACAGGAATTAGGAATGTAATTAGAAAAACACATTTTAGTTGCCAGAGGTTAGGTGCAGGGGATTTCCATTAGCCTGATTCCAGATCTGTTTGTGATGTCTTGACAAGGCCTATGGTCATTGTTGTGTGTGACTACATACGAGTGGCAAGACAGCACGACCAGTTTTAATACTGGCTGAATTTTTTACATACCTACAGACCGATTACAGGGATCATAATCTGATCATGGATGGAGAGAGGGATTAGGGTTGACAACAGGCCTGAATATTAATCTGGGAGATTATAAAATTTCTTTGACATTGTTTATGCTTCAGTTATCAATTTCCTCCAGCTTTACTGCTCTCTGGGAAGGTTAGGCTACACTTTACTCTAACAATATGTCATACGGGCTTCATAACACTGTCATAAGGACGACATCACTTTTCCTTTGAGAGCTACATCAACAGAGTTGATTATGTTCACCACCGTTACCAGCTGTTAGACTGGCCCCTCTCCTGTTGAGATACAGGACTGTCCCAAATGGCACCCTATTCCCTATGGCTCAAAAGTAGTGCCCTGTGAAGGGAATTTGGATGCAGCCACAGACTCAACCCAGTGAGACATACTTTCCACCAGCACAGGGAACCAACCAGAGGCCTGCCTTCACTCTAAAAGCTCCTCTCAGGTTTGCAACACAGTGGAGGTATCTGTCTGTTGTAATGCCATTACTGTCCCTGGCACAGAGACCATGTCAGGGAGTTGGTTAGTGTCTGTGAGACATAGTCTCATGACTGGCTGCTGAGCAATGAAGTCAGCCATGTTACCCACAACAGTGTCAGAGCCCATCAGTGTGTTTGTGAGATTCCTTTCCTGTGGCGGTCCTCATGAGAGCCACTTTCATCATAGCGCTTGATGGTTTTTGCGACTGCACTTGAAGAGACATGACTGACCTTCATGTCTTAAAGTAATGATGGACTGTCGTTTCTCTTTGCTTATTTGAGCTGTTCTTGCCATAATATGGACTTGGTCTTTTACCAAATAAGGCTATCTTCTGTATACTGCCACTACCTTGTCACAACACAACTGATTGGCTCAAACTCATTAAGAGGAAATTCCAAAAAACCTTGTGTCATGTGTTGTTTGCACTCTCCCTCCCTCTCTCTCTGAATGTGTTCTGGTGTCTCTGTTGATTGTTTCATTCCAGCCACCCCATCATTAGTTAAATTATGTCCACTTCAATTTATTAATCAACCAACAGCTCGACAAAAGTGCATCAGTCCACTGCACTACCACATTATTTAGCACATTTCCAAAACGAGTCACCAGCCATGCCTTATGTCCTACCTCCGCTTGATGGATTTTCACGAGACCCAAGCATTTTTGCTCATCTGTTTTTGCAGCACTTACAAAAGTGCATCTTGCTCTGGAATGTTTGTTTGTCAAGAGAAAAATGTACACATAATCACCACATCTTAGAGAAGACAGGACACACAACAAATGCTACTACTTCTATGGAAATGTACTGTGTGGTGTTGGACATGAGTGTAGGACCTGTTGCGTTTTTACAACCTGGGGGTTTCACAGGGTTAAGACGGCCTACTTCACAATACAGAAATGTTTACATCTTACTCTTGATATTGTGCACCATGTTTTGACAAGGGGAAAGTTGTGACCGGGAATCTCTCCCCCTGGGCGTGTTTCTCCCAGGAGAGTTGGGAATGAAGGAGTGGCCTAATGAAAAAGGGAAGGTATAAAGGAGATCATAAATATGCGTGTGTGGATTCCTGCTAGAGCTGTCTAGCTGTCACTTCAACAACCAAGCAACAACCTGGTTCTACAGTGTTACATCTGAGGAGACCAGTGAATAACAGGTAACTAAGATTTGACTAATTTATCTGTTTTTTTTTTATTTTATTTATCCAGGTTAGTCCCTTTGAGGCTGAGATCCAGAAAATCTGTATTGTCCCATTGGTGACATCTGACCAGGGAGCTCTTACCTTATTTCCTTTGATTTACTATTAAGTGTGATGCAATTTGAAATGAACGTTTATTTGATTTGATTTACTTATTCAAGCTCAAGCTGTGTGAAATCCTATTTGATGAGACATACAGTAGAAGTGATGGCTGACCTCTGTGATGGGCTTGTCCCTCCAAAAAGTTGGTGATAACGTTAATATTTCAACTTGAATCACACAGAGCCAAAGACTGAATGGTTGCTTCTTAACGTAGCTGCTGAGAAAAGGTCACCAACTTATTTGGGCAGGACTGCAGTTATGGTTTGGAGGCCTATTATGGGACGGGAGCCTATCTTATACTACGCATCCATATCATAATTGCGGTCATGTTATAGTCTATAAGACAAAGACAATGCACAGCAAATACAAGACTAGCCTGAGGGCAGGTAATCAGGTTATGATGTAATTGGTGAGTAGCTAGCTATCTGTGGAATCTGCTGTGCTAAGAGGGTAGGATAACAGCAGGCTTGTGAGGCTGGTGCAGAATGATTACAGTCTAAGACACTGCATCTCAGTGCAGGAGGTGTCACTGCAGTGCCTGGTTCGAATCCAGGCTGCATCACATCCGGCCGTGATTGGGAGTCCCATAGGGCGGCGCACAATTGGCCCAGCGTCGTCCAGGTTTGGCCGGGGTAGGCCGTCATTGTAAATAATAATTTTTTCTTCACTGACTTTCCTGGTGAAATAAAGGTGAAATAAAAAATAATTAAATTTAAAATTACAGACAACATTTCCACTGTTTCATATACATTCTTCACTGAGGACTTTATGGTGCATCATGTGCCCAAATGAGGATTTGCTCCAAGTGTTACAATTGACTTCATACTCAGTGTATGAGTAGTGTGGGACTTGGTCTTCAATATACTGGAGGCAATGAGGTTATAGGCCTATTTGAATTTACTAAGGAGTGTTTCCAAAACGCCTGCACATTTTTGTTGTCAGTTGGTACTTCAGGGACTGGTAACTGGGGCCATCTAGTGGCCATATATATATATAGAAGAGCTGTCCCTCCTGATTACCTGCCCTCAGGCTAGTCTTGTAATATCAATTATTGATCAGAATTGAAAATGTGGGAAATGTGTCAGATCTCAAGTGGGAGTTTTGTCATATCAATACTTTATTGGAACTTAATGACTGGTTATCCGACAGTGGTGAGTTCCTTGTGATTATGTTCAATTATAGCCTTACCTACATACTACCTCAATCAGCCCGACTAACCGGTGCCTGTATATAGCCTCGCTACTGTTATTTTTCACTGTCTTTTTACTGTTGTTTTAATTTATTTACTTACCTATTGTTCACCTAATACCTTTTTCTGCACTGTTGGTTAGAGCCTGTAAGTAAGCATTTCACTGTTATGGTCTACACCTGTTGTATTCGGCGCAGTGACAAATAAACTTTGATTTGATATGAATGATGCTTCCGTTTGTGATGGCGAGGAAAAATGGTAGTGATGCTGTTCTCTCTTTACTTACAGATACTATGGAAGTAGGTACCTCACCTCCTCCAACCTCTACACTGACAACTAACGACAGAACACAGCTCTCACTGTCTCAGTGTTCTTGAAATATTTAACCGTTGTTTTTCAAGCATTCTGAGATATTTCTTGAATTATTGAATGTCATGTCTGAATAGGCCTCTCTATCTGTGTGTGCATGCATGAGGGTTTTAGCGTGCATGTGTGCATGTCTGCATGTGTGTGTGTCTCTGACTGTGTATGCGTGTACCCTTCTTGTCCCACCAGCTCTCTGATGCTCTGTGTGGCTGTTCGTCCTCTGGTTCTACCCCCCAGGGAAGCAACAGCATCTGGCCCAGCCAGAACCAAACAAGGGGTCCTGCCTGGCCGGCACAGCCCACCCAGCCCCCATCTTGCTGGCCTGGGCAACCCAACACCCCCTGCTGGCCTGGGCCACAACCATCCCAACCATCCCCAGCTTCAGCCCAAAACTGGCCTGGTCCCCAACCACAACCACCCCAACCAGCCCCATCCCATCCCTGCCAGCCATGCTGGCCTGGACCCCAGCCTCCCCAATTCCAGCCCCAGCCTCCCCAACCCCAGCCGCAGCCCCAACCTCAGCCTGCACCCCAGCCTTTTCAACCTACAGCTTCAGCCCCGGCTTCTTCCCAAGTCCCCAGCCAGCCTAGTGCCCCAAGGTGGCCGGTTACCCAAGGCCTTATCCCAGGCGTTAACCCAGGGTCTGGATGGCCTTTCAGCCCTGGTCAGTCTGGTTGGCCTGGTCAGAATCCAGGTGGCTTTACACCTGCTCCACAGTGGACTCCAACGCCAGCTGGACGTCTGGTGAGAGACAAGAAATAGGATCTAGAGAAGCTGTAGTGTAGCTTTAGTGGAGGGAAGGAGAGAGAGAGGGGTGGAGGGAGGGAATTGGCAAAGACATTGTGTTGGTGTGAAGACAGAGCCATGTCCTAAATGTCAGTGTGTTGTGTTGGTGTGAAGACAGAGCCATGTCCTAAATGTCAGTGTGTTGTGTTGGTGTGAAGACAGAGCCATATCCTAAATGTCAGTGTGTTGTGTTGGTGTGAAGACAGAGCCATGTCCTAAATGTCAGTGTGTTGTGTTGGTGTGAAGACAGAGCCATATCCTACATGTCAGTGTGTTGTGTTGGTGTGAAGACAGAGCCATGTCCTAAATGTCAGTGTGTTGTGTTGGTGTGAAGACAGAGCCATGTCCTAAATGTCAGTGTGTTGTGTTGGTGTGAAGACAGAGCCATGTCCTAAATGTCAGTGTGTTGTGTTGGTGTGAAGACAGAGCCATGTCCTAAATGCCAGTGTGTTGTGTTGGTGTGTAGAGCGTGCCCTACAACCTGAACCTACAAAGAGGCATCTACGACAAGATGATGATCACCATCATGGGCCGGGTCAAACCAAATGCTAAGCAGTGAGTTCATCAACTACCATAGTCTACTATGGTCTTTGTTGTTTACTAGGATGAATAAGATCCCTGAATTATCCCTTAGATGTACACATTGCCAGTACGTTATTTGAACACAACTGATGGAATAAGTCAATCTGTACTGTTGACTGTCCTGGAAGAGTGGGCCTATCAACCTGGTGACTGTGGCTTGTTTTCACTCACTAATGTCTTGGCCCATGCTTTTATCAATCTGATGAATAAAACTGTTTTAATTGATCGTATCCCCTCCAGGTTCACAGTGAACTTTGTGCGAGGTAATGACATTGCCTTCCACCTCAACCCTCGGTTCAACGACGGGGGCAAGCAGGCAGTGGTGAGGAACACCATGGTGGGAGAGCGCTGGGGGAAGGAGGAGAGGCACACACAGGGAGGCTTCCCCTTCATGGCTGGACAGTCCTTCGAGGTCAGTGGGAACTTCCACTGAGGCAGTGCTTCTGTCGTCTGTACTCTACTGACTAACAAATCAACCGAGTTCCACTTTCGATAATGTCTGCGGCTAAATTGTACTTTATTTAACTCCTCTGCTCCCTTTCTCCACCTGTGTTTCAGATGAAGATTCTGGTTACGTTTGAGGAGTTCAAGGTGGCTGTGAACGGCGCTCAGCTGTTCGAGTTCAAACACCGCGTCAGAGAACTCAACCAGATCGATCGCATCAACATCCTCCATGATGTCATCCTCACCTACGTCAACGTAGACACAATACCATGACACCCACACCCATGACATCACTATACAGCATATAACACCCAGCATGTGCTAAATACATACAATGAATTATTTGCACCTGTTTCAGAATGATGATGATGATGATGATGATGATGATGATGATGATGATGATGATGATGAGCTGTGCTCATTCTGTGGTGCACACACAGTACAGCGTTAATGCCCACTAACTCTGTCCATGTGATCTTAGGACAAAAAAAAACTTCTGCAATGTTCTTTACTGTGACATGTTGCTTTCATCAAGAGAAAAGTCAACTGTTTCCAGCAATCAGCAAATATAAGCGCACAAAATTGTAAGCGTCTCTATCCGTTCCAAATCATGCATATTATAAGGAAAGAGCTAAGCAATGGGGACCGTCTATTTTTAAATGCTTTTTTAAACTCATCATCTCCAACATTGTGAGCATCCATTACAGAGCTTTGCTTTGGTGTAGTTTGAGGCCTGTCCATTCACATCAGTTGTGTTCTTCTACTGAATTTCCTTTTCCTGATGTCTGTTGGGGATTATTTTTCTGCTTGCCAATGCAAAGTCTACAAACCTACCGTGTAAGAGCAGACCGACCTACGTATTGAATAGGCCTACATGGGAAGAATCCTGCACAACGTGCACATTTCGCATTTCATTTTTGATCATGAACAAGTATTTGATTCGATGTGTATGAAAATGATTGGTGACATATGCATAAAAGGTTGACCATAATTTGTCAACCTTTTGATAGTTGATTTTCCAATTTTGATAGTTTAGTGACCGCAAAGACGGTAATGAAATGATTAAGTGGGATATTTGTCAAGGCATACCTCTAGTCAGCTTGACTCTAGAGATATGCATGTATAGTGTTTTTGACTCTTTATGCAGGCAGTTATGTTCTTTTGATTTATTTGATGTTTTGAGAAGGCAACTACATTTTCAAAATGCATTTACTGTTTTGAAAAAGGCCACAGAGTTCTGAGACTTGTGTACACTGAATATTTTCCCGATAAAATACAGCTGGCAATACAGTGGGGCAAAAAAGTATTTAGTCAGCCATTGTAGGATTTTTTATGAATTTATTTGCAAATTATGGTGGAAAATAAGTATTTGGTCACCTACAAAACAAGCAAGATTTCTGGCTCTCACAGACCTGTAACTTCTTCTTTAAGAGGCTCCTCTGTCTTGCACTCGTTACCTGTATTAATGGCACCTGTTTGAACTTGTTATCAGGATAAACAACACCTGTCCACAACCTCAAACAGTCACACTCCAAACTCCACTATGGCCAAGGCCAAAGAGCTGTCAAAAGACACCAGAAACAAAATTGTAGACCTGCACCAGGCTGGGAAGACTGAATCTGCAATAGGTAAGCAGCTTGGTTTGGTTTGAAGAAATCAACTGTGGGAGCAATTATTAGGAAATGGAAGACATACAAGACCACTGATAATCTCCCTCGATCTGGGACTCCACGCAAGATCTCACCCCGTGGGGTCAAAATGATCACTAGAACGGTGAGCAAAAATCCCAGAACCACAACGCCTACCATCAGTAACACACTACGCCACCAGGGACTCAAATCCTGCAGTGCCAGACATGTCCCCCTGTTTAAGCCAGTACATGTCCAGGCCCGTCTGAAGTTTGTTAGAGAGCATTTGGATGATCCAGAAGAAGATTGGGAGAATGTCATATGGTCAGATGAAACCAAAATATAACTTTTTTTGGTAAAAACTCAACTCGTGTTTGGAGGAGAAAGAATGCTGAGTTGCATCCATAGAACACCATACCTACTGTGAAGCATGGGGGTGGAAACATCATGCTTTAGGGCTGTTTTTCTGCAAAGGGACCAGGACGACTGATCCGTGTAAAGGAAAGAATGAATGGGGCCATGTATCGGGAGATTTTGAGTGAAAACCTCCTTCCATCAGCAAGGGCATTGAAGATGAAACGTGGCTGGGTCTTTCAGCATAACAATGATCCCAAACACACCGCCCAGGCAACGAAGGAGGGGCTTCGTAAGAAGCATTTCAAGGTCCTGGAGTGGCCTAGCCAGTCTCCAGATCTCAACCCCATAGAAAAGCTTTGGAGGGAGTTGAAAGTCCGTGTTGCCCAGCAACAGCCCCAAAACATCACTACTCTAGAGGAGATCTGCATGGAGGAATGGGCCAAAATACCAGCAACAGTGTGTGAAAACCTTGTGAAGACTTACAGAAAACGTTTGACCTCTGTCAATGCCAACAAAGGGTATATAACAAAGTATTGAGATAAACTTTTGTTATTGACCAAATACTTATTTTCCACCATAATTTGCAAATAAATTCATTAAAAATCCTACAATGTGATTTTCTGGATTTTTTTTTCTTATTTTGTCTGTCATAGTTGAAGTGTACCTATGATGAAAATTACAGGCCTCTCTCATCTTTTTAAGTGGGAGAACTTGCACAATTGGTGGCTGACTAAATACCTTTTTGCCCCACTGTATATACTTTTTCTCAATTTCTGGAACAATGTTGTCAATTTTTTTGAAATATATGGCCATACATAAAAAAGGACATTTAATTGATCAGTAATTTCAGTCACTTATTTTGTACACTGTACGGTACTTCAGTGACTTTTTCACTTTGAACATCTCTTCTCTGTTTCATATTTGAAATTATTTTCAATATTACTGAATAATTTCGCACGCCCAATTTTTCAGTTTTTGATTTGTTAAAAAAGTTTGGAATATCCAATAAATGTCGTTCCACTTCATGATTGTGTCCCACTTGTTGTTGATTCTTCACAAAAAATACAGTTTTATATCTTTATGTTTGAAGCCTGAAATGTGGCAAAAGGTCGCAAAGTTCAAGGGGGCCGAATACTTTCGCAAGGCACTGTATATATATATATATATATATATATATATATATATATATATGTATATATATTTTTTACACATATTTAACCCCTTTTTTGGGTAAGTGCAAAACTACCTTCGTACTTCCATTCGTTTTTTTAAAACCAGTACCGGTTACCTTCAGACAAGTCTCGTGAAACTTGTGGGGGATGCAGAGCAAAACAGAAAACACCATAGTGTTCGTGAGAATATCCCCTTTCCAAAGTGGGGTCCCATTAGTTTGTAGCCCAAACGGTTCGGACGCTACCAAACAGAGGTTGGCACATCGACGGAACTGACTTCAAACAAGTCCCCTGACACTTCTGGGGGTCATAGAGACCACCATCGTATTCGTGAGTGTCTCCCCTTTCCATAGAGTGGTCATGTTTGGATGCTACGGACGTTTTCATGAGAAGATCTATTTTCAGGATGTCTCATGGTCTGACAAACATCGCTCTAGCGCCGCCACCTTTCACCGCAGATGCGGAAGTGCGACACTGGCACTTCCAGTTAGGGTTAGGATTGGGCACTTGATAATTAAACATAAAAACAAAGAAGAAGAACACCTATCTCATCATTGCACTTGCATCATAGGGGTTATTCATATGGGCACAGAAGACATCAAACATATTTTAACTTTGTTTTTAAAGCTGCCCAGAGAGGATGTCGTTTTTATGGGCAGACTCATTCTGGGCATACTCATTCCATTCTGAGTTCTCCAGTATGCAAGAAAGTACCTATCCCAGCATTACTCCTGAACCTGTATAAGCACACATCAGCAACACCTGATCTGGTGCTGTGATTGTGCGCATCCCTAACATGGGGAAAGTAATCACTTAGATATCTGGGTGCAGGACCATAAACACTCCTGTAAACCAAACCTGTCTAATCTGGGACACCCTAGCCTCAACAGGCAGAACCATAAACACTCCTGTAAATCAAACCTGTCTAATCTGGGACACCCTAGCCTCAACAGGCAGAACCATTAACACTCCTGTAAACCAAACCTAGTCTAATCTGGGACACCCTAGCCTCAACAGGCAGAACCATAAACACTCCTGTAAATCAAACCTGTCTAATCTGGGACACCCTAGCCTCAACAGGCAGAACCATAAACACTCCTGTAAATCAAACCTGTCTAATCTGGGACACCCTAGCCTCAACAGGCAGAACCATAAACACTCCTGTAAACCAAACCTAGTCTTATCTGGGACACCCTAGCCTCAACAGGCAGAACCATAAACACTCCTATAAACCAAACCTAGTCTAATCTGGGACACCCTAGCCTCAACAGGCAGGCAGTTTAGTTCCTGAAACAAGCTCCTGCCTATGTGAGTACATGGGCTCACCTTCAATACTACCATGATCAGCTTATTCTGGGCTATCTGGAGCGTCCCTTTCATAAACTTAGATAAGCCCCCAAACCAGGAAGTACTAGCGTAGTCAAAATGGCATTGAATGAGGGCAGTAGCTAGCACTTTCATGGAGTCCTTATCAAGCAGCTTGGACTTTCTAGCCAAAAACTTCATCCTGGCATTAACCTTCCCTAGCACCTTATTGGCCATGCTCACACCTCCCAAGCTTCTATCAAGGATACATCCCAGATAGCGAACAGAAGTAGGGATTTGTTGTTTTGCTGTTGTTACCGCGGGCACCGTTAATTTAGCTGTGAGTTAGTTTGACCATGAATCTCCTCTCTCCACCATAATGATCTACAGGAATTGGGTAGAAGACTGGATTAGATAAAGAAATATTAGCGTTACAGAGTAGGGCTGTGGCGGGCACTAAATATTTGGGTCGAATTCTGTGACATTATTTTAAATTATTTCATAGAATGAAGAATACAACTGAACAAAGCTGAATAAAATATAAAAAAATTCTCCAAACAATTTGAGGGAGTGAACACATGCGGCTATTCTGTGATAAAGCGGTTAACTTCTTGCTCCTACTTGAGACGCAGATGTCTCAAGTAGACACCTGGAAATGCAAATGCGCTACGCTAAATGCTAAATGTACTCGTTAAAACTCAAACGTTCATCAAAATGCACATGCAGGGTATTGAATTAAAGCTACACTCGTTGTGAACCTAGCCAACAAGTCAGATTTTTAAAATGCTTTTCGGCGAAAGCATGAGAAGCTATTATCTGATTGCATGCAACACCCCAAAATGCCTGAATGCGACGTAAACAAAGATTTAGCTTAGCCGGCGCTACACAAAACGCAGAAATAAAATATAAAACATTCATTACCTTTGACGAGCTTCTTTCTTGGCACTCCTATATGCCCCATAAACATCACTATTGGGTCTTTTTTTCGTTTAAATTGGTCCATATATACCCAAAATAGCTTTCTAGGGAAGCTGTGTGATTCAGAAAAAAACATTGTTTTAAAACGCTGCGTCATTTTTTTAAATTAAAAAAGTCGACGATAAACTTTCACAAAACACTTCGAAATACTTTTGTAATCCAACTTTAGGTATTAGTAAACGTTTATAATCTATCAAAATTATTACAGGGCGATGTGTATTCAATAGCTCCTCGTCTTCAAATCAATGGCTGCCAATGTGCACATTCAAAACATCCTGGTGGAGACCGGAAGAAATTGAATCCAGTTAGTTGGATTTACCAACAAAAAAGTCCCAGAGTGTTTTCTATCCACACATACTAATCATATGCATATAAAATGACGACAATGGCGACATCGTGTGGGTCTTTCTCACAGGTTACAAGTGAAGCCAGACACATTGGGGACGCAACTGTGAATATTGAAGATATTGGAAGAACTGCTCACATTGACTTTTCATCAGCCAGCAAGATGAGTAGGCCAAAGAAACAGCAAAAGCACTAGCCTATGTCTATTCTACTATCCCGCATTGTACAAAAGTCGACCTATTCTATTCTGTGCAAGAAATAAATATTCCAAACATAGTCTTAAGCAGTTGTGAGATGCGATAGATCCCAAATTAATACAACCACTAGCATCAAAACACATTTTTTACACAATGTGGCTGACGCAACAGATTAGAACATTTACCTTAAAATGTTGATAAACTATTAGGCTATTTCTTCACATTATAAGCACAGCAATGCACACATGGTAGTAGGCCATAAGCACTGACTGTTCCATTAGCGGGAAAACACCATTATCAAAAGTGACTGCAAATACGATTATGCATGTAATGCTTTTATTATAAAAGGCGCATTTTTATGGTGAAAACAATCTTCCCCAAACTTGAAACTCACACGCTGCTTATGTATACCAGTTAGACTCTAAACCCCCTGTAAAGCGGATTAATGTGCTTCATTTTAAGAAGTTATTTGGCCACTTTACTTGTGATACAAACCTTATCAAAACATATAGGACCATGGGCTAGGCTACAAGAGGTGTGCGACTACAATTAGAAAAAGTTGTAATAAAAAAAGTGATATGCTAATATTGTCACCCATCAGACTATTTCTGATTTAATCTTGTCTTTACATATACTAAATAATATATGTGTGACATTTGTTATGTTTTAGAATGGACCATTAATATGCACCTGTCTCGGAACAGGGGCAGTGAGAAAAAATGACCGTGTCATCTATGCACTGGTCTCTCCTGAAGTGTTTGATTAGATTTTCAAAGACATTTGCATTGATTAGAGCAGGGGTGGGCAATTCCAGTCCTCGAGAGCCTGATTGGTGACACAGTTTTGCCCCAGCCTCAGCTAACACACCTGACTCCAATAATCACCTAATCATGGTCTTCAGTTTAGAATGCTATCTGATTAATCAGCTGTGTTTGCCAGGGATGGAAGAAAAAAAAGTGTGACGCCAATCAGGCCCCTGAGGACTGGAATCGCCCGCCCCTGGATTAGCGGGACAATGGAGTGCTGAGTACCAGGCAGTTAGCATGTTTGGTAGGCTACTAATGACCATCAGCAGCATCAGAGTTTGGAGAAGCCTAATTACCAGTGACTAGACAGTCACAAGGAATTTGAATGCCTTCATGACTCTTGACCGCCGGTGTGGCATTAATACGGTCACCACAGCCCTCTTACAGATTACAGAAACGTAAAGGTCATTTCTGACTGAGCCAACATATGCAGCGTTTAAAGTGAATGCAGTCTCTCTAAAGGGGAAACATTGCCTTTAAATTTCAATCACGCTGTAAAGCTGAACTTCTGTGATGTGGATTGAATAGAGCACTTAGTCACCAGAAGTTAGGTGCACAGGGGATTACAATTAGCCTGATCCCAGATCTGCTTGCGATGTCTTGCCAACTCCTATGGTCATTGTTTGGCGTGACAACATGCAAGTGGCAAGACAGCACAAAAAGTTAAAGTTACCATGCTAGATTTCCATAGAGGTGGTCAGATGTTATAGGTGCAAGGGGTTTCAATATCTACAGATAATCTGATCATGGATGGAGAGAAGGATTAGGATTGACACCTGGAACCAAACTCAATCTGAGTGATTATATAAATCATTCAACATGGTTTATATTTTTTAGCTATCAATTTCATTCAGGTATTAAAATGAACATCTCCAGGAATAGCTTTACTACGGGAGGGTGAACACTGTCATAACACTGTCATAACAATGAAATAGCGATGACATAACTTTTACGTTGAGAGATGGATCAGCAGAGTTGATTATGTTCATCACCGTTACCAGGAAACTGTTAGACTGGGCCCTCTTATGATGCGTTACAGACTCAATGCAATGACACAGACTTTTCACCGTATCTGCATAGGGAACCAAGCCCAGCTCTGACACAGTGGAGGTATCTGTCTGTTGTAATGCCATTACTGTCCCTGGCACAGAGACCATGTCAGGGAGTTGGTTAGTGTCTGTGAGACACAGTCTCATGACTGGCTGCTGAGCAATGAAGTCAGCCATGTTACCTACAGCAGAGTCAGAACCCCTCCCTGTGTTCGTTGCGTTTGGAAACGGGGGTATGCACGACAATGGGCGCTGTCGTGCTAATTAAATGAAATCCAGTGTCTTGTGAGATACTTTGGACTTGGCAGTTGGTTTCCCCCTGGTTACCACTTCGCACTGCTAACACCTACACACGCACGCGCGCACAGACACGTATACATAAAACACATACAACATAACCATACACAGACAAAATTCCCTGGTTTCTATGGCAACATTTCAATATTGTGTCAGTGTTGTTCTCTCTCTCTCTCTCTCGAAAAAGGGTTGATGCATTCCAGCCACACCCATGACAATTTAAGAGCATCAACACCATGGAAGTGGAAGTGCCTTTTTTTGATATTATAGGGACGTTTTTATATGACCTATTTTGTTGTTGTAGTGGGGACAGTTACATTAGAACTTCAAAAAGATTATACTTTAAGGAAAACGTTTACATATAATTGTTGCATTATTTGTATGTTTAGCTCACATAATTTAAAAGTATGCATTAGGTGTCTGTAATAGCGTAAAACATAGCAAAAACAAATGTAGACATTAATAAATGCATTTTTATAGCTTTCCGAATATTTTTTTCATTGGTGGGGGGGCTGCCAAAATTGAGGCATGGTTGCTTCGAAACAGCGCCCCCTGTCAGTTATTGAGTGTATATATACAGTGCTGTCAGAAAGTATTCACACATGACTTTTCCCACATATTGTTGTGTTACAAAGTGGTATGAATGAAATAGATTTATTTGTCATTTTTTTTGTCAACGATCTACACAAAATACCCTGTAATGTCAAAGTGTAAGAAGAATTCACCATTGGCAGCGATTACAGCTGTGAGTCTTTCTAGGTAAGTCTGTAAGAGCGTTGCACACCTGGATTATACAATATTTGCACATTCATCTTTTTAAAAATTCTTCAAGCTCTGTCAAGTTGGTTGTTGATCATTCCTAGAATGCCATTTTCAAGTTTTGCCAAATATTTTCAAGACGATTTAAGTCAAAGCTGTTACTAGGCCACTCAGGAACATACAATGTCATCTTGGTAAGCAACTCCAGTGTATATTTGGCCTTGTGTTTTAGATTATTGTCCTGCTCAAAGGTGAATTTGTCTCCCAGGGTCTGTTGGAAAGCAGAACTGGGTTTTCCTTTAGGATTTTGCCTGTGCTTAGCTCTCATTTCTTTTTATAGTAAAAACATTCAAGTCCATGCCGAAGATAAGCATTCACATAACATGATGGAGACATCACCATGCTTGAAAATATGAATAGTGGTACTCAGTGATGTGTCGTGATGGATTTGCCCCCAACACTTTATATTCAGGACATAAAGTTAATTTCATTGCCAATTTTTTGCAGTTTTACTTTAGTGCCTTTTTGCAAACAGTTTTGGAATATTTGTATTCTGTACAGGCTTCCTTCTTTTTACTCTGTCAATTAGGTTAGTATTGTGGAGTAACTACAATGTTGTTGATCCATCCTCCGTTTTCTCCTATCACAACCATTAAACTCTCTAACTGTTTTAAAGTCACCATTTGCCTCAAAGGTGAAATCCCTGAGCGGTTTCCTTCCTCTCCGGCAACTGAGTTAAGGATGCCTGTATTTTTGAAGTGACTGGGTGTATTGATACACCATCCAAAGTGTAATTCATAACTTCACCGTGCTCAAAGGGTGGAGCAGCGGTCTAAGGCACTGCATGTCAGTGCTAGAGCTATCACTATTAGACCATGGTTTGATCCCGGGCTGTATCACAACAGGTTGTGACCGGGAGTCCCATAGGGCGGCACACAATTGTCGCAGTGTCATCCGGGTTAGGGGAGGGCTTGGCTGGTGTAGGCCATCATTGTAAATAAGAATTTGTTCTTAACTGAATTGCTTGGTTTAAAAAAAAGGATATTCAACGTCTGCTTTTTATATTTTTACCCATCTGCCAATAGGAGCCCTTCTTTGCAAGGCATTGGAAAACCTCCCTGGTCTTTGTGGTTGAATCTGTGTTAGAAATTCACTGCTCGACTGAGGGACCTTACAGATAGTTGTATGTGTGGGCTACAGAGATGAGGTAGTCACTCTGAAGGCGCTGTAAATTATTGCTTATGTCCTACATATATATTGTCCCACAGTTGTTTTACAACAAACATTTTTACTCAGCAAAACAAGAAACGTCCTCTCTCTGTCAACTGCATTTATTTTCAGCATAGTTAACATGTGTAAATATTTGTATATTTTGAGACCTGGGCTCTTTGCTGGCCATGGCAGAACACTGACATTCCTGTCTTGCAGGAAATCACGCACAGAACGAGCAGTATGGCTGGTGGCATTGTCATGCTGGAGGCAAGAAGGGTACCACATGAGGGAGGAGGATGTCTTTCCTGTAACGCACAGCGTTGAGATTGCCTGTAATGACAACAAGCTCAGTCCGATGATGCTGTGACACACTGCCCCAGACCGTGACGGACCCTCCACCTCCAAATCGATACCGCTCCAGAGTACAGGCCTCGGTGTAACGCTCATTCCTTCGACAATAAACGCGAATCCGACCATCACCCATGGTGAGACAAAACTGCGACTCGTCAGCGAAGAGCACTTTTTGCCAGTCCTGTCTGGTCCAGCGATAGTGGGTTTGTGCCCATAGGCGATGTTGTTGCCGGTGATGTCTGGTGAGGACCTGCCTTACAACAGGTCTACAAGCCCTCAGTCCAGGGATTGTGCGTTTAACTCGGGCAGTTGTTGTTGCCATCCTGTACCTGTCCCGCAGGTGTGATGTTCGGATGTACCGATCCTGTCCGTCCTGTCTCCCTGTAGCGCCATCTTAGGCGTCTCACAGTACGGACATTGCAATTTATTGCCCTGGCTACATCTGCAGTCCTCATACCTCTTTGCAGCATGCCTAAGGCACGTTTACGCAGATGAGCAGGGACCCAGGGCATCTTTCTTTTGGTGATTTTCAGAGTCAGTAGAAAGGCCTCTTTAGTGTCCTAAGTTTTCATAACTGTGACCTTAATTGCTTACCGTCTGTAAGCTGTTAGTGTCTTAACGACCGTTCCACAGGTGCAGGTTCATTAATTGTTTATGGTTCATTGAACAAACATGGGAAACAGTATTTAAACCCTTTACAAAATTCTCTTTGAAAGACAAGGTCCTGAAAAAGGGACATTTCTTTTTTTCTGAGTTTAGTTATCTGCTTTTAGTAAGATTGAAGAACATACTTTGATAAGGGAGATGTTGTGACAGGGAATCTTTTCCACTGGGCGTAGTTCTTCCAGGAGAGTTGGGAGTGGCCTAATGAAAAAGGGAAGGTATAAAGGAGATCATAAATATGCGTGTGTGGATTCCTGCTAGAGCTGTCTAGCTGTCACTTCAACAACCAAGCAACAACCTGGTTCTACAGTGTTACATCTGAGAAGCGCAGTGAATAACAGGTAACGTAACGTTGTATTCATTTATGTCTTGAGACTGAGTTTGAGATTGTATTGTCCCATTGGTTTAGAGCTCTTATCGTATTTTTATTGTTTTACTGTACACTGTGTTGCAATTTTAAATTCACTTGAAATCAAGCTTAGCTCCAGCTGTGCAGAATCATATTCCATGATACAATAGAAGGGGAAAAGGGATACCTAGTCAGTTGCACAACTGAAAGCATTCAACCATAATGTGTCTTCCGCATTTAACCCAACTCCTCTGAATCAGAGAGGTGCGGGGGGCTGCCATAATCAACGTCCATGTCATCAGCGCCCAGGGAGCAGTTAATGTTGGGGGTTAACTGCATTGCTCAAGGGCAGAACGGTAGATTTTTCCACCTTGACGGCTCAGAGATTTGAACCAGCGACCTTTCAGTTATTGGCCAATGTGCTTAACCGCTAGGCTAGTGAGGGAATATTCCAATTAAGTTTTGGCTGATCTCTGACATTGGTTAGCCCTCCCCAAAGGTTGGTGCTTGCTCTGCGGCCGAGCCAATTTAGTTCTGGGCTAAAGGTTGATGTTAACCGACTTTAGAGTGTGCTATGCTGCAGTCCAAAAGTTCTCCTTTGGCCAGCCAACCTTTTGCAGTGTGAAACGTCCTGGCATATAAAGTGAAACAAACCTCAATTTTGGCAATTATTTTCTATGAGAGAGATTAGACATGTTCAGCAAGCTGTTTGAAAACATCTTTTAATTATTGTAAAGAAATATTTGTACTGATCTGTGGAATGTTCAAAAGTAGAAAAATTATATATATATATATATATATAACTAAGAACTCTAAGACGTTACGGCTTGAATGTCCCGTTCTGAATGACAAAGAAATATACAAAGCAAATATGTTAGACTGAATTGTTGCTTCTTAACGTAGCTGCTGAGAAAAGGTAATCAACTTCTTTGGGCAGGACTGCAGTTACGGTTTGGAGGCCTATTATGGGATGGGAGCCGATCTTATACTACGCATCCATATCATAATTGCGGTCATGCTATAGTCTATAAGACAAAGACAATGCACAGCAAATGCAAGACTAGCCTGAGGGCAGGTAATCAGGTTATGATGTAATTGGTGAGTAGCTATCTGTGGAATCTGATGTGCCAGGAAGAGAGGAGAGTCACTTGTGTGACAGTGGCAGAATTATTACAGACAACAGATTCACAGTTCCATACACATTCCTCACAAAGGGCTTTATTATGCAATAGATGCCATATTGTGTCAATTTCCTCCGAGTATTACAATGGTCTTTACTCCAGTGTTACAATGGTCTTTATGGTGACCTTCAACCTTCATACTCTGTCTATGAGTAGGGACTTGGTCTACAATAATACAGAGATGTTGTGAGCCAATTTGAATTCACCAAGGAATGTTTCCAAACTCCTGCTTATTTTGTCTGAGCTGTCAGTTGGTACTTTAGAGGAGAGGGGGACATGACTGTCCCTCTCTAATGTCCCTTAGGATAAGCTGGTATAATCAGGGATGAAACTGGGGGAAACGATGAACTTGAACTGAATGCCCTGATGATCTGACCGTGGTGATTTGCTAGAGGGAATTTTTTCTGCTGTTAGGGGACCATGGCTGCAACACTGCTTCCGTTTCTGATGAAGATAAAAAATCGTAGTGATGCTGTTCTCTCTTTACTTACAGATACTATGGAAGTAAGTACCTCACCCCCTCCAACCTCTACACTGACAACTAACGACTGAGAACTATCCCAGAAAGGAACTGTCTCAGTATTCTTGAAATATTGTGTGGAAATAGTCTGTCTGTGTCTGTGTCTGTATGTATAGGAGTGTGTGCATGAGTGTTGGTGCCAGTGTGCATGTGTGTATCGTTGACGGTGTGTGTGTGTATTAATCTTGACCCCCCACATCCCCAGCTCTCTGATGCTCTGTGTGGCTGTCCTCTGGTTATACCCCCCAGGGAAGCAACGGTATCTGGCCCAGTCAGAAGCAACCAGGGGGTCTTGTCTGGTCGACACAGCCTGGCCAACAGCCCACCCAACCCCAGGCCATGCCCTGTTTTCCTGGGCAGCCCAGCACCCCCTGCTGGCCTGGTCCACAACCATCCCAACCAGCCCCAACTCCGGCTCAACCTCAGCCAATGCCCTGTTTTCCTGGGCAGCCCAACACCCCCTGCTGGCCTGGGCAACAGCCATCCCAACCAGCCCCAGCTCCAACCCAAAACTGGAACTGGCCTGGTCCGCAACCATCCCAACCAGCCCCAGCTCCATCCCTAAACTGGCCTGGTCCCCAACCACAACCATCCCCAGCCCATTCCTGCCAGCCATGCTGGCATGGACCCCATCCCCAGCCTCCCCAATTCCAGCCTCAGCCTACACCCCAGCATTTTCAACCTCAAGTCCCAGCTCTGATTCAAGCCCAGGCCCAGGGCCCCAGTCAGCCTAGTGTCCCAGGGTGGCCAGTCCCAGGCCTTAGCCCAAGCGTTAACCCAGGGTCTGGATGGCCATTAGGCCCTGTTCAGGACACAGATGGCTTCACACCTGCTCCACAGTGGAATCCGACACCAGCTGGACTGGTGAGAGACAAGGAGGGAGGGAAGGATGTTTCTATTGCAAATCAAATGTTATTGGTCACATACACAGGGTTAGCAGATGTTAATGTGAGTGTAGTGAAAAGCTTGTGCTTCTAGTTTCGACCATGCAGTAATATCTAACAAGTCATCAAACAATTTCACAACAGTGGATGTGGATGGAAGGAGGAAATTTGCAATAAATTGTGTTGGTGTGAAGACAGAGCCATATCCTAAATGTCAGTGTGTTGTGTTGGTGTGAAGACAGAGCCATGTCCTAAATGTCAGTGTGTTGTGTTGGTGTATAGAGCGTGCCCTACAACCTGAACCTACAAAGAGGCATCTACGACAAGATGATGATCACCATCATGGGCCGGGTCAAACCAAATGCTAAGCAGTGAGTTCATCAACTACCATAGTCTACTATGGTCTTTGTTGTTTACTAGGAGTATTAAGATCCCGGAGAGACCCAGTGAAAGCATTGGACGTTAGCATACATGTCATTTTGTAAAGTTGATTGTTCTGAACCTGTCAGCTGCCTTCGTCGGATGACAGTCAATCTGATCAATTAAACATCCTTTTTTGATTCATTTTTTTTGTTGGTTTGTATCCCCCTCCAGGTTCACAGTCAACTTCCTGCGAGGTAAAGACATCGCCTTCCACCTCAACTCTCGGTTCAGTGAGGGGGGCAAGCAGGCAGTGGTGAGGAACACCAAGGTGGGAGAGCGCTGGGGGAAGGAGGAGAGGCACACACAAGGAAGTTTCCCCTTCATGGCAGGACAGTCCTTCGAGGTCAGTGGGAATATTCTTTACAGCAGTGCAACTGTAGCCCCTACTGTTCTAACTAAGAAATGGAACATAGAAAAGTGTGTTTGCTATCATTAATTAGCATAGAACGATGGTTAGTTGTTTTTATTGATCTCTACTAGTTAAGGTTAGTACAGGGATAAAGTACTTTAACTAAAGTAGGTTATAGATCAGCACTGTGGGATATCGTCTCTCTGAAGCATTGTCTGTGAGTCTATGTGTTGTTGAGTGTCCGGAAGGTAGTCAGATGTACCTTTCAGGGATCTTTATCGAACCAGGCTATTTTGCAAAGCCAATCTGGCTTAAAGCTGCAACGTCACTTTTGGGGCAACCCGACCAAATGCACATACAAATGTGTTATAGACCTGTCATTCTCATTGAAAGCAAGTCTCAGAAGCGGTAGATCTATGCACTATTTCTATGCTTTTAATTCTAAAGTTTTTTTTTTTTTGTCCTACTTTTGGTTTTGTATAGCAGCTTCAAACAGCTGAAGAAAAACAATACTTATATACAATATTTCACAGTGGTTTAGATGCAGAGGTGGTCAGTGGCACCTTCATTGGGGAGAACGGCTCATAGTAATGCATGGAACAGAGTGAATGGAATGGTATCGGACACATCAAACACATGTGCTTGATTCCATTACAGCCATTATAATGAGCCGTGCTCCTCTCAGCAGCCTCCTGTGTTCAGATGGTACACTGATTCTCTACACTATACTTGCTTGTTTTGTCACATGAACTGAAATTAGGCAAACTATTAGAATTTTTAGCAACCAGGAAATGACGTGATTTGAGTGATTTCTGCATAGTGCGTCTTTAAGAGTGTTCGTCTTTCCTTTCCTTTCAGATGAAGATTCTGGTTACATCTGGGGAGTTCAAGGTGGCTGTGAACAGAGCACAGCTGTTTGAGTTTAAACACCGTGTCAGAGAACTCAGCCAGATCGATCGCGTCAACATCCTCTATGATGTCATCCTCACCTCCATCAACGTAGAAACAATGCCATGACACCCACACCCATATACAGTATATAACACCCAGCAGAGGCTACATGCATAACATGGCATCAATCTGCATTTGTCTTTGCACCCGTTTTATGATGATGATAATGAGCTGTACACTTAAAACCACATTAATTCCCACTAACAAACACTCCATCTGCAAATGTGTGTAATGTTAAAAGGCCTAAGAATTCAACACTGCCATTTAGTGGTAATTCTTATATTTCATATCACTTTTTTCTGTTGAATGTCTATATAAATATACATACTTTATGACTTTGAACTGACTAAAGATATCAGTAGTTACAGAACGTCTCTATATGAGAGGATTCAGCGTCCTTCAGGGGTCGTTTTTAGAATCTAACCAGCTGGGTTAATTTTTGCCACTGTCAATCAGTTGGTAGAGTATGGCGCTTGCAACGCCAGGGTTGTGGGTTCGATACCCATGGGGGAACAGTATGGTAAAAAAGTATGAAAATGTATGCAGGCACTACTATAAGTCGCTCTGGATAAGAGCGCCTGCTAAATGACTAAAATGTCAAATGTCAAATTGTATGAAATAAAACCAGTAAATTGAATGAAGTTATCTTTGAAATATTTTTATTGTATCAGACCTCTCATACAACTGCACTATCAAGACAGGTTTGACAGTCAACTCGATGCACACAAACAAATCACATTCACACAACACTCACACCAAAACCAGGGGAAATAGAGACATTAAGCATAGATTCAAAAACATGTGGAGTAAGACAAACAGTGTGATCATTGAGAAAAGTCCGTGGCATCGCACAGTTAGTGAATGTAAACATGTCTACCCTTGCCGTGCAAGCTAAAAGTGTTTTTTGAGAATTCACAGTTAAAAGGATAAAACCGGCATAAAGGATTTATGGCCACTCCATTTTCTTAGGGAAAACCCATGTCATTTTCTCCCCTCAATAGTGGACAGGACATATTTGCCCACAGTGCAGTCCCAGAATAAATTAATTTTTCCTTCCTTCATTCCTCCCTTCATTCCTCTCTACAGCCATTCAAAATCAAATACAAATCTAATCAGAGTTTATTTGTTATGGGCAGGTGTAAGAAGTACAGTGAAACGATTGCTTACAAGTTCTTCCTCAACGTTGTAGTAGTACCGAGTCATATAAAAGAAATACACACAAGACATTTTTAAAAAGTACACATGAGAATCTTAAATGTAATTCATTCTTAACAACTCATTTATCCATCTTCACTCTATTTAATATTTTATTAAACTTCTCTATGAGGAAGTGTCCGGTTCTCATTGTCCTTATGATTTGTTGATTACCGAGCGATTCCTGTCTGTGTGTATTTTCATATGTGTAATACGCATTTAATTCATATGCATGTCTGCTTGAATGCATCTTCTGTGTATGTATCATTTTTAGATCTTGTTGTCCAGTCTCTTCTCCACTGACTTTAGTAAGAGCTCAGAATACTGCTGCAGGAGAGCCAATGTCCTGTCCCCCTCACCTTTGACCCCTACCTCCCCTCTCATTGCTACCTCCTCCCTGAGCCATTTACTTCTATGTACAAGGTGAGGTAGGGAGTCTAGTTCAGTCTTCACTGTTCCCAGAGCCTCAACCAGAACCGTCTCCATCTCCTGCTGCTCTGCATTGACCTCTAACCCACTGCTCAGCACCTGGAGAGAAACGTGACATACTTTATTGTAAATACACAAGGTATAAACACACACAGATGCACACCCACACGCCGAATACAACAGGTGTAGACTCTTAACCAACAATGCAGTTAAGAAAAGTATTTACTAAAAAGTTTTTTTTAAATAAAGCAACAATAAAGAGGCTATATACAGGGGGCACCAGTACCGAGTCAATGTGCGTGGGTACAGGTTAGTCAAGGTAATATGTACATGTAGCTAGAGGTAAAGTGACTATGCGTAGATAATAAACAGAGAGTAGCAGCAGTGTCAAAGAGGGGGGGGGGGGGGGGGGAAATTCCAAAAAGTCTGGGTAGCCATTTGATTAGCTGTTTGGGAGTCTTATTGCGTGGGGGTAGAAGCTGTTAAGAAGCCTTTACTTGGCGCTCCGGTACCGCTTGCCGTGCGGTAGCAGAGAGAACAGTCTATGACTAGGGTGACTGGCGTCTTTGGCAATTTTTAGGGCCTTCCTCTGACACCGCCTGGTATAGAGGTCCTGGATGGCAGAAAGCTCGGCCCCAGTGATGTACTGGACCATACGCACTACCCTCTATAGCGCCTTGCGGTCGGAGGCCGAGCAGTTGCCATACCAGGCAGTGGTGCAACCAGTCGGGATGCTCTCGATGGTACAGCTGTAGAACTTTGAGGATCTGAGGACCCATGCCAAATCTTTTCAGTCTCCTGAGAAAATAGGGAAATAGGCTTTGTCATGCCCTCTTCACGACTGTCCTGGTGTGTTTGGACCATGATAGTTTGTTGGTGATTTGGAGAATGGGGGCATGCTCGGCCCCCCTTTTCTTGTTGTCTACAATCATCTCTTTTGTTCTGATCATGCTGAGGGAAAGGTTGTTGTCCTGGCACCACACTTCCAGGTCATTGACCTCCTAGGCTCTCATCGTCGTTGATGATCAGGCCTACCACCGTTGTGTTGATGGCAAACTTAATGAGGGTGTTGGAGTCATGCGTGGCCACGCAGTCATGAGTAAACAGGGAGTACAGGAGGGGACTAAGCACGCACCCCTGAGGGGCCCCAGCTTTGAGGATCAACATGGCAGATGTGTTGTTCCCTACCCTTACCACCTGGGGGCGGCCCGTCAGTAAGTCCAGGATCCAGTTGCAGAGGGATGTGTTTAGTCCCAGAGTCCTTAGCTTAGTGATGAGCTTTGAGGGCATATGGTGTTGAATGCTGAGCTGTAATCAATGAACAGCATTCTGACGTATGTGTTCCTTTTGTCCAGTTGGGAAAGGGCAGTGTTGAGTGCAATAGAGATTGCGTCGTCTGTGGATTTGTTGGGGCAGTATGAAAATTGGAGTGGGTCTAGGGTTTCTGGGATGATGGTGTTGATGTGAGCCATGACCAGCCTTTCAAAGCACTTCAGGCTACAGAAGTGAAGGTCGGTAGTCATTTAGGCAGGTTACCTTGGTGTTCTTGGGCACAGGGGCTATGGTGGTCTGCTTGAAACATGTAGGTATTACAGACTCGGCCAGGGACAGGTTGAAAATGTCAGTGAAGACACTTGCCAGATGGTCAGCGAATGCTCGGAGTACGCGTGCTGGTAATCCGTCTGGCCCTGCGGCCTTGTGAATGTTGACCTGTTTAAAGGTCTTACATCTGCTAAGGCGAGCATGATCACACAGTCCTCCGGAACAGCTGGTGCTCTCATGCATGCTTCAGTGTTGCTTGCCTCGAAGCATGCATAGAATTAATTTAGCTTGTCTGGTAGGCTTGTGTCACTCCGCAGCTCGCGGCTGGGCTTCCCTTTGTAGTCCGTAATAGTTTATAAGCCCTGCCACATCCGACGAGCATTGGAGCCGGTGTAGTACGATTCGATCTTAGTCCTGTATTTATGCTTTGCCTGTTTCATGGTTCCTCTGAGGGCATAGCGGGATTTCATATAAGTGTCCAGGTTAGAGTCCACTCCTTGAAAGCGGCAGCTCAACCCTTTAGCTCAGTGCAGATGTTGCCTGTAATCCATGGCTTCTGGTTGGGGAATGTACGTATGGTCAACTGTGGGGACAACGTCATCGATGCACTTATTGATGAAGCCGGTGAGTCCCGGAACATTTTCCAGTCTATGCTGGCAAAACAGTCCTGTAGCTTAGCATTTGCATCATCTGACCCCTTCCGTATTGAGCGAGTCACTGGTACTTCCTGTTTTAGTTTTTGCTTGTAAGCAGGAATCAGGCCATAGAATTATGTTCAGATTTGGCAAATGGAGGGAGAGGGAGCGCTTTGTATGCCTCTCTGTGTCTCTGTGTGTGGAGTAAAGGTTGTCTAGAGCAGTGATTCTCAACCGGGGGGGGGGGGGGGGTTCGCAACTGACTTTACACAACGTTAGCGCTACACACAGGCGTGCGTGCACTGCATGGCTTATTGTTGCTGACTTTACACGTGCAGTGCGTCCGCAGTGATGAAATGGCTAGCTACGTTCAGACTCAAAAGGGTTTTCACACCGCACACACTCACTGACCAATACAATAACGTTCTCACCCCACACACTGATACAATGAAAAGGTCATTCTGCAACATTGTTTGGTTTTAAATGTGACACGTCCATTCAGATAATACAGATCTTTTTGAACAGCTAGCTTGATTGACAGCTACCAATGCAGATGTGTTCTGCAGGCATTGCACATGTGGATAGTTAGCTGTCACTTATGTCATGTAGGCTAGCTGTCAGAGTAAAATCATGGACAAGTTTTTAAAACATGCAGCCCCCTCGACAATGGAAGCAGCAGTAGATGACAACAACTAGGCAGACAACCCAGTCCCTATCAAGAAGAGAAAATACTGCCCCTGACTTCAAATGTGGTTTTATATAAGAAATAGAAGGCAGGCAGGGTGAGTGTAGACCACTGTGCTTCCTATGCAACGAGCTGTTAGCTAATGAGAGCATGAAACCCTCCAAAATGAAAAGGCATCTGGACACCAAGCATCCAAGCCACAAAGATAAGAAAGCGGACTTTAAAAAAAAAAGTCAATATACGGAGGCCTCACAAGATTCATTGAAGATCGTATGAAAAGGTACAAGAAAAAGGTACTTTGCGCATCATACATTGTGGCCCAGTGCATTGCTAAGTGCAACAAAAGCCCACACCAGCACAGAGGATCTCATACTCACTGCTGCGAATGATACGTGCACTGAAATCTTGGGAGAGTCAGCCGCCAACAAACTTAAAACCAGACCCCTGTGCAATGACACCACGAGGAGGAGAATCCAGGACATGTCTGAGGCCATAACGCCAGACATCAGAGCGCATCGGTGCAAACGGCCATTACACACTGCAGCTTTATGAATCCACAGGTGTGGTGGCTAACCATGCAATCCTAATGGTCTTTGTCAGACATGGCTGGGAGAATAACTTCAAGGAGCAGTTCATTTTTAGTGCTGATTTACCTACTACCACCACTGCAGAGTCGGTCTTTAACACAATGGATATGTACCTGGGCCTCGTGGGACTGGCCTGGGATGGGTGCGTCGGTGTGACCACTGATGGGGCAGCTACCATGAAGGGAAAGCACTCCGGACTAGTAAAGCAGGTGCTGGAGAGAGCACCGAGTGAGACGTGGAACCACTGCTTCCCACACAGGAGGCATTGGCAGCGAAGGACATGTTGCCTGAGCACCACACCACTCTCCAGGATGTGATCAAGTGTGTCAACTATATCAAAAAGCAGGCGTTTCCAGGCCTTCTGCAGGGATATGGGGAGCGAGCACGAGCAGGTGCTTAATCGTGCAGAGGTCCGCTGCCTACCTGCCAGATATGTTTGATCATCTGAATTCGCACAATGTGTCAAAGAAAGGGACGGGGGCACAATCGATTTGAACAGAGGTACAAAGTGGATGCCTTCAAGATGAAGCTCGCCGTTTGGGCAAATCATATTTCTAAAGGGAGGATTGACATGTTTCCCCAATGCTGATTCTGAGATTCAGAATCTGATCAACAAAGCTCACGGCCACACACTGAAAAAACCTGTTAAACAGCATCTTGATAAGCTGCAGGGAAAGTTTTGCGACTAGTTCCCGGAGGAGAACAGAAGACAAGACGAATGGGTACCGGACCCCTTTCGAGCGGAGATGGGAAGCGTCACGTTGCCAAGCAACGAAGATGATCAGATGGTGGAGCTGTCATTTTATAAACAGACTGAGCATGCGCTTCCCGGAAATGACACTGCCAAAGTTCGGGTGCAGCGTAATGGGAGAGTGTCATGCAATCAGAATCATGCTACCGTTCAGCACTACCTATCGGTGTGAAAGTGGCTTCTCTGCTATGGCCGTGCTGAAAACTAAAAGCAGAAAAAAACTGGACAGCCAGCATGACCTCCAAGTTGCCCTGTCAACCATAACCCCAGACTTCAATAAATGTATCAAACTGAAGAAACACCCCCCACTGAGAAGCCACACACACACACACACACACACACAATAAATAAACAAACAAACAGGCAAATTAGTTATTGTTCAGTATGTTAATTATTATTGTTAATTAATTCTGACATTCATATTACATTTTATTGACATTTTTTTTTTTTGAAGGTTGTGACACTATTCATACAGTCCATAATATTGGGTAGCGACTCAATAGTCATTGTCAATTTTGGGTCCCCAAGCAAAACCAGTTGAGAACCACTGGTCTATAGTTTTTTTTCTTCCTCTTGTTGCACATGTAACATGCTGGTAGAAATGAGGTAAAACACATTTAAGTTTCCCTGCATTAAAGTCTCCGGCCACTAGAAGTACAGACTCTGGATGAGCATTTTCTTGTTTGCTTATGGCTTTACACAGCTCGTTGAGTGCGGTCTTGGTTCCAGCACCGGTTTGTTGTCGTAAACAGACAGCTATGAAAAATATAGATGAAAACTCTCTTGGTAAATAATGAGGTTTACAGCTTATCATGAGATACTCTACCTCAGGCGAGCAAAACCTTGAGACTTCCTTAATATTTAATTGTGCGCACCAGCTGTTATTTACAAAATAGACACAGACCGCCACCCCTAGTCTTACCGGAGGCAGCTGTTCTATCTTGCCGATGCACGGAAAACCCAGCCAGTTGTATAGTATCCAGGTCGTCGTTCAGCCACGGCTCAGTGAAACGTAAGATATTACAGTTTTTAATGTCCCGTTGGTAGAAGAGTCTTGAAGGGAGCTCATCCAGTTTCTTCTCCAAAAGGTTTCACGTTGACCAATAGGACAGATGGTAGAGGTGGGTAACCCACTCGCCGACAGATTCTCACAAGGCACCTGGACCTGCGTCCCTTGTATCGCCGTCTGCTTTTCCTGTGAATGACGGGGATTTTGGCCTGGTCGGGTATCCTTCGTGTCCAACTCAATGAAAACATCTTCGTCCAGTTCGAGGTGAGTTATCGCTGTTCTGATATCCAGAAGCTCTTTTCAATCATAAAAAATGGTGGCAGAAACATTATGTACAAAAAAAGATACAAAAAAACAAACACAAAACAGCACAGTTGGTTAAGAGCCTGTAAAACGGCAGCCATCTCCTCCGGCGCCATTCTTCCAGGACATGGATCCAGACCCAGACCCAGACACAGACACACACTGGTTTTACTATCCTTGTGGGGACCAAACAATTGATTCCTAATCAAAATCCCATTTTCCCTAACCCATAAACCCAACCCTGAACTTAACCCTAACCTTAACCCTAACACCGAAGCATTTATCCTGGTGGGGGAGGGGGGGGGGGCGGGTAAATGTCTCCACTTGTTTGAATGTTCCTTGTGAGGACTTCGGGTCCCCACAAGGACAGTAAAACCAAACACTCACACCAGACTGACCGCGGTATAGAGCTGGGTGGCTCTCCTCACACTGTTGTGCAGCTCTGCTACAGCCCGTCTACAGATTTCCACAGTGACAGGGGGATCTGTGGTAGAAAACATACAGTCTGGTGTCTCATAATCATCGAGGAGCTGAGAGTAGTAAACACAAATATGCTACAGTGTAACACACACACACACACACACACACACGTAATGAATACAACACACAGAAAAGGTAACACGTTATGGATGCATTGGTGTGAGTTAGTCAATTCGAGACAAACAGCACATACAAATAGGCAAAAGGGAAGGTTTGATGGCTGAAGGCACTAAGCTGACTCACCGTTCATGCAGCAGTGTTGACAGTAGGAAGGGACAGTAACAGATGGACAAACAGGCCAGAAAGCACACAGACACTTGTGATGAAGAGAAGGGTGAAGCGGAGGTAGAGAGATGGAGTGACGGAGAGGAAGAGTGGCGGTGAGGATGATAGAGGAGCGTCTGTGTCGATTCAGACCTGGCTGGGGGTGGAAAGTCAAGGTGTCGGCCTGGACCGACACTAGAAGGGGCTCTCTACACACCGCCTCCTCCAAATCTGGAGCACTGAGAAGGGAAAGGAAAGGTTTCACGGGGAAACTCTGAGAGTTTGGAATGTATCGTTGTATTTAGGGGGCTCCGCCCTCAGACGACACCCTAGTCACCAAATGTTTGAATACTTTGTTTTCTAGCCAAACATACTGCACGATGAAGAATTTATAAGGGTGCTATTTGAGTGTATCCTAAGTAAATAGACTACAGTTTACCTCTCCGAGTGCTTTATAGGAAGTGAGGTAGGTGAGACGGACACCAGCTGGACGTTACCCCGAAGCCCTTGCATCTGGGCCGTAGTCAGGGAGAGGCGTTTACCGAAGGCTGCAGGGACAGACAGCCCCAGGTTGATTAGTATCAATGCCTTTAAGTTCACTAAACATTCCTTTAAATCAACACTTTTCAGTATCTATAACATCCTCAATACAACATGTAAAAAAATCTCATTTCATACTTGCTTTGTGATGATGTCCTCTAATAACCTTGAAAATTTACAAAAAAACTATTCTGGCATACTTTGGTGTTGTTTCCCGAGGGCAAGGTCTCTCGTCGGGGAAACAGTCCAATCAGGTTGCGGTTTGGTCTCCGGGCAGAGGCTGCACCGAGGGCTGAGTGGCTGTTTGCTGGGCAGGGGAATGCGGGAGGGCTGGATGCTCAGGGACAAGCTGGGATTGGGCGAGACTGTCGCACATGGAGGAGAAAGGGAGGGGCCAGGGAGAGGACAGGGAGAAGGGGAAGAGAGAGAAGAGGAGCGGGAACAGAGAGAGTGGGAAGAGGGGAAACCAGGAGAGGAGGAAGTGAGGCGGGGTGGTTCAGCCTCCAGTAGCCCACAAAAAGGCTTCCTGCTCTTGGGGCTGTTAGGTGTGTTTCTACTCCCTCCACTACCATCCTCCAGGCCTTGTGGTGTTAAGGAAGCATGGCAGGACAGTAAGCCCAGATGGAAGCCCTCTGCCAGGGATGCAGAGTGGCTGGTCTTGGCCATGGAGCTGGTGGTGGGACTCATGTAGTCGCAGGGGGATCTGAGCTTGGGGATTTCTGAGGGCAGGCAGGAGACATTAGAGGGGGGAGGGGAGGTAGAGGAGGGAGAATGGAGGCAGGAGTGGGCTTTGGAAGGGTGTATATCGAAGGGGAGGTGCTGGGGGCGAGGGCACATCTCTCCTCTACCATTGGAGGGGTTTAGGGAGCGGGGGACTATGGGGGGGGGGGGGGTCCAGGATCATGAGACAGTAGAGAGGATAGAAGAAAAAACAGAATGCTGCTTATTGTCAATTAGACAACCAATGTAATGTAAACTATTTTTTAAATGTCACATATATATACTTAGACAGGTGTTTACTGATAAGCCATCATTCTTGTTTTGAGATCATGTGGCTTGTACTGTACTCCCCCTCTGAGGTTAGATTATTAATATGTACAGTATTATAATGTATGTGCTGTATTCCCCCTCGGAGGTTAGATTATTAATATGTACAGTATTATAATGTATGTGCTGTATTCCCCCTCGGAGGTTAGATTATTAATATGTACAGTATTATAATGTATGTGCTGTATTCCCCCTCGGAGGTTAGATTATTAATATGTACAGTATTATAATGTATGTGCTGTACTCCCCCTCTGAGGTTAGATTATTAATATGTACAGTATTATAATGTATGTGCTGTACTCCCCCTCGGAGGTTCGAGTATTAATATGTACAGTATCATAGTGTACTGAACATCAGTGACACTGAGCAACTCACCCTCTGTGGCCAGGTTCTGTACAGACTGGGTCTTCTGTAGTCCAGCCGCTCTGTCCAGCAGGGCTGGAGTTCTGGCCAGGGGGCTTGACATCCTCCACAGATGAGCCCCAAGAGGCCTCTTCTTCTGGGGGTGGGAACGCAGCACAGTGCCCCTTTCTGGAGCACACACCTCCAGTCTGACACAGGGAGGGACGCTTCATCAATCAATCAAATCATATTTGCCACAAATATATGATAAAATAATATTTTTACTTGCAAATATTTCCCACAAGTGACTTAGTCCCCCCCCCCCCCCTCTCTAAAGCTACTCACTTTGTCCCCTCCTGCCCTCTCGCAGGGGTCATGGGCCTCTCCCTGTCTTCGTGGCCTTTCCCCTGGCCCCCCTCCATCAGTGGTCTCACCTTGGACACCAAGGGCCCCTGCTCCCTCTCATGGGCCTTGGAAAACAGAGGGGTTCTCCTGTAGAGAGGACATCACCTGGTTACAGTGTACAGTCCTGTACTAGACAGGGTGAAAGCAACTCTAGACAATAAAAAAAAAGCTTTGTTGGTGTTGCGTACATGTGAAAGTGTAAATGGGCTTCCATACGTATGTGTAAAAGTCTTTAGGATCACAGACGTAGATCTTACACATTTAGTTCTATGATCTAAATCAGTTAATATCCCTTTTTGAGCATTTTGAAGCATTTATGGAATCAAAGCAAGCACATAAAGGTTTCATAATTCATGAAGGTCATGTTGACGGACTGATATCACCGTATAAAATCTCCGCAGATCTCATTTTCGCCTTTTATCCCAAAACCCCATTCTTTCCCCATTCATTTACCCCATAGGAATGGCCAACGAACCAGAGGTAGAAAATGCTAGCTCATTTAGGTTTTTTATGACTACAAGCTAGAGAGCTCTATTACCTGTTGTAGGAGCCTCTGGCCAGGAATCGCGCTGACATACTGACGCTGGGAGCTGTGCTGCGCTCTTCTGGGGAGGCGGATAATTACAGTCAAATAATTGTAATGTGTACCTGTACAACAGTTTATGGGTAGAATGTCACCTCCATGTGAAAAGTTGGAATGTGTCCTCTCTTACCCATATTGCTGGGCTCAGCCAGTGTTTCAAAGTGGTGTCTGAGGAAGGCCTGATGGTGACAATCTTCTAGAGGGTCAGAGACTTTCCTCATCGCCTCATCCATACTAGACACTTCCATCTTCCTCTCCTCCTCCTCATCCTCTTCCTCCTCCTCCTCCTCTTCCTCCTCCTCCAGGTCAGAACTGTCCTCGTCTGAGCTTAGAGGCTCTGCTGTGCCCTCAGAGTCTGGGAGGAGAGGGTTCAAAAGTCAAAGGATGTATGTATGTATGTATGCATATGTGTGTGTGTATGTATGTATGTATGTATGTATGTATGTATGTATGTATGTATGTATGTATGTATGTGTGTGTGCGTGCGTGCGTGTGTGTATGTATGCATGTATGTATGCATGCACGTATGCATGCATGCGTGTTCTTGCCTCCATGATCCGGGTCAGGAGTAAGCTCTCTACTCCCATAGCCCACAGAACAGGCACTGTCTGGGCTCTGGCTGTCCTGGCTCTCCGGCCCACGGTTCCCCCTACTCAGGCTGCGGGGAGACTCCTTCACCAGGTAATCACTGAGAGGGAAGAGGATAGAGGGGATAGGGGAGAAAGAAGGAATGAACAGTGAGAAGACAAATAGAAGAGATGGTCAAAAGAGAGACAGACAGTAAATTGATAGATAAAGAGAAACATGAAAGGAAAAATTGAAGGTCGAAGTGTGTGTGTGTGTGTGTGTGTGTCTAAACATAGTGTACCTGCCCCGTCGTCTGGCAGCGTAATCGCTACCCTCGGGGTACAGCACACGTCCATCAGAACCCTGGGCGCCCAGGTCAGAGTCAGAGTTGGGGGTCAGCCAGGCAGCATAGTGACGTCTCTTAACCCGCTCCTCCAAGTCCTGCTTATACCACAGAACAGAGGAGCATTAGGGTTGGAAAAAACCAAATTCAAGTCCATCTACGAACCTATCTATAATCTTTTGCTAATCTATTAGCCATCGGTCAGGGATGGGCAACTTTGATGGGGGTGGGGGCCACCAAATATCTGCCTGCCTACCCACGTCCAAACCCCCCCCCCCCCCCCCAACCCCCACATTGCGAGCAAAACATTTTGTGGCCCCACTCTTGACAGCAATTCTACACATTTTGCCATGGGGTGGAGAGGAAAACGAGCTGTTTTACAGCTAACTTCCTGCAATTCTACACATTTTAACATAGGGTGGAGAGAAATGTTAGCAGTTTTTAATATGATATCTGAGCAAAAATGAAGGAAAACTAAACTTCCGGAGGACCCATCATCCTTTTACTCCCTCCACTCGACCTTCTCTTCCTCTGGTTCTGCTGCCAAAGCCCCTTTCTACCACTTTAAATGTCAAGCGTCTGCCTCTAACCCTAGGAAACTCTTTTCCACCTTCTCCTCCCTCCTTAATCTTCCACCCCTCCCCCTATCTCTGTGGAAGACTTTGTTAACCACACTGAAAAAAAGGTTGAAAACATCCGCTACTCATTCACTCAGCTTATTGAGGCCACTGGTCTCACTCACACAGAACTACCCTACGGCTGGACCTCTTTCTCCATCCAGTCGACTAGTGGCTGCCCAACAACCTGCAGGCTCGAACCCATCCCCTCCTCCAGACCATCTCTGGAGACCTTCTCCCATTCCTCACTTCCTCATCAACTCATCCCTGACCACTGGCTGCATCCCCTCTGACTTCAAAATGGCCCGAGTTGCTCCCCTCCTCAAGAAACTAACACGACTCAATTAACATCAAAAACAATAGACCTGTATACCTTCTTTCTTTTCTTTCTAAAGAAACTTGAGCGTGCTGTCTCTAACCAACTCTCATTATCATTCTCAGAACGATCTTCTTGACCCTAACCAGTCAGGCTTCAAGACAGCACACTCAGACACCCCTGCCCTCTGTGTAACAGAGGCTCTCCGCTCTGCCAAAGCTGACGCTCTCCTCTCTTCTCATCCTCCTAGATCTATCCGCTGCCTTCGACACCGTGAACCATCAGATCCTCCTCTCCACCCTCTCAGGGCTGGACGTCACACTCTTGGATTGCATCCTACCTGGCAGGCTGCTCCTACCAGGTGATGTGGAGAGGATCTGTGTCTGCACCAGGTACTCTCACTACTGGTGTCCCCCAGGGCTCAGTTCTAGGCCATCTCCTCTTGTCTTGATTCACCAAGTCATATCCTCACATGGTCTCTCCTATCATTGCTATGCGGATGACACTCAATTACTTTTCTCCTTCCCCCTTATGACACCCAGGTGGCGACACGCATCTCTGCGTGCCTGGCAGATATCTCAACTTGGATGGCGACCCGCCACCTCAACAAGACGGAACTGCTCTTCCTCTTGGGGGAGGCCTGCCCGCTCAAAGACCTCTCCATCATGGTTGACAACTCCACAGTGTTACCCTCCCAGAGTGCAAAGAGCCCTGGTGTGACCCTGGACAACACCCTGTCATTTTCTGCAAACGTCAAAGCAGTGACCCGCTCCTGCAGGTTCATGCTCTATAACATCAGTAGAGTAAGACCCTATCTCAACACAGGAAGCGCCGCAGGTCCTAATCCAGGCACTTGTCCTCTCCCGTCTGGACTACTGCAACTTGCTGTTGGCTATGCTCAAACCATACACCCCAACCCTCCCACTCATTTTGCCACCTTTTGTCTCTTGGCCCTCCCACTCTTGGCCACCTCCAAACTCTTCTATATCCTAGCACCCCAATGGTGGAACCAGCTTACCAATGAAGCTAGGACAGCAGAGTCCTTGCCCATCTTCCAAAAACATCTGAAATCCTACCTCTTCAAACAGCCCCCCCCCCCCCCCCCCATCAAACAAAAATAAACATTTACCAGCACTTGCACTTGACCCACCCCCCATCCTCCACCACACCCGAACCCACCCCTCCTTCTAGCTCTGACTCTACTGATAACGTACTGATAGCTACGTTATCGAAGAAAAATGTACTTTCCATGCTCTGGATAAGAGCGTCTACTAAACTACGTAAAATGACAATCTGAGCGAGACTGCCTAACAAACTCGGACCATGATAAGAAATAGCTGGCCATGACACTAACTTCTGCTGACATGGGCTAATTGACTGACTATCAGTGACTAACATAACAACTGAGAAACTGCTGATGAAAAAACAAAATTTCAGAATTGCACCTTGTTTATTCTACTATTCTAACTCGCTTATACCCCCGACTGGGTCCATCAGAGGACCCGCCAGTTGCCCATCCCTGCTATAGATGCCAAAGCTCTCCCTCTTCCCTCTCTACTTACCGAGGCCCCTTGCAGGCTGGAGGTGCTCCCTGCGTCGCTCGCTTTGAGCCGGGAGGCAGGGCCTTTCTTGTGAGAGGAGCCGGTGATGGAGAAGGCCTCTAGCTGTCTCAGGTCCAGCATAGACTTGACCATGAGTTCCAGAGAACCCATACGACAGGACCAGCGACGCCGGGGCCGACTGGAGGGCTCAGGGGCCAGAGGGCTGTCTAGGGCCTGGAGAGGAGAGTGGAGGGAGGTGAAAGAAAGACAGAACACTCCCCTACATATTTATTTGGTCAGTGAAGCTAAAATGTTGAATTTGGCTGAGTACTACAGAATTTTGGAATCGAGGTCAGATTTCTTTGAGGGTATTTTCATACATATCTGTTTAACCGTTTACTTTATGTATCTATGTCCCACAATTTGAAAGTTGTCATAAGTATTTGAACAAAAAATGTATTTAGTCAAAAGTTTAGTATTTGGTCCAATAATCCAAGCACACATTACAAACTTGTCGGATGCATTTGCAGTTTGTTTTGGTTGTGTTTTGATTATGTTGTGCCCAACCAAAGTGAATGGCAAATAATGTATTGTGTCATTTTGAAATAACTTCTATTGTAAATAAGAATAGAACACTTCAACATTCATGTGGATGCGAACATAATTACACATAATCATGAATGAATCGTGAATAATGATGATTGAGAAAGATTACAGATGCACAAATATCATGCCACCAAAACATGCTAACCTCTCACCATTACCAATAATGGTCGAGGTTAGCAATTTTTTTTTTGGGGGGGGGGGTATGATATTTATATCTCTAACTTTCTCACTCATCATTATTCACGATTCATAGAGGATTATCCGTAATCATGGAAGCATTCACATTAATGTAGAAGTTTGTATTTCTTATTTATTTTATAAGTAACTCCAAAATGGCACAATACATTATTTACCATTCATTTCTAGTGGGCATAACATAATCCGAAACACAACCAAAACAAACTGAAAATGCATCCAACAAGTTTGTAGAGTCACAAGCTTGATGTAGTCATTGTGTGCTAGCAATATGGGACCAAATACTCAATGTTGACTAAATGTAATACACTACAAGTGAATTTTTCCAAATACTCATGACACCTTCAAATGGGGGGACTACCCAGCTAACACATTTGGTTCCTTGGAATTTGTGTGAACATACGTTTTTGGTTTTCCATTAGTTAGGGAATTATGTTTCCTGATCGGTGAAACTGAACGTTTTTTTAAACATTGAGTCAGAAGTGATTTTTTTTTTATTACTATGGTTCCTTAGAAGTTTAGGAGGTTTTATTAACGCTCTGAGAACAGAAATTATAGGTTATTTGGAGGTTTATGAAAAACTTCCTAAAAACTTCCACTGAATGTTTCAATAAGACTTTTAATAACATTGCTAGCTTGTTTTTGGTGAAAAAAATAAATTACTCCAAACACATGGAAATTCCTTACTCATGCATACAGAATGTTGTGACGGCATCAGTCAGATTCAAACCTATAATCTTCTGTTCTCTATCCATAGAATTAGTCCACAGCACCACCAGGATGGAGCTAGCACGCCATATTTTTTTAAACTCATACCAAGCTGATCTATTCAAACAGACCCTATTTAAAAGGAAACAAGCCCTCATTAAGATCAGGTGTGGTCAATTAGTGGGCGTGGCCAAAACACCTGCACATACTTAAGATAGAGGATAGGGAGAGTTTTGTTGACGCTGAGAACGGAATGTGTATGTTTTTACACAACGGGTGGGTCTAATCCTGAATGCTGGATAAAACCGCATTACAGCCGGTGTCTATTCCACAAGTTACCACCGGCTAAATCTAGGACGTTAAAATGCCTATTCACTCTGTTCCATCTGACTGCACAATCTCATCAGTCCAGCCAGGCAAGTTTTCAACTTGATCTCCAGCATAAAAAGCATCTACATTATCTCACATTTCTTCTCGACCAACATTTAGTTTTCAACAGCGGAGATTTGTAGAAACCTTGCTGTCCGTCTCTCCAACATTTGCAATATTGTTTCAATATTCAAATTCGATCTTGAGCTGTCCCATAGTAATGAACGAGTCGGGACGAGACAGGCAGGGAGCGTTTCTCAGCCAGTCAAACTCATGAATCAGCTTGCATAAGTTTTATAGATATATAGGTAAAAAAGGTCAAACTAAACGAAGTGCAGCTACTGTAGTTTGCAGTCTTTCCAGATTCAGTTTGAAGTGATTGTGTTAGCTGTGTTGTTGGCTAGCTCCTCTGAACCAATGTCCTGACGAGTGAGCACATTTTCTATGCCAGGTGACATCGCGCCTCATTAGCTCATTGTTATGGATGTATCCAAATAACTCACTAGAAAACAGCATAAACAAATGTAAATACAACTACAGTTTTTATTCTATCTGCACTGTTTGGCGATTTTGTAAATTAGCCGTAGTTGGCTAGCTAGCAATGGAATGAACGACTGAGTCGCGTCCATAGATCCAGAACAGAAAGACTGAACAACTTGGTCACATCTCTGGCCACCAAACCAATAGAACGAACAACCAGCCGGCTTGGGTAGCAACCCTAGACTTGTGTTGGGGCTATATCTTGTGGAAGGATGCAATGGTATGACTGTATTAATAAAAATAACGTTATTAATTAAAAATGTCAATCACTACTTGAATATGTTGGTAACCCGTTGTATAAAAGTGATAATGCCCTCAAAGCAGGTGGGTTGAGGATAAATCGTCACCGTTTGCTTCTCGGGAAATATCAATTAATTAGATAACATTGTTAGAACGTTCTCCAAAAGTTAACGTTTTCTTGTGGTTTTCATGGAAAGTTTTCTTAATGTTCCTGAAACAATTTGAGAACATTACTTCAACCTCATTGGGATAGGTGTGCCGCTAGCGGGACACCTCGACAACATCCGGGGAAATTGCAGAGCGCCAAATTCAAATTTCTATAAATATTTAACTTTCAGAAAATCACAAATGTAATACATCAAAATAAAGCTTAACTTGTTGTTAATCCAGCCGCCGTGTCAGATTTCAAAAAGCTTTGAAAGTGAAAGCAAACCATGCGATTATCTGAGGACAACGCCCCGCATACCAACACATGGAAAACATATTTCAACCAGGCAGGTGCGACACGAAAATCAGAAATAGCGATATTAAAAATGCCTTACCTTTGATGATCTTCTTCTGTTGGCACTCCAAAAGGTCCCGGTTACATCACAAACGGTCCTTTTGTTCGATAATGTCCTTCTTTATATCCATAAAAACTCAGTTTAGCTGGTGCGCTTGTCAATAATCCACTCAGTTTCTCTCCATCAAAATGAATCCCAAACGTTACTAAAACTTTTCCAAACAAGTCAAACAACGTTTATAAATCAAACCTTAGGTATCCTAATACGCAAATACATGAACAAATTTAAGACTGAGAATAGTATGTTCATTACCGGAGATAAATAAGAAAGAACGCACTTTCTTCCACGCACTTGGAAACACTACAAAATGGGAGCCACCTAGAAAAACTACAATTTCTGGGTTATTTTTCCAAAAACCAGTCTGAAACTCTATCTAATGACTGTTGACATCTAGTGGAAGCCCTAGGAACTGCAATTTGGGAGGACTTTGGCTTATAATTATATTACTAGCCATTGAAAACAGTGGTAAGCTGACATTTTTGGGGGGTTTTGCCTGCCATATCAGTTCTGTTATACTCACAGAGTATAAGAAACAGGCAGTTTACTTTGGGCACGCTTTTCATCCGGAGGTGAAAATACTGCCCCCTATCCCAATTAAGTTAAATAAAACCATGAGGAAACCTTCAGCAAACCAGTTGGAGAACGTTCCTAGAACATTACTAAAACTGAAATTAAATGCAACTATGTTTGAATGTTTAGGAAACGTTCTGTTAAAGTAATGACATACTAAGATTTTTTTTTTTTTTGTCAAGTTCCTTAAATGTGCTGAGAATGTTCCAAAGCCAAGGAACTATCCTGCCCCATTCCCAGAAAGTTGTGGGAAGTTTGTATGAAAAATAACCATAGCACAACCACGCGCTCACCAAGCTCTAAGAAACATATGGTTCTCAGAACGTTATGTGCTAGCTGGGTAGGTACAGTGTTTTTATTTCTAAACTATAAAACAGATATGTATGAAAGTGTGCTCAAATAAAATATGACATTCTGTACGGTTGCCTCATAATGAATTATAAAACATTTGATCTCAAATGCTGGAGTATAGAGCCAAAATAAGGAAATTAGTGTCACTGTCCAAATAAATATGTAGGGGAGTGTAGTAAGAAAGAGAGTAGCATGACCAGCAGAGGGCAGAATGGAGCAACCTCCGTGTGTGTGTGTGTGTGTAACTACAACAGTTCAACAAACCTTCTTCGATTCCCAGTCCTGTCCTTCATCCGAGGCACCTATAATAGACAAGAATGCAGTATTTCATGTAGAGACCCTATAGGTAGAAGTTTCCCAAATGTTACATCCAGATATGACGACTCTGTTCTGTACCTGCATCGTCGTCATGGCTACTCCCTGAGGAGGTGTTACTGTTTACTGTGATCTGTTCCAGGTCACAGGGATCGTCCCTCTCCTCTGGATCCTCCACCTCACGGTCACTCTCTGATGACATCAGACCAAGAGCCGGTGCACTGTACACCTCACGCCTATACCACACACAACAACGAGACAGAAAGACTGGGCGATATGGCGAAAATATAATATCATGATATTTTAATATTTTGGGATTGTATGATGGTATTTGATGTTTTTGAATAACAAAATAAAAAATGTGCTTCATGAGTAGTGCGTGACCCTAGTGTGGCAACACATACAGTGCCTTGCGAAAGTATTCGGCCCCCTTGAACTTTGCGACCTTTTGCCACATTTCAGGCTTCAAACATAGATATAAAACTGTATTTTTTTTGTGAAGAATCAACAACAAGTGGGACACAATCATGAAGTGGAAAGACAATTATTGGATATTTCAAACTTTTTTAACAAATCAAAAACTGAAAAATTGGGCGTGCAAAATTATTCAGCCCCCTTAAGTTAATACTTTGTAGCGCCACCTTTTGCTGCAATTACAGCTGTAAGTCGCTTGGGGTATGTCTCTATCAGTTTTGCACATCGAGAGACTGACATTTTTTCCCATTCCTCCTTGCAAAACAGCTCAAGCTCAGTGAGGTTGGATGGAGAGCATTTGTGAACAGCAGTTTTCAGTTCTTTCCACAGATTCTCAATTGGATTCAGGTCTGGACTTTGACTTGGCCATTCTAACACTTGGATATGTTTATTTTTGAACCATTCCATTGTAGATTTTGCTTTATGTTTTGGATCATTGTCTTGTTGGAAGACAAATCTCCGTCCCAGTCTCAGGTCTTTTGCAGACTCCATCAGGTTTTCTTCCAGAATGGTCCTGTATTTGGCTCCATCCATCTTCCCATCAATTTTAACCATCTTCCCTGTCCCTGCTGAAGAAAAGCAGGCCCAAACCATGATGCTGCCACCACCATGTTTGACAGTGGGGATGGTGTGTTCAGGGTGATGAGCTGTGTTGCTTTTACGCCAAACATAATGTTTTGCATTGTTGCCAAAAAGTTCAATTTTGGTTTCATCTGACCAGAGCACCTTCTTCCACATGTTTGGTGTGTCTCCCAGGTGGCTTGTGGCAAACTTTAAACAACACTTTTTATGGATATCTTTAAGAAATGGCTTTCTTCTTGCCACTCTTCCATAAAGGCCAGATTTGTGCAATATACGACTGATTGTTGTCCTATGGACAGAGTCTCCCACCTCAGCTGTAGATCTCTGCAGTTCATCCAGAGTGATCATGAGCCTCTTGGCTGCATCTCTGATCAGTCTTCTCCTTGTATGAGCTGAAAGTTTAGAGGGACGGCCAGGTCTTGGTAGATTTGCAGTGGTCTGATACTCCTTCCATTTCAATATTATCGCTTGCACAGTGCTCCTTGGGATGTTTAAAGCTTGGGAAATCTTTTTGTATCCAAATCCGGCTTTAAACTTCTTCACAACAGTATCTCGGACCTGCCTGGTGTGTTCCTTGGTCTTCATGATGCTCTCTGCGCTTTTGACGGACCTCTGAGACTATCACAGTGCAGGTGCATTTATACGGAGACTTGATTACACACAGGTGGATTGTATTTATCATCATTAGTCATTTAGGTCAACATTGGATCATTCAGAGATCCTCACTGAACTTCTGGAGAGAGTTTGCTGCACTGAAAGTAAAGGGGCTGAATAATTTTGCACGCCAAATTTTTCAGTTTTTGATTTGTTTAAAAAAGTTTGAAATATCCAATAAATGTCGTTCCACTTCATGATTGTGTCCCACTTGTTGTTGATTCTTCACAAAAAAATACAGTTTTATATCTTTATGTTTGAAGCCTGAAATGTGGCAAAAGGTCGCAAAGTTCAAGGGGGCCGAATACTTTCGCAAGGCACTGTACGTTCTAAGATATTTCAAGAAATGTAAATGGTGCATTCTCCATTCTGATTGTTTTATTACCGATCAGTCAAATTTTAACCCCAACATTGTTTTAGCATTTTCATCAATTTATGCATTTCTTGCACTCATTTGAGATCATTTCCACATGCATGATATGGACAAAAAAATATATAGGCCTTATTTTTTGACCAAATATTGCAATTACGATTTGACTTGCGATTTAGATCAAAACACTTGGGTGAACAGTTGGAATCATGGGAATAGAATGACTATTCTAATTCTATAGATATAATATAATTGTGGGCACTTTGAGTACAGTTTAATTTGACATGACAAATAAAAAAACAAATAAAAAAGCCAGGGAGGAGTTATTGTGACAGGGTAGGAACCAAAGTGTTGGTCAGTGTTTTCTAATCTTTCACAACTGTCACGTATACTTCCTCTCCGGCCTCTAAGTCATCAGGCTGCTGATTATCCTGCACACCTGTCACCCTCGTCAAGTGCACCAGCACCTCATAACGCTCACTCCCTGTACTTGCTTCCCGACTCGGTCATTACAGAATAACACCTCACCTAAGGGAAGCATCAGGGTTTGTTTTTTTATGCCAGTGTAAATGACGTCGGGTCCGGGAGCCGCTACAGGCCAGGCTCCCCTGCCTCAGCTGGATCGCCAGGCTCCCCTGCCTCCCTGCCTCAGCCGGATCGCCAGGCTCCCCTGCTTCCACATGTTCGTCAGGCTCTCGTGCCTCAGCCGGTCTGTCAGGTTCCTGCTCCTCAGCAGGGGTGACCGGTCTGCTCCTGATCCCCGGGTTCGTCCCCTTTGTCGGCGTCCTGCGGCTGGAGCCACGCGTCGGTAAGGGGGGGTACCGTCACTTATGCTCCCTCTCCGGCCTCTAGGTCATCAGGCTGCTGATTATCCCGCACACCTGTCACCATCGTCAAGCGCACCAGCACCTCATAACACTGACTCCCTGTACTTGCTTCCCGACTCTCAGCGCACTCGTTACAGCAACATTAAATGTTTTCTCTTAGCAGTTTCATGTAGCTGACATATTCTTGCGGAGGTGACATGGCGTCAAATTCAAGATACAATAACAATTTGAACAGTTTGCTACTACACCGGCTGAAGAAGCGGAAAGAGCGTGGAGATGTGGAAATGGACAGCGAGGGAGAAGGTAGGGAGCTGAGTGTAGAGGGAAGCAGTGTGGTGAGGAAGAGTGGCGCCAAGTACAAAAATAAATGTAACCTGGCGAGAGGAGAGTGGAGATGAATTACCTGCGGTGGCTCCTTGAGTGACAGGGAGCGGGGCTTAGTCTGTGAGGAAATCGGAATGAAGAGAGGGAGAGAGACGACTCAAGTAGCGGACTAAACTATAAAAACGGACGCTACACGTAGCGTATCATATTTAACAAACCAAACATTGAAATACCGTCTTAGAAGGTAAAACCCAAACCGGATTGTGCATCAATACCGGTATATAGTCAGATATGGTATACCACCCAGCCCTAGGAGACTTTGAAATGTCTGTGCTAGAGGACTGGACATACTCCTTGGTTTCTTGTGGAAACTGTTACCCTACTGCTTACACCCATCCAATCCTTTACCTGAGTGTGGATGTGTTGCAGGGGGGTGTGAGGAGGGTTCGTCTTAGTTGGGAAAGGCGTTCTCTCATACTCATGGTGAGCTCTGGAGCCAGACGCCACACGAAGATACAGCTGGAATAGACAACAGGCCATCAGTCAGACACAAACAGACAGACAGACAGACAGACAGACAGACAGACAGACAGACAGACAGACGGACAGAGACTCACACACACCAGGGCAGGGGTCATACCTGTCCCCAGACACAGAGATCAGATGTTTACAGTCGTTGGTGAACTTGATCCCAGTCACTATCTCTGAGAGCAGGAAAATAATGAATCAGCTGGGAGGTAGGTTATTTTGATACTCTGTGTGTGTGTTCGTGTGTGTACAGTATGTCATGGTCTGTTACCAGAGTGTCCGAACATGGTGGCCACACACACACCAGAGCGGAAGTCAAAGATGCTGATGTTCTTATCAGAGCAGCTGGTGGCAACGTACTGACCAGACGGATCAGTCTGCACCTGCATGGGACATAACAGAACAAAAAGGGTGAAACTAGTGATGGGCACCAATATCGACAATTAAAATTATATCAATATCGTTTGATATCAATAGGAGCCAGGCATATCATGATACCGGTTTATGCTTGATGTAATTTACTATGTAAAAGAGCATACGTGACTGTTCCCCCAGGCACAAAATCATCTCACCGGCTCTCAATTTAGCATAGTTAACTGCCCGCTGATGGGCCATCCACAGACTTCCCATTGTACCCCAAAACTGGGTGGGTAGGTTAAGCCCCCAGAACATTCACACCTGTGACCTGGCCCAATGGGCAAGCAAGTTGTCTGAATGTCACAAATCCGTGGTAAGTGAAGTCCACACAGTTGCAATGCTATTTAGTCAAACCAAAATGACATGGATACAGATTTGACGCCATATCAGTGCCCATCTCCAGTCGAAACGCCGTAACTATCACAAGCTTCATAAAGACCTTCTTTGAGGAGCAGCAACAGAGAGTTGACATTTTCTCTGTTTTTGACAAGAGTTTAAGAGTTGAATGATACTAAACCTTAAGCAGGCTGCCATCCTCAGTCTGTGAACCCTTGTAGAATGTCTTCTGCTTCCCATTGCTGATGTTGAAGATCCTGATGCATCGGTCCTGGCAGCCCACGGCAGCGTACTTACAGCTGGGCTCTACATCCATGTCATACAGAGTGGTCTTTCTCACCACGTGGTGAGAGCGCCTGAACTCTGTACCTCCGTCTGTCTGAGGGGCAGAGAACAACAACAACCTCTGTACCTCCGTCTGTCTGAGGGGCAGAGAACAACAACAACCTCTGTACCTCCGTCTGTCTGAGGGGCAGAGAACAACAACAACCACCTCTGTACCTCCGTCTGTCTGAGGGGGGAGAGAACAACAACAACCTCTGTACCTCCGTCTATCTGAGGGGGGAGAGAACAACAACAACAACCTCTGTACCTCCGTCTGTCTGAGGGGGGAGAGAACAACAACAACAACCTCTGTCGGCGTTATCTAGCTTCCTCTTGAACAATAATGCTATCATCTTAAGGTATTCTACTCTCTATGCTCAGTGTCTGCAGTTCATGTACAAGCAGAGCTACATTCACTTACAGACGGTAACGGATGTTTTTAAAACTCTGAAAAACAAGATGGGGGCCGTGTGCAATTTCTCTGAATTAAATACCGACAGGCAGCCACTTGGTAAAAACAAAGAGCATGATAATAGATGGAACAGAGAGCACTGCCAGAGAAGATCAGATTGAGAGCGAGAGAGAGAGATGTATGTCAGTGTTTGTTTCCTAAACTGCCACTCAAATAATGTCTATTTACACGGGGAAAGTTAACAAGACATTTTTGGGTCTGGAAGTGGAACCCTGTCCCTGCGATGGACTAATGTTCCAGAACTTAACCGTAGTCCCATTCCCCTATCCATTATCCTAATAGGGACAATTGAAAAGGGAAGGATGAAGAGTGGATGATGATGACTGCTGTCTCTTTTGCAAATGTTGAGATACTGAAAACCCAGTTAGTTACAAAGCGTTGCATTTACAACAACGCAAATGTTGGACTTCCGTAATTGCAATGTAGCCTGACTGAGTGTTGAGTGCCTTACCCTGTGAGCCGTACGAAAGTAGATGCTCTTGTCTGCTCCACAGCTGATCATCCTCACCTTGTTGTCATTGGCTGAGGGGGGGAAGAGGCAAAGTAACCCTAGCCATGAGAACAACCCCAGAGCTTTGACCTTGACAAATATCTTACATACAGCATCTCCTACTGTCAAACCTTACTACATAGACCGTTTCTGTTCTACATATGTTGACGTCATGGTAACGTCTTTCGCTCTGATGCCGGGAGGTTACAGGTCACTCACCAGCGAATCGGACAGCGGTGATGGATGAAGAGTGTTCGTCCAGGGTCTGGACTAGGCCGTAGTCTTTCTCAGCATCCAGGACGTGGATCAGACGGTCGCGGCTCGCGGTGGCTAACAGCTTCAGACCCGTCTCTGGTTTAGAGTATTCCAGACACAGGATCTCTGAGTCATGGGCCTCCACCTTCTGAATCTCTGTCATACTGCTGAGGTCATGAACCCTGCAGAACACACACACACACATCACACACCCTGCACAGACATAACCAGCCTCCAGTCCATTCTCTTCCGTACCTCAGCATCCCGTTGCGGTCTCCAGACGCCAGGTGTTTCCCATCGGGGCTGACACAGATGGTCCTAATGCCTGTCCTGGTCTCTGGCGTCTGTCCGTCTGTCTTCTCTGTGCTAACAGACACACTTCCCTCCGTTTCCACCAGGGCGGCGGTGTTTTCATCCATATAGATCACCTTCAGCAAGTCCTGAGGGTTAAGAGAGGTGGATGAAAGAAGGAAGAATGGCCGGAGATCGTGGACGAAAGAAGGATGGCCGGAGACCAGCGGGGGTGAGGGAGAAAGATGACTCCCAGGAGCCAATACAGCAAGAGGGTTAACAGTTGATCTCGACACAACACAGCTTTTTACATGCATAGGTGGGTCAGCATCTACTAGAGTACACTGTTAAGTATTGGACACATACCTTACTGAGAACATTCTGCGGATGTGTGTGTCCCTGCCTCTCTGTACTCCACAGTCGGACAGTGTTGTCTGCTGAACAGCTGAGGAACTCTCCCGAAGACAGGCCAGACTCTGGGACCTCCGGGACCATCTGGAGAATAGAGAAGGGGAGGAAGAACACATGGAGAAGGATGCGATGGTATTGTAAAGGAACACTCACTCTGCATCGTACTGAAGTACTTCCATATAGCCTCAACTAATGAGACACTTAATCATCTCTACAGCCCTCAAATAGTACTCTGATATCTTGACATTTTACCTGTAGGTCCCAGACACAGGCGGCATGGTAGAGGGCAGAATGCACCTTGCCTACCCTGTGGAGGTCCCTGACATCCCACACATACAGGCTGTGGTCGTTATACACACAGCTCAACCAATGACTGGCCGGGTCATAGGTCACCGCCACAGAGTCAGGGTAGCGGGCGGACATCTTGTTGGAGAACAGGTGGCTGATGGGAGAAAATAAGTAATGTGTGACTTATGTTAATGCATGGTGTACCAGGAGAAACCTGCTTCAGCTCCTAATATTGGTTGCAAAACAGGGTTGTGAAGATGCCTCTAGAAACTGACCTAAGGTTAGTTTCGTAAGCTGATCCTAGATCTATACCTAAGGGTAACTTCTACCCAGAGGTGTGTGTGTGTGTCACACCTGGCCTGGGTGATGCTGGACACATCAGTGCCAAGGTGGTGTGGTCTTGGCAGGGTACAGATGAACCCCAGGTCAGCAGGGCTGAAGGCTCGCACCATCCCATCAGCACAGCCACAGAAGATCAGCTCCTCTGACACACACAGAGCCCTGGCCACACTGGTCTACGGGGACAGGAAGATATCAATCAACCAATCAGTCTACCAATGACTCAATTGGTAACATTAAAGAGTGACTTGGAGGTGCTTCTCAGACACAGAGATTGGCACTGCTACGCACGGTCTATAGAGGGCAGGAAGTTATCCAATAGAGGAAATCTAGTGTCAAGGACCCGGGGATCCAGTCAGTAATGATCTAGTTTACATATCTATGCTCAATTTCCTGGCCTCACTCCTGGATGGACAAAGGTGTTCCCATTGAAAGTATCTCAAACACATCCTGTCCCCGTCCCTGTCCCTAACCTCTCTGTGATCCCCTTACTGCTTGGCAGGACACAGGGGACAAACAGACCTCAATAGAGCCTTCAGTTGGACAGAGTCCATACCAAAGACAGACATGAACTCGTTTCCCTCCACAGACACATGCCGGCCATTTCCTAGCACGAGGCCATCTGTTAACAGTCCAAAGGCACCTTCACATTCCGATGTCAGTCCCATAGGCCCACCCATTTGTCAGTGACTCACCCATAGGCCCGTCCATCTGTCAGTGACTCACCCGTAAGTCCACCCACTTGTCCAGCATCCTCTTGGGGTTGAACTCACAGAGCAGGCCGGAGGTGGTGATACAGAAGGTGCTTTCGGCCTTAGAGCCCCGCCCACACGCCACGTCACAAAAGAAGTTGTTCCTCAGCTCCCCCAGGAGCCCAGAGCGCCCCAGCAGAGGGACTGGAGCACTGGCCTGCACAGACAACAGGAACACTAGTGTTATTAGTATGAGACTTAGCATCAGGAGTCCAGAGCGCCCCAGCAGAGGGACTGGAGAGAAATGAGAGAGAGAAATGCAGTTAGTTAGTAGTGTGAAATGCAATGAGTAACAAGAGTTAGCCATTCTGTTATTCTGCTCACAATCAGTAGCATTAGCCTGCACAGAAACCCAAGGAACAGAGATGAAAGTACCTCGATAGATTTGGAGTGGTCCAGGTACCAGAACTTGACGTGTCTGTTACCTGCTGTCACAAAGTAGGAGCTATCCTCAGAGAAGGACACTGCTGTCACCTTACTGGACACCTTGTTAGCAGCAATTATTGTGTTCTTCTGCAACCACAACAAAAACACAAAATGTATGAGGGCAGTAACCATAGAAGTATAGACCCTGTGGCAGTTACACAAGAAGAAGAGTAGATAATATGGATGTTGCTGTCTCTGGGGCCGTGGCTATAGCAGAAGGGTAGATAATATGGATGTTGCTGTCTCTGGGGCCGTGGCTATAGCAGAAGGGTAGATAATATGGATGTTGCTGTCTCTGGGGCAGTGTCTATAGCAGAAGGGTAGATAATATGGATGTTGCTGTCTCTGGGGCAGTGGCTATAGCAGAAGGGCAGATAATATGGATGTTGCTGTCTCTGGGGCAGTGGCTATAGCAGAAGGGTAGATAATATGGATGTTGCTGTCTCTGGGGCCGTGGCTATAGCAGAAGGGCAGATAATATGGATGTTGCTGTCTCTGGGGCAGTGGCTATAGCAGAAGGGTAGATAATATGGATGTTGCTGTCTCTGGGGCCGTGGCTATAGCAGAAGGGCAGATAATATGGATGTTGCTGTCTCTGGGGCAGTGGCTATAGCAGAAGGGTAGATAATATGGATGTTGCTGTCTCTGGGGCAGTGTCTATAGCAGAAGGGTAGATAATATGGATGTTGCTGTCTCTGGGGCAGTGGCTATAGCAGAAGGGTAGATAATATGGATGTTGCTGTCTCTGGGGCAGTGTCTATAGCAGAAGGGCAGATAATATGGATGTTGCTGTCTCTGGGGCCTTGGCTATAGCAGAAGGGTAGATAATATGGATGTTGCTGTCTCTGGGGCAGTGTCTATAGCAGAAGGGCAGATAATATGGATGTTGCTGTCTCTGGGGCAGTGGCTATAGCAGAAGGGTAGATAATATGGATGTTGCTGTCTCTGGGGCAGTGGCTATAGCAGAAGGGTAGATAATATGGATGTTGCTGTCTCTGGGGCAGTGGCTATAGCAGAAGGGTAGATAATATGGATGTTGCTGTCTCTGGGGCAGTGTCTATAGCAGAAGGGTAGATAATATGGATGTTGCTGTCTCTGGGGCAGTGTCTATAGCAGAAGGGTAGATAATATGGATGTTGCGGTCTCTGGGGCAGTGTCTATAGCAGAAGGGTAGATAATATGGATGTTGCTGTCTCTGGGGCCGTGGCTATAACAGAAGGGCAGACAATATTGGCTCATAGAAAGGTCACACAGGGCAGATGAGAATTTCATTTGTTGACAGAAAAGGTGACATTGGGCAACTTAAGTAGGATGCCTATTGGCCAGAGGCTGCTGGCGTACCTTCCATGCCCAGACGTGGACCATCATGTCGTGCTGGTAACCCACACTGACAATGTATTTACTGTTGGGAGAGAAGGCCACACAGGATACGCCATACTTATGTTCCTGCAGCTCCGCCACCTGCCGAAACTCACACACCTCCCACACACGCACCGCAGGCAGGTGACCCGACTGGGAGGGGGAGGGAGTGCGAGAACGAGAGAAGGGGAGATAGAGGGAGAGAAGGCGGGAGAGAGAGATAAAGTCACCGCGAGATTACACATGCCGTGTCAGCCACAATCCACACAGTCTGAACCATTTCACACACTATCAAAAAGGTCAAAAAGGTTGTTACGTGAATGTGACTGAGCCCAGGTCAGAGTTCAGGACATGGATGACTGAGGATACAGAGACTCTATGAAAAACAGTGTGTGTTATCAGATCGTCCTCTCAGAGATATCCACATTTTTACCCCTAGTCTTTATCCTACTGATTGTTCTGCTTCTGTAACAGATGAATCATTGCTTCCAAAGTAAGGGACTCAAATCAATAAAATGACAAAGTCTATCAGTGATATTCTAGTCTTTAACCATGACCCAAAAGAAAAGGAAATGTAGGAAGGATTCAATTGAGATACCTTCCTCAATAACCAATGATAACGTATTCCCCCACCCTAATGGTTAAGGTTAGCATTGGGAAGGAAAAACTGATCCTAGATCTGTACCTAAGGGTTACTTCTACCCAGAGGTGTGTGTGTGTGTGTGCGCGCGTGTGTGCATGCGCGTAACCAACAGCAGTCCTATGAGCATGGTACTTGGAACTTTGACCCCTGCTGCTATGGCAACTCTGAAGTGATCACCTATTTACAGAGAGGGATTTACTTAGGCTCTGATTGGCTAGCTGGGATTAAGCGTCACATCAACACAGCAGCGTAGAGCCACATGAGCTAATCTGGAGCTAGAACATTACCATACCTACAGTACAACCGCACTACAACACAGGGAGATATTCTATCAAACCCTCTAACCAGCTTTTGAGGATGACAGACAGACACAGAGACAGAGACAGACAACTCACCTCTCCTGTGACCAAGTATTTGCCATCTGAAGAGAAGGACAGAGCTGTGATAGTTTTCCTGTTAAAAAGAGAGAAGAGTATTCTGTGGTAACAGTCATACATGTATCAGTGCGTGTTTCGGGGATGGGTAGAGGATGATTAGGTAATGAGTAGGATGGTGATTAGGGGTTGGTGGTGTGAATGAGTCATGTCTCACCTGGATGTATTCAGGATGTGGTGCTGTCTGTTCTTCTTGGGGTTCAGCAGAACCACCACACAGCTACAGAGCAGGAGAAACATCAGGGATTACTACTGTAACTACAGTGTAATTACACTGTATCCTCCCATTACATTTGACCATCGTCTTATGCACTTTATCGGCAGCTGAGTAACATGTGGCTGCAGAGTAATATTTACATGACATAAGGGCAATTTGCATTTCCAAAAAGGCAGTGAGGAATATGGCATTCACTGTGAATACATATGTAAATAACATATTTCTGCATCTAATTTCCAAGAAATTTGCAACCATTTCTAAAAACACGTTTTCACGTTGCCATTATGGGGTATTGTGAGAAGATAGATGTGGGAAGAAAAAATATATATATTTCATACATTTTGAATTCAGGCCGTAGCACAATAAAATGTGGAATAAGTCAAGGGGTATGAACACTTTCTGAAGGCACTGTATGTAACAGTAGCACCCCAAAAGGGGTGTTAGTTACCTAACAGGCTTTTGAAGGACTGTTTGTTCTGTATTCTGCAACAACGCTTCCCTTAATCCTGAATATATAATATGTAAAGCAGTGTTACTACTGTAAAGCTTCCACTGATCCTAAACAGAATCTCTAAGCCTGCCTGATAAATCGTGTGAACCTCTATGAGCTTCTACCTGACTGCCATTCAAATCAGATACCCGAGTCCCTGTCATAATGTGTGCCCATCACTTCCTGCTATCATCACTTCCTGGTCACAGAGAATGTGAGGGTGTAAATTATGACAGGATACACTGGCCGCTAATTAAGACAGGACACGCTGGCAGCTATGTGAAACAGCGATGTGTGAACCACGTCCCTGGCCTATTAAGTGTGCCAGGAGTTTAAAATAGAGGAGCTGAGGAGGATTGGCAAAGGTATGCACAATGGCACAAACACACACAGTCCTTGGCGCAGAGCTAGTCCAAGGACCTAATTCTCTTGTTGTTCCAGACATTGGCCTGAATAATAAGGTTATGACAGAGGCTTTTAGGAAGCATGGCCTACTTACTGCATTTCTGCTTCTGTTTACTGTTTCTGCTTACAGGCAGACAGAGTCCACAGCAACTCAGAGAAATGCTGATCGTCCACTAAATACTCCATTCGTTCATCCCTCTAACCCCATCCCATTTTAGCTTGGACGTATTCAGCACTGCTAATGTTGAACAAGGACCTTACATAGTCTGCAAGATGGAACAGCAACTCTGTGTACAGCACAGTTAACCTCACTAGGGTACGTGGGATGCTAGCGTCCCACCTGGCCAACATCCAGTGAAATTGCAGAGCGCCAAATTCAAAAACAGAAAGTGTTATACATCGGTTTATAGATTAACTCAGATTGCCAGATTTCAAAAATACTTTACGGTGAAAGCATACCATGAGATTATCTGAGAACAGCGCCCAGCAGACAACTCTTTACAAAACAGTAACCAACCAAGTAGAGGGGTTACACAAGTCAGAAATAGAGATAAAATTAATCACTTACCTTTGATGATCTTCATATGGTTGCACTCACAAGACTCCCATTTACTCAATAAATGTTTGTTTTGTTCGATAAAGTCCCTGTTTATATCCAAATATCTCAGTTTTGTTCGCACGTTTTGTTCAGTAAGCCACAGGCTCAAACGTAGTCACAACAGGCAGACGAAAAATCCAAATAGTGTCCGTAAAGTTCATAGAAACATTTAAAACAATGTTGTTTTTAGCCTAAATAATCAATAATATTTCAACCAATATTAACGTCGTCAATATAAAAGGTAAACAAGAAAAAGGCGCACTCTCGGTCGCGCGCATGAAAAAGCTCTGAGACACTGCAGTGTCCACTCAGAGTGCTTACTCCTTCATTTTTCACAATACAAGCCTGAAACAATTTCTAAAGACTGTTGACAACTAGTGGAAGCCATAGGAAGTGCAATTTGAGTCATAAGTCAATGGATACTGTAATGGCATTCAATAGAAAACTACAAAAAAAAAAAAAAATCCCACTTCCTGGATGGATTTTTCTCAGTTCTGTTATACTCAAATACATTATTTTAACAGTTGTGGAACCTTTAGAGTGTTTTCTATTCAAATCTACCAATTATATGCATATCCTAGCTTATGCATATCCTAGCTTCTGGGCCTGAGTAGCAGGCAGTTTACTTTGGGCACGCTTTTCATCCAGAAGTGAAAATAGTGCCCCCTACCCGAGTGAAGTTAAAGCAACACGTAGGGAACGAGTCCCGGGATGAGAGTAGAGTATTACAGAGCAATCTTGATGAGCTTTAAAAAGGGGCAGTGTAGTCCAAAAAGTGATTTGAATTATTTTGTAATTATATTTTGACACTATAAGGTTGAAATAACACTCTGAAGTTGTGAAAATTATGATAATGCTCTTTAGGTGCAAGAGCACCTAAAGAGCATTTTACTGGAATTTCAGACTGTTTTTGGCCCACAGCATGACATCACAATCTGATCTGATTATTCTGACCAATCATCTTTTATTTGCACAGAGTCTAGATGATCATATCCTCCAATCAGGGTTGTGTATGTAAATATATTTACATTTGTATTGACACGCCCACACAATCAGACTGAGCATTTCAATGGCAAAAGGAGGCCCAGGGAAATAAATGATAAAAATACTTATTTTCATGAAATAAAACACACACACAATGATTTAAGACATACACTGATGATTTAAAAAGACTGCATGGGGGCTTTAACATCATTTGATGAGCACCGTCAGATCAGAGAAGAAAAAAAACACACAGACATACCACAAACAGTGCTTAATAAGCTTTCAGGTTTCATTGTAGTGTGACAATCTCTCTCCGAATCTCTTTTATTCACATGTAGTCACGCACGCATGCACCAGACCTGGGCTCAAATGTATGTGTTTTTGAGTAAATACTTGAGTATTTCAATGGTTATTTGTAAAAATAAAAAAAAAACATTTAAAAAAATAGAAAAAAAGAGGAATAGTCTACCAAATTGTACTTTTAAATGTAAATACTTGTTTTAAATACTATACTGAACTAAAATAGAAAACGCAACATGCAACAATTTCACTGAGTTACAGTTCATATAAGGAAATCAGTCAATCAAAATAAATAAATGAGGCCCTAATCTATGGATTTCACATGAATGGGCAGGGGCGCAGCCATGGATGGGCCTGGGAGGGCACAGGCCCACCCACTGGGGAGCCAGGCCCATCCAGTCAGAATTTGTTTTTCCCCACAAAAGGGATTTATGAGAGACAGAAATACTCCACACGTTCATCAGCTGTCTGGGTGTCTGGTCTCAGATGATCCCGCACATGAAGAAGCCAGATGTGGAGGTCCTGGGCTGGTGTGGTTACACGTGGTCTGCAATTGTATAGCCAGTTGGACGTACTGCCAAATTCTCGAAAACGACATTGGATTCGGTTTATGGTAGAGAAATGAACATTAAATTATCTGGCAACAGCTCTGGTGGACAGTCCTGCAGTCAGCATGCCAATTGCACACTCCCTCAAAACTTAAGACATCTGTGGCATTGTGTTGTGTAACAAAACTGCACATTTTAGAGTGTCCTTTCATTGTCCCCAGCACAAGGTGCACCTGTGTAATGATCATGCTGTTTAAATCAGCTTCTTGACATGCCACATCTGTCAGATGGATGGATTATCTTGGCAAAGGAGAAATGCTCACTGACAGAGATGTAAACAAATTTGTGCACAGAATTTGAGATAAATAAGCTTTTTGTGCATATGTAACATTTTTGGGATCTTTTATTTCAGCTCATGAAACATGGGACCAAAACTTTACGTGGCATTTATATTTTTGTTCAGTAAAAATACCTGAGTTAAATTAATGGGAGTGTATTTGAGTATTTTCAAAAACATGACTACTCTTTTCAAATACAATATATCTGAATGTATGCGAAAGTAATTGAGACATTTGAAATAGTATTTGAAACCAGGTATGGCATGCACGCACTCAAACCTCTCTCTCTCTTTCTCTCCCCCTAGACTCACCCAGCAGGATAGGCCACAAGTCCAGAGTGGGGGTCACAGGCCAGACCACTGTTGCCAGAGGCTGTGATTCCCAGGACCCTCTCCAAAGTCACCTACAGAGGGAGACAGACAATTCTAGAGTTTTAACAAGCCAATCCCAAATCCAGCCCTAGTCCCTAGCCCGCAATCACTATGCATTAGTGAAGATCTGAGAGGATTTTATAAAAAGGGATAATCAACTCGGGGCTCTATGCGTTCTCTGGAAAATAATGCAACGTTGTTCATGCATAGCCCCTCGTTGATGAACCCTTATGTATTGCATGTCTGTTTATGAACCCTGGAAGATTAGCCCTGATGGACCACCCAGCTAGCAAATAACGTTCTGAGAACCATATGTTTCTTAGAGCGTGGTTGGTTATCCTATGGTTATTTTGCATACAACCTTCAAACAATTTTCTGGGAATGGTGCAGTATAGTTGCTTGGCTTTGGAAGATTATCAGCATATGTAAGGATCTTGGCAAAAAAATAAATATATATTGTTATTCCATTACTTTAACATTTCATAAAAGTTCAAACATGTTTATATTCTAGAAACGTTCACCAACTTGGTTTGACATTGGGGATGTTCTGAAATTGTTTCTTAAATGTTCTCCAAACTATGTTCTTCTGTGGGAATTTCAGTACTTCAGCATAATGTTTCCTACAGGCTTCCATCTTGTTCTACAGTTGAAGTCTGAAGTTTCCATACACCTTGGCCAAATACATTCCCAGTGGGTCAGAAGTTTACATACACTCAATTAATATTTAGTAGCAATGCCTTTAAATTGTTGAACTTGGGTCAAATGTTTCGGGTAGCCTTCCACAAGCTTCCCACAAAAAGTTGGGTGAATTTTGGCTCATTCCTCCTGACAGAGCTGGTGTAACTGAGTCAGGTTTGTAGGCCTCCTTGTTCGCACACGCTTTTTCAGTTCTGCCCAGAAATGTTCTATGGCAGTTAGGTCAGGGCTTTGTGATGGCCACTCCAATACCTTGACTTTGTTGTCCTTAAGCCATTTTGCCACAACTTTGGAAGTATGCTTGGGGTCATTGTCCATTTGGAAGAGCCATTTGCGACTTCAACTTCCTGACTGATGCCTTGAGATGTTGCTTCAATATGACCACAAAATGTTCCTGCCTCATGATGCCATCTATTTTGTGAAGTGCACCAATTCCTCCTGCAGCAAAGCACCATCACAACATGATACTGCCACCCCCGTGCAGCACGGTTGGGATGGTGTTCTTTGGCTTGCAAGCGTCCCCCATTTTCCTCCAAACATAACGATGGTCATTATGGCCAAAGTTCTATTTTTATTTCATCAGACCATCTATTGTATCTTGCCTATGCCACTCGGTCATTCCTCATCCATATATTTATATGTACATATTCTTATTCCATCCCTTTACTTAGATTTGTGTGTATTAGGTAGTTGTGGAATTGTTAATGTCATGACGTGCCCCTATCTCTCTCCACAGTTTTATGACGGTCATAAATACTCTGCTTCTGGGTCTGTAGTATTGGGATAGGAATTTGTGCCTTTGGGACACAGAGAGAGACTTGGCCAAAATGTAACATCAAAAGGTTGAATAATGAAACAGTATCTCTGTAAATCCGGACAGTTCGAATGGTCGGTGGGAAATCAAGGAATGACCATGTCGAATTTGTTTCATTTGGTGACCTCATGAGAGACAGGAGATCCACATTATTGTATATTTGTTTGTAAACACTTCTCAATTATGGGGTTTGCATCCGACTGTTGTATAAAATAAATGGTTAAGTATAAGAATACTTTTGGAAAGACAACAATGTGATTTTAGTCGATGTAAATGAGAATAGCTTTTCATAGTAACTTCTGATCAGTCAGTGGAACGCCCCTTCTCTACTCCAGTATAAAGCCAACTTCTGATGAAATTTACAGTGGGGCAAAAAAGTATTTAGTCAGCCACTAATTGTGCAAGTTCTCCCACTTAAAAAGATGAGAGAGGCCTGTAATTTTCATCGTAGGTACACTTCAACTATGACAGACAAAATGAGAAAAAAAAAAATCCAGAAAATCACATTGTAGGATTTTTAATGAATTTATTTGCAAATTATGGGGGAAAATAAGTATTTGGTCAATAACAAAAGTTTATCTCAATACTTTGTTATATACCCTTTGTTGGCAATGACAGAGGTCAAACGTTTTCTGTAAGTCTTCACAAGGTTTTCACACACTGTTGCTGGTATTTTGGCCCATTCCTCCATGCAGATCTCCTCTAGAGCAGTGATGTTTTGGGGCTGTTGCTGGGCAACACGGACTTTCAACTCCCTTCAAAGATTTTCTATGGGGTTGCGATCTGGAGACTGGCTAGGCCACTCCAGGACCTTGAAATGCTTCTTACGAAGCCACTCCTTCGTTGCCCAGGCGGTGTGTTTTGGATCATTGTCATGCTGAAAGACCCAGCCACGTTTCATCTTCAATGCCCTTGCTTCAATGCCCACTCAAAATCTCACGATACATGGCCCCATTCATTTTTCCTTTACACGGATCAGTCGTCCTGGTCCCTTTGCAGAAAAACAGCCCCAAAGCATGATGTTTCCACCCCCATGCTTCACAGTAGGTATGGTGTTCTTTGGATGCAACTCAGCATTCTTTGTCCTCCAAACACGACGAGTTGAGTTTTTACCAAAAAAAGTTATATTTTCTGTGCCATCAGAGTCCTGGGTTCGCGCCCAGGCTCTGTCGTAACCGGCCGCGACCGGGAGGTCCGTGGGGCGACGCACAATTGGCCTAGCGTCGCCCGGGTTAGGGAGGGCTTGGTCGGTAGGGGTGTCCTTGTCTCATCGCGCACCAGCGACTCCTGTGGCGGGCTGGGCGCAGTGTACGCTAGCCAAGGTGGCCAGGTGCACGGTGTTTCCTCCGGCGCATTGGTGCGGCTGGCTTCCGGGTTGGATGTGCGCTGTGTTAAAGAAGCAGCGGCTTGGTTGGTTGTGTATCGGAGGACGCATGACTTTCAACCTTCGTCTCTCCCGAGCCCGTACGGGAGTTGTAGCGATGAGACAAGATAGTAGCTACTACAACAATTGGATACTACGAAAATTGGGGAGAAAAAGGGGTAAAATTTTAAAAAATAAAAAATAAAAAAAATAAAAAAAGTTATATTTTGGTTTCATCTGACCATATGACATTCTCCCAATCTTCTTCTGGATCATCCAAATGCTCTCTAGCAAACTACAGACGGGCCTGGACATGTACTGGCTTAAGCAAGGGGACACGTCTGGCACTGCAGGATTTGAGTCCCTGGCGGCGTAGTGTGTTACTGATGGTAGGCTTTGTTACTTTGGTCCCAGCTCTCTGCAGGTCATTCACTAGGTCCCCCCGTGTGGTTCTGGGATTTTTGCTCACCGTTCTTGTGATCATTTTGACCCCACGGGGTGAGATCTTGCGTGGAGCCCCAGATCGACGGAGATTATCAGTGGTCTTGTATGTCTTCCATTTCCTAATAATTGCTCCCACAGTTAATTTCTTCAAACCAAGGTCTGTGAGAGCCAGAAATCTTGCTTGTTTGTAGGTGACCAAATACTTATTTTCCACCATAATTTGCAAATAAATTCATTAATTCACACATCCTACAATGTGATTTTCCTGATTGAAAAAATAACACTTCCCTATGCAACGACCATTAGTACGCCTGACGTATCCATTACAACAGAGTTACAAAGGACATGGCGACCAGACTTAAACAACCAGAGACTCTGACTGATCAAGGGTTTTCAATGGAGAGACAGCAATGACATACAAGCTTAAATATGCACATTGCATTTCTAAAATCCAAATGAGCGGTTGTTAGGGTGCTAAATATCCATATTTACGATGAACGTATACAACTGTATGTATGTAGTGTAGAGGGTCCATTCTGTTCTTCCGCTCTTTCTTATCTGTCCCCACCCCTTTCCTTTGTCTACCAAGCAGTCATATCGGTTTCCTCCACTAGGGGAAATGTATCATGTGAGTAACCAATGTGTTACCTATCCTGTGTGTGTTTATGTAATTCTGTGTGATTATTTAGTGAGTTAGTAAATAAATAATTAAGCCAATTTGTATATCACTGATTCATCCTTTATGCTAGGGTTCGTGCAGATATCCAAGGGTTTGCGACATCCAGAATATGACTGGTGAGGTAATAATAAGTGACTAATTGATAAGATATGAAAATATGTGAAGGGAAATTGTAACTCTTTAAAAATGTTCCTGTGTTTCCCGACTTCCAAGTTAATTACTATTCCGTGATTAGTTTAAATCATGGAATAATTACAAAGAGAATTGATTTGATAATATAACAGTCTTCACATTAATGAATAGTCAACGTTACGACATTAGATTACTTGTTGATATTGATGCACTGTCGGCAATAGAAGCACAAGCATTTCGCTACACTTGCAATAACATCTGCTAACCATGTGTATGTGACCAACAACATTTGATTTGGCTGCGTCTGTCACCAGAACACAACGAGTCTCCCCCTGGTTCTCTTCTACATTACATTCGTTTCCTCAATCTACACACAAGACCCCATAATGACAAAGCGAAAACAGGTTCTAGATTTATTTGCTAATTTATTAAAAGTAAAAAACAGAAATACCTTATTTATGTAAGTAGTCAGACCCTTTGCTATAAACTCAAAATTGAGCTCAGGTGAATCCTGCTTCCATTGACCATCCTTGGGATGTTTCTACAACTTGACTGGAGTCCACCTGTGGTTAATTCAATTGATTGGAAATTATTTGGAAAGGCACACCTGTCGATTTAAGGTCCCGCAGTTGACAGTGGATGTCAGAGCAAAAACCAAGCCATGAGGTCGAAGGAATTGTTCGTAGACCTCCGAGACAGGATTGTGTCGAGGCAAAGATCTGGGGAAGGGTACCAAAACATGCAGCATTGAAAGTCCCCAAGAACACAGTGGCCTCCCTCATTCCTTAATGGAAGAAGTTTAGAACCACCAAAACTCTTCCTAGAGCTGGCCGCCAGGCCAAACTGCGCAATCGGTATAGTGGTGGCAGCATCATGCTGTGGGGATGTTTGTCAGTGGCAGGGACTGGGAGACTAGTCAGGATCGAGGGAAAGTTGAACAGAGTAAAGTACAGAGAGAGATACCTGATGAAAACCCTCTCCAGAACGCTCCGACTGGGGCAAAGTTTCACCTTCCAACAAGACAATGACCCTAAGCACACAGCCAAGACAACGCAGGGGTGATCTAATGTCGTAACGTTGACTATTCATTCATATGAAGACTGTTAAGTCTCTGAATGTCCTTGAGTGGCCCAGCCAGAGCCCGGACTTGAATCCGTTCGAACATCTCTGGAGAGACCTGAAAATAGCTGTACATCCAACCTGACAGAGCTTGAGAGGATCTGCAGAGAAGAATGGGGGGAAAAAATCCCCCAAATACAGGTGTGCCAAGCTTGTAGCGTCATACCCAAGACACAAGGCTGTGATTATGTAAATTATATATCTCTTTTGTTATAAAAAAATACATTTTCAAAAATGTCTAAAAACCTGCTTTTGCTTTGTCATTATGGGGTATTGTGTGTAGATTGATGAGGGGAAAATGTTTTGGGCAATTTTGGAATAAGGCGTAATATAACAAAATGTGGAAAAGTGAAGGCTTCTGAAAACTTTCCGAACGCAGACTGTATATATAGTCAACAGTTTGGACACATGTACTCATGCAAGGGTTTTTTCTTGATTTTTACTATTTTCTGCATTGCAGAAAAATAGTGAAGACAACAAAACTATGAAATAACACATATGGAATCATGAAGTTACCAAAAAAGTGTTAAACAAAATCAAAATATATTTTAGATTCTTCAAAGTAGCCACCCTTTGCCATGATGACAGCTTTGTACACTCTTGGCATTCTCTCAACCAGCTTCACCTGGAATGCTTTTCCAACAGTCTTGAAGGAGTTCCCATATATGCTGAGCAAGTTGGCTACTTTTCCTTCACTCTGCAGTCCAACTCATCCCAAACCATCTCAATTGGGTTGAGGATGGGTGATTGTGGAGGCCAGGTCATATGATGCAGCACTCCATCACTCTCCTTATTGGTCAAATAGCCCTTACACAGCCTGGAGGTGTTGGGTCATTGACCCGTTGAATAAACAATGATAGTCCAACTAAGCACAAACCAAGTTGGATGGCGTATCGCTGCATAATGCTGTGGTAGCCATGCTGGTTAACTGTGCCTTGAATTCTAAATAAAACACTGACAGTGTCACCAGAAAAGCACCACCACACCATCACACATCCTCCTCCATGCTTCACGGTGGGAACCACACATGCGGAGATCATCCGTTCACCACCTCTGCATCTCTAAAAGACAAGGTGGTTGAAACCAAAAATCTCAAATTTGGATTCATCAGACCAAAGCACAGATTTCCACCGGTCTAATGTCCATTACTCATGGTTCTTGGTCTCAAGGAATTATCTTCTTATTGGTGTCCCTTTAGTAGTGGTTTCTTTGCAGCAATTCGACCATGAACGCCTGATTCACACAGTCTCCTCTGAACAGTTGATGTTGAGATGTGTCTGTTACTTGAACTCTGTGAAGCATTTATTTGGGCTGCAATTTCTGAGGCTGGTAACTAATAAACGTATCCTTTGCAGCAGAGGTAACTCTGGGTCTTCCTTTCCTGTGGCGGTCCTCATGAGAACGAGTTTCATCATAGCCCTTGATGGTTATTGCGAATGCACTTGAAACTTTCAAAGTTCATGAAATTGTCGGGATTGACTGACCGTCATGTCTTAAAGTAATGATGGACTGTCGTTTCTCTTTGCTTATTTGAGCTGTTCTTGCCATAATATGGACTATCTTCTGTATACCGACCGCCCTTACCTTGTCACAACACAAATGATTGGCTCAAACGTTAAGGAAAGAAATTCCACAAATTAACTTATCACAAGGCACACCTGTTAATTTAAATGTATTCCAGGTGACTACCTCATGGAGCTGGTTGAGAGAATGCCAAGAGTGTGCAAAGCTGTAATCAAGTCAAAGGGTGGCTACTTTGAAGAATCTAAAATCTAAAATATATTTTGATTTGTTTAACACTTTTTTGGTTACTACAAGATTCCATGCGTTATTTCATAGTGTTGATGTGTTCACTATTATTCTACAATGTAGAAAATGGTAAAAAATAAATTTTAAAAACTTGAATGAGTAGGTGTCCAAACTTTTGACTGGTACTGATATACACACACACACTACATGACCAAGAGTATGTGGACACCTTCTCGTCAAACATCTCAGTACAAAAACATGGGCAGTAATATGGAGTTGGTCCACCCTTTCCTCCTATAACAGCCTACACTGTTCTGGGAAGGCTTTAACAAAAAATGTTGGAACATTATTGCGGGGACTTGCTTCCATTCAGCTACAAGAGCATTAGTGAGGTTGGGCACTGATGTTAGGTGATTAGGCCTGGCTTGCAGTTGGTGTTCCAATTCATCCCAATGGTTTTCGATGGGGTTGAGGTCCGGGCTTTCTGCAGGCCAGTCACGTTCTTTCACACCGATATCGACAAACCATTTCTGTATGGACCTCGCTTTGCGCTTGGGGGCATTGTCACGCCGAAACAGGAAAGGGTCGTTCCCAAACTGTTGCCACAAAGTTGGAAGCACAGAATCATTCAGAATGTCATTGTATGCTGTAGCGTTAAGATTTCCCTTCAATGGAACAAAGGGGCCTAGCCCGAACCATGAAAAACAGTACCAGACCATTATTCCTCACCCACCAAACTTTACAGTTGGCACTATGCATTGGGGCAGGTAGCGTTCTCCTGGCATTCACCGAACCCAGAAGTGTGATTCGTCACTCCAGAGAACGCGTATTCACTGCTCCAGAGTTCAATATCGGCGAGCTTTACACCGCTCCAGCTGACAGTCGGGATTGCGCAAGGTGATCTTAGACCTGTGTGCGGCTGCTCTACTATGGAAACCCATTTCATGAATCTCCCACCGAACAGTTCTGGTGCCGACGTTGCTTCCAGAGGCAGTTTGGAACTCGGTAGTGAGTTTTGCAACCGAGGATAAAAAAAAAAAATTCAGCACTCAGTGGTCCCGTTCTGTGAGCTTGTGTGGCCTACCACTTTGCAGCTGAGCCATTGTTGTTCCTAGACATTTCCACTTCACAATAACAGCACTTACAGTTGCCCAGGTCAGCTCTAGCACAGCAGAAATTTGACAAACTGACTTGTTGCAAAGGTGGCATTCTATGACGGTGCCCTGTTGAAAGTCACTGAGCTCTTCAGTAAGGCCATTCTACTGCCAATGTTCATCTACGGAGTTAGCATGGCTGGCTGTGTGCTCGATTTTATACACCTGTCAGCAAGGGGAGTGGCTGAAATAGCTGAATCCACTATTTTCAAGGTATGTCCACATACTTTTGTATATATAGGGTTAATGTGATTGGATGTACAGGCAAAATGGGCAGTATATGGATAGAATATGGAATATGGATATACTGAACAAAAATATAAAACGCAACATGACAATTTTAAAGATTTTACTGAATTAAAGTTCATAAAAGGAAATCAGTCAATTGAAATAAATTAATTAGGCCCTAATCTATGGATTTCACAGATACACATTGTTGGTAGGGGCGTGGATCAGAAAACCAGTCCGTATCTGGTGTGACCACCACTTGCCTCATGCAGCGCGACACATCTGCTTCGCATAGAGTTGATCAGGCTGTTGATTGTGCCCTGTGCAATGTTGTCCCACTCCTCTTCAATGGCTGTGCGAAATTGCTGGATATTGTAGAGAACTGGAACACGCTGTCGTGCACGTTGATCCAGAGCATCACAAACATGCTCAATGGGTGACATGTCTAGTGAGTATGCAGGCCATGGAAGAACTGGGACATTTTCAACTTCCAGGAATTGTGTACAGGATCTCATCACAGCATCTTTGCATTCAAATTGCCATTGATAAAACACAATTGTGTTCCTTTTCCGTAGCTTATGTCTGCCCATACCATAACCCCACCATGGGGCACTCTGTTCACAATGTTGCCATCAGCAAACCGCTCGTCCACACGACACCATACACGTGGTCTGCGGTTGTGAGGCCTATTGGCCATACTGAAAAATTATTTTAAAACAACATTGGTAGAGAAATAAACATTAAATTCTCTGGCAACAGCTCTGGTGGACATTCCAGCAGTCAGCCTGCCAATTACACGCCCCTCAAAATATGAGACATCTGTGGCATTGCATTGGTTGACAAAACTGCACACTTTTATTGTCCCCAGCACAAGGTGCACCTGTGTAATGATCCTCCTGTTTAATCAGTTTCTTCACTTTACATGTTGCGTTTATATTTTTTTTCAGTGTAGTATATCTGAATAATAGTATATGTAGTTAAATAGGTTTGGCCTTGCCTATAATACAGTATATACATAATGTATGAAATGAGTAAAACAGTATGTAAACATTATTTAAAGTGACCAGTGTTCCATTACTATGTACATCCTGTAGCTTGTTAAGTGTGTTCCAGTGTTGGTCACACCCACTAATTGACCAGACCTGATCTTAATGAGCGCTGTGGTCTGTTTTAATAAATAAACAGCTTTGTATGAGTTAAAAAACACATGGCATGTTAGCTCAATCTTGGTGGCGTTGTGGACTAATTCCATGGACAGAGAACATTAAATTATAGCTTCAAATCTCATTGATGCTGGGTCACAATAAAAAATAAATGCTTGCATGATAGATGCCTAAGGAAATAAATGTATATCTGTGCTTGGAGTATTTTTAAAAAATAAGCTAGCAGTGTTATTGAAGTCTTATTTGAAACAATCAGTAATACAACCTTCCAGGTAAACCATCAAGGAACCAGAGTAAAACGTTCAGAACCTCCCTGCAAACTAAAAATAAAATGTTCTCAGAACAGGCGAAATTTTCACTTCCGTGTCAGAAAATGCCAGGGAGGTGTTGAAGTGTTTGGAACTGTGTGGCTTCGTTTCCACAAGCAATGTCAAAGTTCCCACAACTTCCAAGGAACCAAATGTGCTAGTTGGGTAATATCGACCTCAAACTGAAAGAAGCTGAACTGTTGGTCTGGACAGAGGGCTAAACAAACACTTCAATACCTCCCTGGCATTTTCTGACACTGAATTGTGTCTATCATCAATACAACGTGAGAGGAGGCTGATTGATTCGTTTGCACGCTGTTCTGTCGTTGATTTTCTCAACAATAACCCGATTAGATGGATCCACTGACTTAACCTCATGCATTTGAAAAGTGTCAAAACAGACTTTTATTTTCACCAGGTTCTCAGGTGTTTACAGACCTATGACTATTTTATTGGGAATATGAAGTTTTACATTTTAACATTTTAATCTAAGGCATTTCTTGAGTGATATACCCACAATAAAGCAAAATGTTTCATTATTTTCCCTAAACGACACAAATAGAAATATAATTTGCATGCAATAACACTATAAATTGCTCTAGTTAACCTATCAGTCGGGCATAAATCTATGAAAAGCAAAACGGCAGTCACTCACCTTGTCAGCAAGGTTTTCCTTCCGATTCTTCCGCAGCATGTTCTTTATCCGACTTTTTATTGTTGACCCGTGCCCGTCTACTGCCATCTTGATGCTAAAATATCCCGATAAATGTATTATGTTAAAAGTTATGCGATGTTCGAACCGTGAAATCCTTCTTTAGGATACAAACGCGCTTGCATCCCCAACTAATATTTTTTTTGCAGCCGAGTAAACTTTAGGGGCACAGGCTTGTGTACAACTTTAATCTCTTGAGTAGGTTAGAGTAGCGTTAAACTCCGGTGACGGGTGTACTGTAGTCAGCTTAGCTCATGTTTAGCGACTAAACTAGTTATCTTCTCTAGTGCAGTGGTTCACAAACTGTGGGGCGCGAACCCTAGGGCGCAAGGGGTCAGCGAAAAAACGTTTTGATTGACATTTTTTTAAGGAACTCAGTCTGGCTTTAATCTTACTCTTGAAAGTTGTAATAGTAGAATGCACAAGGTTCAATTTCGAAATTGGTTAGTATAACATCAGTTCCTCTTGTCCTGGTATTAATTGCATAGAGCTATTTATAACTTGTCAGAAATGTCCAGATCAACTAGCCCATAACAGCTAGTTTCTTTATTTCGTTTTTTTTTTAGCCCATAGTCATTTTATGGTCACTCACATATCACATGAATACACATTAGAAAATTTTGCTTTAAAACTGCAAAAAAAAAGCAACAGTGCTTGTGCCCAAAGCATTCACCCTGGGGGCCCCAGAGTGAAAAACGTTTGCAAACCCCCGCTCTAGTGCAGTAGGAGATCCATGTAGACATAGATCTAAGGTCAGTTTTGTTCCCCCGCCTACCGATGGGCTGTGGGGATGGCAGCCGAATATGCAGATCCTAGACCAGTCTCTGTGTGTCAGTCATTCATCCCTACTTCTCGTGGCATGTTCCTTCATTAAATTAGCACAGAGACAATGTTTTTTTTCATGTTTATCTAATACATGATATTGGTATTAGTAGCTCAGATAGTTAGCCTACATCTGCGCTCTACTAGCCCTATAAATGCAATCATTACCCCGTATCCGCCAGTGTAATAGAGACGTGTTTAAAACCCAGATAAAACATACATTTAAGCTGTATCATAAGTAGACCATTAGAACGCTGTAATAATCAATGTCTATGATCACTGGTCAAATGATATTTAGAAATGGTTTATTTAGTGTGTTCCATTTTATTATTCCACATTCGATATTATTCCACCACCTCGTCGCGTTTCGTGCAGGTTACAACAACTGCAACGTATACAACAAATGTATACGGTTTAATTCATTTAAGGCCACAGTATCTTGCCAGCACATTCCAGTGACCGGCGTAGCAGTCTTTTCTTTACAAAAAAGAAATGCATTGAGAAGCATTATTCAACCCTCAAGTCAGACAAACATTTACAAAGAGTATTTGTATATATACACACACACTAGAATTTAATCGTGATTGTTTGACACACAAGATTGAAACAAATGTCTTTTGACTACAAGTAAGATAACAAAAATGTTGACGTGACGCATAAATTCCTCAAATCAGACATGAGAATCATTGAACGAGGACTATCATTGTAAAAACAGACAGGGAAGCAATTCATAAAGCAAATTAAAATATTTAACATGGTTGTGACTGTAGAAATAATAAAATAAATAGTATCAAATCAAATGTATTTATATAGTCCTTCGTACATCAGCTGATATCTCAAAGTGCTGTACAGAAACCTAGCCTAAAACCCCAAACAGCAAGCAATGCAGGTGTAGAAGAACGGTGGCTAGGAAAAACTCCCTAGAAAGGCCAAAACCTAGGAAGAAACCTAGAGAGGAACCAGGCTATGAGGGGTGGCCAGTCCTCTTCTGGCTGTGCCGGGTGGAGATTATAACAGAACATGGCCAAGATGTTCAAATGTTCATAAATGACCAGCATGGTCAAATAATAATCACAGTAGTTGTCGAGGGTGCAGCAAGTCAGCACCTCAGGAGTAAATGTCAGTTGGCTTTTGTGAAGTAGAAGTCCGATTTGGTTCTTTAACGCACGCACACATTCATCACTCCTCCCTGCTCCATTATCAGATAAGGTAACAATGTGGGTCGGCACACAAGTTAACTTCTCTGTCTTAGTACATACATTTCACACTTATGTCAATGTTCATAGTTAATATAAGCAATATGTATTATACTTATCTATGTTGTGGATGAGCGCTTTGTTTGTTTATTTGTTTGTTAGTTATGTTCCTCTATCTCTGTAACTTCCGGGTATGCTGGATAAGGACCAGAGCTAAGGGAATGGGCTGACTTTGTAGTGCCTGTCCCAAATGGCTCATTAATGTAAGTGTGCATATTGAAAGACACTGTCAGTAGTGATGTCGTTTGGTAAATGTTATGATATTGTTTCATAAACATGTTGAAATGTATATCCTTTAGTATGTTTAGTTAATGGAAAATGTAGGTTTGTATAGGTAATTGCTTAATTAATTAGTGTTAATTGTTCTGAGGGGAGGGGCTAGCCCTACAAAAGGAGCCTATCTTTCAGTTCATGGAGAGGCCATTTGGGATTGAGCTGTGAATAGGGCAGCATTGTTTTTAGCTGTCCCATAAGGTATATGTTTGATGGCAGTACTGTTGGTTTTTGTTCTGGAATCACTTTGTAAATAAACACCCCTGTACAGAAGAACATTTGCGACTCCGCCATCTTTTTATTTTGATAGCGTTTAGGTTTTCCAGTATAGCCTACTACGTGACATGTGGTGGGATGGTGCACCGCAAATCTGAATTCCAACGAGAGGTAAAGGAATGCGTACAGGATTGCGTTCTCAGCAGCAGCATCAACTGTCAGAAAAGGTACCTGAAGTTGTCATAGCCAATCATGCTGTCTCTAGAGAGTTGAAAACAGCATGTCTGGGACCGGTAGCACGTCCGATGAACAGGTCAGGATTCCATAGCCGCAGGCAGAACAGTTGAAACTGGAGCAGCTGCATGGCCAGGTGGACTGGGGACAGCAAGGAGTCCTCATGCCAGGTAGTCCTGAGGCATGGTCTTAGGGCTCAGGTCCTCCGAGAGAGAGAAATATAATTAGAGAGAGCATACTTAAATTCACACAGGACACCGGATAGGACAGGAGAAGTATTCCAGATATAACAAACTGCAGCATAAATACTGGAGGCTGAGACAAGACGGGTCAGGAGACACTGTGGCCCCATCCGATGATACCCCCGGACAGGGCCAAACAGGAAGGATATAACCCCACCCACTTTGCCAAAGCACAGTAGAAATTCGATTTGCTAAAGACTTAATTAGTACTTTTATGAGAACTAAAAAGCCTGGTAATGAAATTAAGTGTATTTAAAAAGGAATGAACACAACAATCGCAGCTATAATGCATAGTCTTTACAGTGGCATAGAAATAACATTTACAGTGTTTTTGACATGAACAAACACATGAATGTTGTATCTCAAATCAATGATTTTCAGCTGCAAAGATTAGGGCCTATTGGTAACTTTAAAATGGACCAGAAAGTAATTGACCTGTTTTGTGGTCATGCATGTCCATTATTTTTGTACAGACCTTCCCTAGAACTTATCTTCAAAAATTACAGGGGTTTTATTATTAAATAACACAAGTAATCAACTTTCTACAACACTAATAACAATATTGACTTCACCAAAAAAGTAGGACATCCCACATTCACCCCAACATGGGGCTAATGTCCCATGTACAACTACTCAAACAGCAGCCAAACCTTCAATACATGCATGCAGTTAATTCATTTAACGTTTCGCTCAATGTCTAGAGATGTTCTGAAAACTGACTGTCCTGTAGGTGTAAATTATTGTCTGCTTTGTTGTCTATTCACGAGTAGGCAGGCAGGCAAATGAGTACTAAAGCTGAGACAGGGTTAACTCACACAAACAACTGTCCAGGTTCCTTTGGATTTGTGAACAGGCACATGTGGCGGTCTCAATGGGATTTCTGGACCGGAGTGCAGCCTTTAATGACAGTTAGTTAATGACATCTGTTGACGTGACGTGTTGAGTATGATTCCCTTGTTCCTCTGGTTGGAACTAGGCTGAAATGCATCATCATTGGAGTGAAGGGAGAGGAAACGAGGTAGACAACTACTGTACATTTTAGTCATTTAGCAGACACTTTTATCCAGAGCGAGTTACAGTAGTGAGTGCATACATTTTCATACTGGTCCCCCGCGGGAATCTAACCCACAACCCTGGCGTTGCAAGCGCCATGCTCTACCAACTGAGCCACAATGTGTGGAAATGCAGCCTTAGTCTCAGCTCCACTAGGTCTTGTCAGACCTCATTGTCCTCTTCCCACCGACAGAGCGGGTCACAGGCTGTGTTCCAGGCCGACCCATAGCCTGTGGTGTTTTACCCGGGCTTCCTTTAGTCATTGCTGCAGAGCTATTAACCCCAGCTTGGGTTGTCCTGGCCGGGCTATCTACTCATGGTGTTTAGGCTGCGCTGCCATCAGTCTTCACCGCAGGGCTTAAGTTCCAGGGGCCAGGATAGGGCTATCTCCAGCTTTCCGTACTTTAGGAGGACTACCCCGAGAGGCAGGACTACCCCGAGTGGCAGGGCCACCATCCCCAGTGTTAGTCACAAGAATACCCCCAGGTCGAGACACTGGGGTACGGGTACTACCCGTGGCTTGTGTAACGTTGGCCTGCTACCCCCAGTCGTTGCCACAGGGGTAGTAGTGATATGTTCAGTTGGTGGGGATTAAATGTCCAAGCGTGGCTGTCGTCGTGTTCTCTTCACAGTTGGAGCCTCCAAGCCATCTGCCAAGCCTCCCCCTCCCTTCTGTGTCAGCAAGCAATCATTTTCCTTTGATGTCACCAAGCCGTCTTTTGCTTTCTGAGTGATTAAGCTATAATTTTCCTTTGGTGGGCCCGAGCTATCCTCTTTTTGTGGGACCAAGTTGTTCGTTTCTTTCTGAGATGTTGCGCTACCCTTTCTTTTCTGTGTGACTGAGCTACCCTTGTCCTTCAGTGTCACAGAGCTCTTCTTTCCATTGTGTTGGACCAGGTTATCCTTGCGCTTCGGTGTGACCATACCATCCTTTCCCTTCCGCCCCACTACTATGCCCTCGTGTTCAGAGAGAGCCTTCACCAGTACGGCTTCCTCTCCCTTGGTCAGAGACAGGCCCCAGCCTCCTGGATCACGCTCACCCACCGCCTGCGGTTTCTCCAATGGCCTACAGATGGTACTGTTTAGGGAGGCGCTGTCCATGAGGGGCTACTTCATAGCAGAAATCCTATTGATCAAGTTTTTATTGATAAGGGACTTCTCTGTAGGAGTTGATGTGGAAGTCTCTTCTTCCATGGATCCATTACAGACAGGGGCCTGTGGTTCCTCCTTACCTATCTCTGGCCTCTCCTCTGCTGGGCTGTCTGAGGACTGCTCAGCCTCCCCAGACACTCTACCCTGGTCCTTCTTCTCAGGGTCAGTGGCAGACGCAGAGCACTGTGGGCTAGGGGTCTGCGAGAGGGGTGGATAATCCAGTGTGTACACTCCTTTTCCTCAGCGCTCTCCTTCTCCACAGCCTCCTTGGCTGCTGAGGGAGGTGGCTGTTGATGGTCTCTTCATAACCGTCACTGTGCAGACCGCTCCGCCTGCTGTGGATAAAGGAAATACACCACAGTTAGAATGACAGACTTACAACAACCTATTCTAGTCAGTGGCAGTCTAACGATCATAACTCTTGCCACATTTTACCCATATAGTCTGCCAATGGACTTTAAAAACACAGTTATCACGCTCTTCCAATTCAGCATGGTTTGTACTTCATTTTTTAGATATAGAACTTACATAACCTTCTAGACAAGAGTGAGAATCCTGTTCCTGTATGCGCTCACCTGGTGTGGAAGCAGGAAGTATGATCTTGCCGCTTTCGGGGCGTAGAACAGCAGCCACTGGTTTCACAGAGCCCCTAGCTGCCCCTGCCTGACCCAGAGAGCTAGCCCGAGACAACTGGGACACACACACACAGAGAAACACATGAATAAATAAGAGCTATATTTAAAATGGTTCATCAAAGTTATCTGGCTAACTCTATGATCCTGCTTAGTGCCCATACTCTCTTCGGACATTGGGAGAGGGAGTGAGAAACAGGTGTTTAGCGACCCTTTGACTTGGCTGCACAAGTTACATGTTTCATTGGTCGCATCAGTGCAAGCAGCACATTCTACATGGTTACCTAACTCAATACATCCTATTTTTTTAGGAGGCTAAAACCATGATTTAGTCAAACAGTAAAGTACATTACAACCTCATGATTCCTGTCTGCCCACCCCTGTACCTGTTTCACTGAGTGCCTTCTGTGGTGTCGAGTGAGCCACTCTCTCCTTTCACAGGAAAAATAATGCTCCAGGAGAAAGTGTTCTGATGGTATAACATTTTAAAATCATATTGCGGGTAAAACACAGCTTTCCTGTTATCACAGTCGAAGACAGGAGGTTATCAGCTTTCCTGTTATCACAGTCGAAGACAGGAGGTGATCAGCTTTCCTGTTATCACAGTCGAAGACAGGAGGTGATCAGCTTTCCTGTTATCACAGTCGAAGACAGGAGGTGATCAGCTTTCCTGTTATCACAGACGAAGACAGGAGGTTATCAGCTTTCCTGTTATCACAGTCAAAGACAGGAGGTGATCAGCTTTCCTGTTATCACAGTCGAAGACAGGAGGTGATCAGCTTTCCTGTTATCACAGTCGAAGACAAGAGGTGATCAGCTTTCTGTAGGTATGATTTGTATTTCTCAGCTCTCAATTATTTTGAGCTCAACAGCAATTATCTTTGTAACCGAGATATTGGATATGGCTTTGCAATACGGAGCATGTTGAATGTGCATTGACTATTCCACTCAAATAAATTAGCCTATGGCATTAGTGCACATTAAGATGCATCTCTATTAAACAAACAAACATACATACATACATATTTTTACAGTAAAAATATAACAGCCTAATTGTCAACCCAAAACGCATGACAATCACTGGATTAGGTTGGACATTAAAATATGGGATGGTAGGGGACGCCATGTGCGACTGATGTGTTTTCCGTTTGCTCCCGTGGTATTCTTAAAGTTTATGTGAATTCTGCAGCAGAACCGTATTTATTTTCAAATATTAATTTGGTGATCCCTTTCCGTAAAAACCAAGACTACTTTGCTTCCGAATGTCAGCATGTCGACCAAACATAAGGCCAAAAGCATGACTTTGAGAAAACCCGGCCTACAAGACCCGCTCTCATCACCGCCCTCTCCTGAGTCTGAGGGCCCGGGGACGCACACTTTACCCGGGGGCACGGCTTGGCCTGGCGGCGCTGAAATGAACATTCTCGAGGCCATCAAGCTACTACGCTCTGAGATAGTTGAAAGGACATTAAAAAAAATTGAATCACAACATGGAAAAGATGAAACAAAGTATTTCTTCAATAGCATCTCAGTAGTCCATTACACTTTTTCATAAAGCACTGAATGACTAAGATTACTTTTTTTTCTCTATTGCTTGCAAAGCTGTCATCAAGGCAAAGGGTGGCTTCTTTGAAGAATCTCAAATATAAAATATATTTGGATTTGTTTAACACTTTTTAAAAATTTAATACATGATTCCATATGTGTTATGTCATAGTTTTGATGTCTTCACTATTATTCTACAATGTAGAAAATAGTAAAAAAAAGAAAAAAGAAAAACCCTGTAATGAGTAGGTGTGTCCAAACTTTTGACCAGTAATGTAGCTTTATCTGAATGTTGGCTAATTCATTGATCCATCTTAGTGCCCTTCCTGCTGTTGTCAGACATATAGGTAACGGGTTGTTATTCCCTGTCAGGGTGTTGGGACTAGGGGTGAAGGCGGTGGATGAGAGCTGGCAGGTGGAGGAGATATGGATAGAGGTAGAGAGCACATCTGAAGCTGGGGGTTTTCAGGGAGGAGGAGCTGGTCAGAGAGATGGGGGAAGATGAGGTCTGGGATGGGGTGAAGGCACCCGACTGGCCTGTGATGAATTTGATGAGGGGGGAGTGGGGAGGGGGGCTGCGAGGGGGGTGGATGGAGGTGAGATGGGGGGGAGGGGGGAGTGTTTTGGGGGTAGACTGCTTGATAGCAGAACCTGTGGGGACAACAAAATATCAGAGGGCGTTGAGGCTGTGTGTGTGTGTATGTATACACATGCATGAGTACATGAACTTACCAGGGGTCTTTTTTTGATTCTTGGCCTTTATGTGACATATCTGATTCAGAGGTACCGGTTTCATCATCTGTCCGTTGGTCTGATGATACGTTTTACAGCCCTGGGAGGAAGCGACTGTCTGTAGTAGCATCTTCTTCCCTGCAGGGGGCACCACACCAGGATGAGAGCCTGGGGAGGTGCCTGGGGCAGGAGAGGCCATGGGGTCAGCAGCAGGTGAGAGCCGGCTGGGTCTTTAGGGTCTGTGGTGGATTGACTATTGGAGGGTTTTCCTTTAGATTTGGTGACACCTAGGTACCATGGTGGTTTGTAGCGAGGAAGCTTGTTCTTCCCTAGAGAAGAACAACAATGACAGTGTGAGAAAGATAACTTTTATGAGAGAATACAAACAGAACTTTGAACAATCAGGCTTTGGTTACTCAACTGTCTAATTACATCATATTTAACACAATAAAACATTTACAAGTGTTGAAGTAAGGTTAAAGGTTAAAACTTCTACCTCAAGCCTCTATTCCCTCTTACCTGCTGGTGTCTGGAATACTTTCTGGGCCATACACATAGATGTAACACTACTACTGCCTAAAGGAGTAACAGCAGTGCCTGCTGTCTTTAAGCGCCCAGCACCCACAGGTGTTTTCTTCAACCTGGGTGAGCAGGAGAGAGGCTTTTGAGGGGCCTTCGCTACAGAGCGCAACCTTCCAGTGACGAACGCGGCCAGTCAATTGGTCGGGTGCAGAGCTCCCATCTGCCCCAGCTGCAGCCGGGCCTGGGAGTATGATTTACCGTTCACCTGGAGGAGGAGGAAAGAAAGATAAACATAAACTAATGTGGAGGATTGAGCTTTTCACAAAACATAGCCAAAATGTTTAAATTACAATTTGGAGGTCCTCAATGACAATAAAAACCCTACAAACTACTCTTTATGCTAGGTCATTATTATTATTGTTTTTTTATGTCTAGCTACAAGACTAAAATCAATGTAAAGTGAACGTAATAAGCCCACCTGGCTGGTCGTTTCTTCCTGGCTCTCAGGCTGCCTGCTGGCACCACTCCAGTCAGAAAATGAGTCACGCCGACTTGCATCTCCGGCATCTCAGGATCTGGCTTAGGGATGCCCTCTTCATCACGGTCATCTGTGACTTCACTATCGGATACGTCAATATCCTTGGTATTGTCGTCTTTGGCCTTACTGGATGTGCACCTTGAAGTAAGGAAGAGGATGATGGTAAATCAAACACTCTTGAGCATTGAATCGTCACCGATTGAGATTCTATGCAGTGATGGAGCTATGCATTTTTTTAAAACTGAAACATGGAGTAAATCTAAACATTATCTGTATGGCAGCATGAGTTGGTCCAAGTAACTGCTTCTTTAAGACAGAAACAGAAACGTAATGTTTCTAAAACACTTTATTCGAATGGATATTATCCACCTACCTTCAATATGATGATGTAGCCCTCGGCTTTGCATGTGTGTGTGTTGGAGAGGATGTGGACGTGGTAGCAGCCGATGTTGAAGGGTTCGGACAGACGGTTCTGGGTCATGCGCCAACACAGAACGACCAGTTTCCGATGCTGTTCCCAGTTACACTCTGACTGGATCTCCAGCTCTATGGTGGGCTCAGGAGAACCGTTAGGCTTCTTGGCCTGGGTGGGAGGACTCTTCCTTGGTACAACTACAGGGGAAAGGTCAGAGGTCACAGGTTGAGTGTTAAGAGTCAACCAGAATGTAACATTGTATGCTAGCACGCCTGGCAGAAAGGGTTTCGGGCAGTGTGAATTACACTTCTGGTGAAAAATGACAAGTAATTCTTCCAACAATTGTTTACAGACAGATTATTTCACTGCATCACAATTCCAGTGGGTCAGAAATGTACATACATGAAGCTGACTGTGCCTTTAAACAGCTTGGAAAATTCCAGAAAATGATGGCATGGCTGTAGAAACTTCTGATGGGCTAATTGACATCATTTGAGGCAATTGGAGGTGTACCTGTGGATGTATTTCAAGGCCTACCTTCAACCTCAGTGCCTCTTTGCTTGACATCATGGGAAAAATCAAAAGAAATCAGCCAAGACCTCAGAAAAAAAAATTGTAGACCTCCACAAGTCTGGTTCATCCTTGAATGTTCATCTGTACAAATAATAGTACGCAAGTATAAACACCATGGGACCACGCAGCCTTCATACCTCTCAGGAAGGAGACGCATTCTGTCTCCTAGAGATTAACGTACTTTGGTGCGAAAAGTGCAAATCAATCCCAGAAGAACAGCAAAGGACCTTGTGAATATATTCCCCCCCAAGCAGACACATCGATGGCTCTGAACGAACTTTATTTGACTCTAGCTGGGGATTTTAACAAGGCTAATCTGAAAACAAGACTCCCTAAATTGTATCAACATATCGATTGCGCAACCAGGGCTGGAAAAACCTTGGATCATTGTTATTCTAACTTCCGCGACGCATATAAGGCCCTGCCCCGCCCTCCTTTCGGAAAAGCTGACCGCAACTCCATTTTGCTGATCCCTGCCTACAGACAGAAACTAAAACAAGAAGCTCCCACGCTGAGGTCTGTCCAACGCTGGTCCGACCAAGCTTATTCCACACTCCAAGACTGCTTCCATCACGTGGACTGGGATATGTTTCGTATTGCGTCAGATAACAACATTGACGAATACGCTGATTCGGTGTGCGAGTTCATTAGAACGTGCGTTGAAGATGTCGTTCCCATAGCAATGATTAAAACATTCCCTAACCAGAAACCGTGGATTGATGGCAGCATTCGCGTGAAACTGAAAGCGCAAACCACTGCTTTTAATCAGGGCAAAGTGACTGGTAACATGACCGAATACAAACAGTGCAGCTATTCCCTCCGCAAGGCTATCAAACAAGCTAAGCGTCAGTATAGAGACAAAGTAGAATCTCAATTCAACGGCTCAGACACAAGAGGTATGTGGCAGGGTCTACAGTCAATCACGGACTACAAGAAGAAAGCCAGCCCAGTCACGGACCAGGATGTCTTGCTCCCAGGCAGACTAAATAACTTTTTTGCCCGCTTTGAGGACAATACAGTGCCACTGACATGGCCTGCAACGAAAGCATGCGGACTCTCCTTCACTGCAGCCGAGGTGAGTAAAACATTTAAATGTGTTAACCCTCGCAAGGCTGCAGGCCCAGACGGCATCCCCAGCCGCTCCCTCAGAGCATGCGCAGACCAGCTGGCCGGTGTGTTTACGGACATATTCAATCAATCCCTATACCAGTCTGCTGTTCCCACATGCTTCAAGAGGGCCACCGTTGTTCCTGTTCCCAAGAAAGCTAAGGTAACTGAGCTAAACGACTACCGCCCCGTAGCACTCACTTCTGTCATCATGAAGTGCTTTGAGAGACTAGTCAAGGACCATATCACCTCCACCCTACCTGACACCCTAGACCCACTCCAATTTGCTTACCGCCCAAATAGGTCCACAGACGATGCAATCTCAACCACACTGCCCTAACCCATCTGGACAAGAGGAATACCTATGTGAGAATGCTGTTCATCGACTAAAGCTCGGCATTCAACACCATAGTACCCTCCAAGCTCGAGACCCTGGGTCTCGACCCTGCCCTGTGCAACTGGGTACTGGACTTCCTGACAGGCCGCCCCCAGGTGGTGAGGGTAGGCAACAACATCTCCACCCCGCTGATCCTCAACACTGGGGCCCCACAAGGGTGCGTTCTGAGCCCTCTCCTGTACTCCCTGTTCACCCACGACTGCGTGGCCACGCACGCCTCCAACTCAATCATCAAGTTTGCAGACGACACAACAGTGGTAGGCTTGATTACCAACAACGACGAGACGGCCTACAGGGAGGAGGTGAGGGCCCTCGGAGTGTGGTGTCAGGAAAATAACCTCACACTCAACGTCAACAAAACTAAGGAGATGATTGTGGACTTCAGGAAACAGCAGAGGGAACACCCCCCTATCCACATCGATGGAACAGTAGTGGAGAGGGTAGTAAGTTCCTCGGCATACACATCACAGACAAACTGTATTGGTCCACTCACACAGACAGCATTGTGAAGAAGGCGCAGCAGCGCCTCTTCAACCTCAGGAGGCTGAAGAAATTTGGCTTGTCACCAAAAGCACACAAACTTCTACAGATGCACAATCGAGAGCATCCTGTCGGGCTGTATCACCGCCTGGTACGGCAACTGCTCCGCCCACAACCGTAAGGCTCTCCAGAGGGTAGTGAGGTCTGCACAACGCATCACCGGGGGCAAACTACCTGCCCTCCAGGACACCTACACCACCCGATGTTACAGGAAGGCCATAAAGATCATCAAGGACAACAACCACCCGAGCCACTGCCTGTTCACCCCGCTATCATCCAGAAGGCGAGGTCAGTACAGGTGCATCAAAGCTGGGACCGAGAGACTGAAAAACAGCTTCTATCTCAAGGCCATCAGACTGTTAAACAGCCACCACTAACATTGAGTGGCTGCTGCCAACTCACTGACTCAACTCCAGCCACTTTAATAATGGGAATTGATGGGAAATGATGTTAAATATATCACTAGCCACTTTAAACAATGCTACCTAATATAATGTTTACATACCCTACATTATTCATCTCATATGTATACGTATATACTGTACTCTATATCATCTACTGCATCCTTATGTAATACATGTATCACTAGCCACTTTAACTATGCCACTTTGTTTACATACTCATATGTAGCTACTGTACTCGATACCATCTACTGTATTTTGCCTATGCTGCTCTGTACCATCACTCATCCATATATCACTCATCCATATATCTTTATGTACATATTCTTTATCCCCTTACACTGTGTATAAGACAGTAGTTTTGGAATTGTTAGATTACTTGTTGGTTATTACTGCATTGTCGGAACTAGAAGCACAAGCATTTCACTACACTCGCATTAACATCTGCTAACCATGTGTATGTGACAAATAAAATTTGATTTGAAGATGCTGGAGGTAAACAGGTACAAACGTATCTATATCCACAGTAAAACGAGTCCTATATCGACATAACCTGAAAGGACACTCAGCAAGGAAGAAGCCACTGTTCCAAAACCGCCATAAAAAAGTTAGACTATGGTCTCAGTCTTGACGCGGTCTCGGAACCCTTGTCCCCGTCCCCCCCTGGTCTTGGTCTTGACTCGGACTCGATTTGCGCCGGTCTTGGCTCGGTCTCGAACAAAACACTGACGCTTCCCCAAAAATGTGAACAATAAATTTAAAAATGTCATGAAAACAATGTTTTATGCTTAGTTATAGTGAAGCACATCAATTCTGGTCTTCATTTTGACAGTTTGTCGCAAAAGTGATATTTGGGTCTTTTAGTAGCAAATCTAGCTCTTTTTGCCCCTAGTCTTTCAACTCTACCATTGAAATCGTGATGTAGAGTCACCTTTAGAAGATGTCTCTACGTCATCTCAAGGGAGGGTTTCCGTATGAAATACACTCCCTTCTAGATGCGCTGGGTGGTACCACCTCAATGCTTACTTTAAAAGCAGGTCTTAATTGCGCGCCTTACTTGGCAATGATCTTGGTAAGTGGAGTGTGCCTGTTACGGTTTTCTGGTGAAAGCGAGGAGGACCAAAATGCAGCGTGGTTATCTTTATACATCTTTAATGAAAGATGAAAAATGAACAATATACAAGACTAGAAACGTGAAAAACCGAAACAGCCCTATTTTTTTTTTTAATAAAAAATAATTTATTATCATCAATACCATTCATTCTTTACAACTCAAATAGTGGTATTTTAATTTAAATAAAACAAAAACCTCAAACAAAACCTCAGGGGACCATCTTCCCTCCCCGTCATCCTACAAACTACCTTTCCCTATCTCCCCGTCCCTAATCTATCCCCTTACAAATCTAAATGACACCCAGCCCTAAACCCCCCTTCCACCTCTCCCGGGCAGCATGCTGCCCCCACTTCCTCCTCCCCCTCAAATCTCCTTCCACCCTCCTCACTATCCCTTCCACCCCCCAATCTCTCCCTGTCTTCACCATGTTCTGCCTGGCTTCCCACAGCCCCCGTTTAAAGAGACTCATGAGAAGCCAGAGCAGAAACCTGTCCCTATCCGTCCCTCTCGCTCTCCCTACACCTCTCTCTAACCTGGCCCACGTCAATACAAAATCCCCCCTTACCAAACCTAACACCCGTGCCCTAGCCCATACTACTCCGGCAAAGGCACAGTCCCAAAAGACATGGCGCACAGTCTCCTCCCTGCCACAAGAAGATCTTGGACAGGTGGGGGATTGCACCAAACTATACCGGTACATGATGGAACGTACCGGCAAGCACTTATGGAGGCTCAACCAATTCAGGTCCTTGAGCCTGTTGTCCGCGCCTGCACTCCCTCCCAGACCACTTCCGAGATGCCCACTACAGGCGCCGGACTCCCTGCCTTTCTGACCTCCTAGTACAGGTGCCTGTGATCTAAACCTACTCAGGCAACTTCAACCTCAGGGTGCGCACGCAGCCACTTGGCCGCATGACCAAAGTGCCACGGCAGCTGTTCCGCCCGAGGACTCGTGTTAGACCACACCATTACGCTTCTCGCCTGATACGAGAAGAACACCCGCAGGAGGTAACCGGACGGGTGTATCACTGGATGAGCAAGCTTCGTTAACAAGAAAGAAACAAAAATTGCGTCCAGCTTGAGGGGGAAATGTGGTACCCCCCTACCTCCCTCCCCGATGGGACAAAGCATGCGTGCCCTGGCGACCCACTCGCACCTGCCACTCCACATGAACTGAAACACAAGCCTCACTAGAGGCCTCCTCAGACTAGCCGGCAATGGGTAGATGTACGCCAAATACAAAAGAGACGGCAACACATCCACCTTTAGAACCAGGACTTTGCCCATAAAAGACATACCTAGCCTTCCACATTGCTAGCTTCCTCTGTACCACTGCGATACGCATGTTCCAGTTTAGCGTCGCTGAGCCGGAGGTCTCAAAATGGACCCCGAGAATCCTCAGGGCCCCCTCACAGAGAGATAACCCCCCGGGCACATCCGTTCTACCGCGCCATCTTCCGAAAAACTTGACGGAAGACTTTGCATGGTTCAGAACTGCTCCCGACGCTCGGGTGAAATCCCCAAAGATGGCAAGGGACCTTGTCAGGCACGAGTCCTTGCACAGCAGCAAGGAAGTGTCGTCGGCGTACTGCGTCATCTTAACACGCAGCCCACCACTTCCAGGGATCAACAAGCCTTCCACCCCTGTGTCTGCCCTAATGGCAGCCCCCAGAGGCTCCATGTACAGAACGAAGAGGAGAGCCGAGAGTGGGCACCCCTGCCTGACCCCAGACGAGAGGTCAAAAACGTCACCCAAGTGACTATTTACACTAACTCGGCACCCCGCTCCGACATATAATGTACGAATCCATCCTATGAACTTCTCCCCAAATCCTAATCGACCTAACACTCTGAATAAAAATGATCTATTCACGCGATCAAAGGCTTTCGCCTGATCTAGCGCTGCTACCATTAAAGGCAGTCCTCTATCTTCAACCCAAGCGATGGAGTCCCTGATTAACTGTAGGTTCCATCTAATAGAGCGGCCCTCTACCCCGCACGTCTGATCCTCATGGACGACGTAGGGAAGGGCTGTGCGCAACCGGTCTGCTAAAACCTTTGCAAGTAGCTTGTAATCTACACACAGCATGGTCAACGGCCGCCAGTTGCCAAGGTCTGTTACTTCCCCCTTCTTATATAAAAGTGACAGCACACCAACAGCCATTGATCCCCCCGGGACCCCCGTCTCAAGGATGGCCTTCAAGACTTCGAGGACCACTGGTCCAAGTATACCCCAAAACTTGAGATAAAACTCAGCCGGCAGCCCATCTATCCCAGGCACCTTCCCTTTTCCCATCCTCCTAAGAGCGCTCTCAACCTCTTCTAGTGAGATCTGGGCCTCCATCACTTCTCTAATGTCCTCCGGCAACCGCCTGGACAAGTGTTCTAAAAACACATTTCCCTGCTCTACATCTACATCTACATCTACATTTCCCTTTCCTTAAATAAACCTTGGAAATGATCAGTTGTCACCCTGACCATATCCTCTGGTTCTCTAACTATACTACCATTTTCTTCCCTAACGCCATGCATTACCTTCCTACTCTGTCTGGCCCTAACCGACTTAAAGAACATAGCAGAACAAGTCTCATTGTGTTCTAGAAAGCCACTATGCGCACGCTCCAGGAAAGCTCGAGCCTTCCGCTCCTGCAACTCCCTGAGCTGCGCCTTTAGGGTTGCGGATCTCTCCCAGTCAAACGACCCGCCGAGGTTGCCTGCCTCGTACTCGAGTTCAATTAACCTTTGGATACGATCCACCTCCCTCCTCTCCTCCCTTTTTTTCCTCTTGCAATACCCTATTATAAAAGCCCTAATCCTCACCTTAACTAATTCCCACCACTCTAACACCCCCTCGCACATGGACCGGAGACCCTCAAGCCTCCAAAAGAAACCATAAAACCCGTCAACAAAAGCCTGCTCCTCCAGCACATCCCGATCTAGCTTCCAGTACCCCCTACCAAAGAGGCAGACTGGCGACCCCACCTGCAGGAGCACCCCGTCATGATCCAAAACGAAAACAGGCAACAGCCGCCCAGACAACTTACCCAAAGACCTGGGTACAAAAATATAGTCGAGCCTCCGCTCAACCCCCCTGGAGTTGCGCCATGTAGGACCGTCCATTTTCGGAGTAGTGTGCAGACCACCATCTACCAGACCATGGCAAGCCATTAGCCTGGCAATGGCGCCCGCACTGCTATCCCCCCTCTTCCTAAATCTGTATTAAAATCCCCCCCTATCACTAATTTCCTATTTGTGACACACAGGGGCGTCAGACAGTCCACCATCTCCCTCCTGTCTGCCACCACCTGTGGTCCATACACCACCACTAATCTAAAATTACAATCCCTTATCGTGACATCCACCCCTATAACCGTCCCTGCATTACCACAAAATAATCCTCCACTTTAACCTCCCTGTGCCCACACAAAATCCCTACCCCCGATGAGTGCACCCCCCCAACACCCCAAACCGACTCCCCCTTGTCCCACTCCCTCTTAAACCTATTAACATCCCCTCCATCCCTCAGGTGAACCTCCTGTAAAAAACAAAAATCAAACCCCACACCCTCCAAATAACTAAAAACCGCCCTCCTCTTAACACAATCCCTTAAACCCCTTACATTTAAACTAACAAAAGTAAAATCAGACCCCATGAAAGAATAAAATAAAAACATGTAATACACTCAAATTCTAAACCCAGACAGAAAAAAACAAAAACAGGAGACTCACCCGATGCTCCCCTGCTCCATATCTACCGGTGATAACACCATCTGTACTCCCAACATCCCCCCCTCTTCCTCCATCTCACCAACCCAGGATGCAGGAATAGTGTTTGGCTCCGGGGTGCCCTGCACCCCGGAGCTAATTCGGGGAGGCTGAGTCCCCAAACAAAAAACTCCCCACCTCCTCCTGTACCCAGTCCTGAGTCTTGTTAGGTGTGTCCCCACCCAACAGATATTGAGAGCCTGTGGAAACCAGCAGCAACCCAGAGGTTTCTCCCACGCCCATCACTCTCTTGGCCATCCCCTCCCTCTCACTGTCGGCCAATCGCTCCCTCCTCTTCATTCTCTTCTTTGGTGATGACGGCAGTGGAGAGATACCACCCCCCCCCGCCAGCTCCTCCACCATACCCCTCATCTCTTCCACCAGGGCACATTCCCCCCAGTCCACTTGCTCTTCCACCGTCTCCTTCTCCACCACTCCTCCATCGCTCAGGCAGGTTGATGGCTCTGGCAGGTCCTGGCTGACTGGCGGCTCTGGCAGATCCTGGCTGACTGGCGGATCCTGGCTGAATGGCGGATCCTGGCTGAATGGCGGCTCTGGCGGATCCTGGCTGACTGGCGGATCCTGGCTGACTGGCGGATCCTGGCGGAACTGACTGACTGGCGGATCCTGGCTGATTGGCGGCTCCTGGCGGATCCTGGCTTACTGGCGGATCCATGCTGACAGGCGGGAGACTCGGGCAGCGCTGGAGAAGCGAGGCGCACTGTAGGCCTGGTGCCGGCACTGGTGGTACTGGGCCGAGGACACGCACCTCAGGGCGAGTGCGGGGAGCTGCCACCGGAGAGCTGATGCATGGAGGTGGTACCGGATAGACCGGGCCGTGCAGGTGCACTGGAGCTCTTGAGCACCGAGCCTGCCCAACCTTACCTAGTTGAATGCTCCCGGTCGCCCTGCCAGTGCGGCGAGGTGGAATAGCCCGCACTGGGCTATGCAGGCGAACAGGGGACACCGTGCGCAAGGCTGGTGCCATGTAAGCCGGCCCAAGGAGACGCACTGGAGACCAGATGCGTAGCGCCGGCTTCATGGCACTTGGCTAGATGCCTACTCTAGCCCGGCCGATACGCAGAGCTGGTATGTACCGCACCAGGCTATGCACCCGCACTGGGGACACCGTGCGCTGCACAGCATAACACGGTGCCTGCCCGGTCTCTCTAGCCCCCCGGTAAGCACAGGAAGTTGGCTCAGGTCTCCTACCTGGCATCGCCATACTCCCTGTGTGCCCCCCCCAATACATTTTTGGGGCTGACTCTCGGGCTTCCATTCGCGTCGCCGTGCTGCCGCCTCATACCAGCGCCTCTCTGCCTTCGCCGCCTCCAGCTCTTCTTTGGGGCGCCGATATTCTCCTGGCTGTGCCCAGGGTCCTTTTCCGTCCAAGATTTCCTCCAAAGTCCAGAAATCTTGATTTTGCTGCTCCTGCTGCCGCTGCCTGTCACCACGCCGCTTGGTCCTGTTGTGGTGGGTGATTCTGTTACGGTTTTCTTCTGGTGAAAGAGAGGAGGACCAAAATGCAGCATGGTTATCTTTATACATCTTTAATGAAAGATGAAAAATGAACAATAAACAAAACAAGAAAAACCGAAACAGCCCTATCTGGTGCAACAAACACAAAGACAGGAAACCCAAAGAATTTTGCTGCCTAAATATGGTTCCCAATCAGAGACAACGATAAACACCTGCCTCTGATTGAGAACCACTCTAGGCAACCATAGACTTTCCTAGACAACTCTACTAAACACAACCCAATAAATCTAATAAACCCCTAGACAAGAAACATAAATCACCCATGTCACACCCTGGCCTGACCAAAATAATAAAGAAACACACAAAATACTAAGGCCAGGGCGTGACAGTGCCAAAAATATTTTGCATGATGCATCCTTGACTAGACTACTGACGTTACACCAAACTCAAAAAGGCAGTAAGGCACAGTTCCACATGACCAAATTCAACGTTTCACTGGTTATTTCATAACCATCTGTGCTTTTACGAAGACAAAAAACATGTAGGTGCTGGCATGAAGGATCGGGAGACATTAAGCATTCATGCGTCTAGGGGTTTTTATTCAGCCCAAATTACGGCGTGCCGGGTAAAGGCACGGGGACGTAGACCAAACAAATACGCAACAAAAACAAAGGGTTGAAACCCAAACAAAAGAGTGAAGAGTACCTTGAATAAATAACGCACGTGCACGATTATTAACACACGGGCCGAGACCCGGAATCATCTGCGCAATCCACAAGGGCTCGAAAACCCAAAATACACAGCACGGGTACTCACGCGCACCAACGGACATAGTAACAATAATCGACACCACCATGGTGAACAAAGGGCACATATATATAAATACAATCAGTGGGAATAGGGGCCAGGTGTGCACAATGAAAGTTCCAGAGGGATCCGTGACAGTAGGCTAAGAGAATTATACGGGTTATATTCGTAACTACATCCATCGTAACAAGACATAGATGAATATGGTGGTCATGTCAACATGTTGCATTTGTTTTCCCAACCACTAAAACAGTTGGGAAACATAGTTCAATAGCTGCCAATTCTAATCCCATATGGGGCAGATGTCTTTTTTCTCTCCAAATCCTTTCTTTACAATATTCATCCTTCTAATTCTGAAAAGTGAAAGCATACCCGTGAGAGTGGTCACCCTGGTAGTAGTTGACGGTTTTTATACAGTACTGTAGAGCAATGTGAGTTAATTTGACCATTGGAAAAATAGCTACTTAGTAAATCCTGAAATGCGGGATGGATTGAATTGAGCCCCTAATCTTCATTTTCAAGGTGATGATTGCACTTTTCTTCCCAACACAATACCGAAATAAATGCGAGTCCACATTAAAGATTTTCTTCTGCGCCCCATGTGGGTTTCCAATTTACACCGCAAGCGGCAATATATGTCAGGAACTGCGCGCCTTACCACTGATGTAACTGTCCAGAGCCGTATTTGTATTTATTTATGAGCAATTCCCCCTACTCACAACTTTTCACCTGAATGTATTTATATTTTTTACTTGAAGGGGTTGGGCAAAGGCTAAAATTGGGGTTGAGAGTTACCCTTTAACCATTTTCCTTCAAGTCGCTGTCTGGCCGAAAAGAGAATGACATGTTAAATTCGTTTTTGGCCAGACATCATCAGATACATTGGCTACACATACTGAGGGACGCTGTTTTGCGCACACAGATGCTTTCTCCGATGAGATTGATATGTCTTGATGTCGGTGCGCATCTCAAAGTTGTACTTTTGTTGCCTTTTAAAGGAGCTCATGTCTTATTCAGGGGAATTTAGCTCTCCCTGGCTCCCCCGTTATTCACACTCTGGTTTCAGGTACCCGCTTACCTGTTTTAGTTGGAGGTGAGAGGATGGCAGCAGTCTTTTTCTGCAAAGACAGGAAAATCAATAAGTTATACGTTAAACGAGAGGGGCTAACTCTTATAAATGACCAGAATAGTTATCTTCCAAATACTTGTTTCGATATCTCACGATGGGATTCGCTCTGAATCACTAAGTCTCGGGAAGAACCAATGACAAGCCGTCTGTTGGAGACAAACGGGTTGAGTGGTGAACAGGTCACCTCCTTATAAAGGAGCCACTTGCCCACCCTCTGGTCATTCTCACCGCCCTTCCTTGCAAAGAGAGCTACTCTCTGGGAGCTCTCCTCGGGACGACTTGATCCCCGTTTTCCTGCGTAAGTGTTCTTAGGTGCGCCGTGGTTACGCCATTGAACTCAGGATTTTCAGCTGGTCCTTTGTATTGACGAATTGACCAAAAGGAAAGTTTCAGTTTAGAGTAGAATTAATTTTCAACTCGCGTAAGCTAGCTTCACGGCTAGATATCGAGACTGGGTTAACCCACGCCGCAAGGCATAAATTAACTTGGCTAGCTAATCACACACTAGCATTTCTACCTGCACATACTGTAGCATAAGGATTGCTACAGTAGCTAACTCGGAACGAATGCCCTACTTGCCCAGACGGTAGCTTTTCGCCCGTCGCCTTCACTTCCACGGAGGAAGAACATCTCCACCGTTTATGTCCAGTAACTACTTAGATAGAAAGAGAGCTTTACGAGCAACCAGCTCCCTGGACCCCCACCTGCAAGGTTGGGCCCCTCTCTCCTCAACGATTATCTTGTTAGTGGAGGCTATTATATTGAATTACAAGGAGTGTACAAATCATTAAGGACACCTGCCCTTTCCATGACACAGAATGACCAGGTAAATCCAGGTGAAAGCTATAATCCCTTATTGATGTCACTTGTTAAATCCACTTTAAATCAGTGTAGATGAAGGGGAGGAGACATTTTAAAGAAGGATTTTTAAGCCTTGAGACATGGATTGTCACCTCCACCCTACCTGACACCCTAGACCCACTCCAATTTGCTTACCGCCCAAATAGGTCTACAGACGATGCAATCTCAACCACACTGCACACTGCCCTAACCCATCTGGACAAGAGGAATACCTATGTGAGAATGCTGTTCATCGACTACAGCTCGGCATTTAACACCATAGTGCCCTCCAAGCTCGTCATCAAGCTCGAGACCCTGGGTCTCGACCCCGCCCTGTGCAACTGGGTACTGGACTTCCTGACGGGCCGCCCCCAGGTGGTGAGGATAGGCAACAACATTTCCACCCCGCTGATCCTCAACACTGGGGCGCCACAAGGGTGCGTTCTGAGCTCTCTCCTGTACTCCCTGTTCACCCACGACTGCGTGGCCACGCACGCCTCCAACTCAATCATCAAGTTTGCGGACGACACAACAGTGGTAGGCTTGATTACCAACAACGACGAGACGGCCTACAGGGAGGAGGTGAGGGCCCTCGGAGTGTGGTGTCAGGAAAAAAATAACCTCACACTCAACGTCAACAAAACTAAGGAGATGATTGTGGACTTCAGGAAACAGCAGAGGGAACACCCCCCTATCCACATCGATGGAACAGTAGTGGAGAGGGTAGTAAGTTTTAAGTTCCTCGGCATACACATCACAGACAAACTGAATTGGTCCACCCACACAGACAGCATCATGAAAAAGGCGCAGCAGCGCCTCTTCAACCTCAGGAGGCTGAAGAAATTCGGCTTGTCACCAAAAGCACTCACAAACTTCTACAGATGCACAATCGAGAGCTTCCTGTCGGGCTGTATCACCGCCTGGTACGGCAACTGCTCCGCCCACAACCGTAAGGCTCCCTAGAGGGTAGTGAGGTCTGCACAACGCATCACCGGGGGCAAACTACCTACCCTCCAGGACACCTACACCACCCGATGTCACAGGAAGGCCATAAAGATCATCAAGGACAACAACCACCCGAGCCACTGCCTGTTCACCCCGCTATCATCCAGAAGGCGAGGTCAGTACAGGTGCATCAAAGCTGGGACCGAGAGACTGAAAAACAGCTTCTATCTCAAGGCCATCAGACTGTTAAACAGCCACCACTAACATTGAGTGGCTGCTGCCAACACACTCACTCAACTCCAGCCACTTTAATAATGGGAATTGATGGGAAATGATGTAAAATATATCACTAGACACTTTAAACATTGCTACCTAATATAATGTTTACATACCCTACATTGTTCATCTCATATGTATATACTGTACTCTATATCATCTACTGCATCTTTATGTAATACATGTATCACTAGCCACTTTAACTATGCCACTTTGTTTACATACTCATCTCATATGTATATACTGTACTCAATACCATCTACTGTATCTTGCCTATGCCGCTCTGTACCATCACTCATTCATATATCTTTATGTACATATTCTTTATCCCCTTACACTTGTGTCTATAAGGTAGTAGTTTTGGAATTGTTAGCTAGATTACTTGTTGGTTATTACTGCATTGTCGGAACTAGAAGCACAAGCATTTCGCTACACTCGCATTAACATCTGCTAACCATGTGTATGTGACAAATAACATTTGATTTGATATTCCTTATCTTTTGTTGTTCATTGAAATAATCCCATGTGAAGAGTTAACTCATTTAATTAAAGTTCAATTCATAACTAAATTAGGGTTTTTTCAATTGGAAGGATTTCATAATTTGCAATTATGTCTACTTATGATAAGGTAAAAGGTTTGTTTGTCTCCATATGATATGGTAAATATATTCAATGCAAAAAAACATCTACATTTAAATGGTATTAATATTCATTTGCATATATTCTCGTTAATTCCCATATATTCCCATATATTCCTGTTAATTCCCACCTCTGAATATTTCCAAAAATGTGCAACCCTAGTCATGACCTTAGGGGCGAAGGCTGCATTAGGACGCAACGTTACCTTAAGAGTCGCCAAGGGCGAAATTCATACAGGAGGGGCGAACGGATAACCCTTAGAGAGGTCCAATGTGTTTAGCCGAGGCCACGGGCAGGGTGACTTGTAGGAGAGGACCTTCAGATCCACACACTACATTGATTCAAAAGGGGCCTCACACAGCACATCCAAACCAAATCCCAAATGGGCGAAATAGGCTAAGAATGTGTGTGTAGGGCCACCCGGGTGGCGCAGTGGTTAAGGGCGCTGTACTGCAGCGCCAGCTGTGCCACCAGAGACTCTGGGTTCGCGCCCAGGCTCTGTCGCAACCGGCCGCGACCGGGAGGTAGCTGCCATATACACCTTAAGGGTGGAGAATGAACAGCACTGCTCAAAAAGCAGGACTGTCCACCTGACAGCTCTGAAAAGGAACGATACCTATATTTTGGCAACAATGCTTGAATGCCCACCACTTGTAACCATATAACCTTCTTGTGGAGGGTGCCCTTGCCTACTGTATTGTAGAAATAACATTCAGAGGTAAACAAACCACATGCCATCAGACTGGACCTAAATAAATGATCTCTGCAAACCAAGGTCGTTCAACGACAAGCCACAAGGATCAACGACAAGCCCTCCCATCGCACCCTGATTCAGCCCACGCTGGAGAGGTCCACAGGGGAAAATGCATAAAGGAGGGTCCCCACTGGTTCGCGAGAGCATCAGTTCCTAACGGAGCACTCAGGTCCCATATCGGAAACAACAGCCAACAATGTGCGTTCTCACAATGTCTAAAAGATCTACATCGGCCCTGCCCAACTTTTCCTAGATCTGGGAGACCACCCAGGGGTGCAGACTCCAATCCCGAGAGCGGGGGGCCCCGTGTTGAGGTGCCTGGGGAGATACGTTGTCCCGTGCAAGGGAAAGTGCGCAGTGCTCCATAGCAGTAGGGAGCGAGCCAAGGATAAGAGAGGGAGGGGTGCGGTCTCGCCCTATCTATTGATGTATGTCACCACTGTCGGTCCTCACCAGCACATGCTGGCCTGCCAACAATGGAAGAAAATGCCTGAGCACTATTTACACCACCAACAGCTCCAGGTAATTGACGTGACACTGTCCACAACTCCGAATTGAGCTGCCCTCGCACAGTGCACCCCACCCTCGGGGTGATGCGTCTGTCGTGATCACCTTTTAGGATATAACTGGACCCTTGGGTTCCCCAGCTATCAAAGCCGTGGGTCCCTCCCCTGAGCCAGAGTCCATAAGCATGACTGGGACATCCGGAGTGACCGGTTTAGGTGGCACGACCCGTCCATGCAAGTGTATCACACTGAAACAAACATGGCGGGCTGTCAGATTTGACAAAAACATTGTGTAATTTACTCAAACATGTTTTGTTTCTCCTCTCAACATGATTTCTTTGCTTGCAATCAATGCAACACGAAGAAAAATCAGACCTACTAGTTTGAATCATGTAGGGGGGGAGTGTGAAGCAATAAAGTTAATTAATGACGAGTAACAATTCAAACCGCACAAGAGAAGAATCTTCCAGAAAGAGCACTGGCGCATTAGCGGAGACGATAGTACCTAGAATCTTGGTCAAGGTAAGCATGGTGATTGATTTTATTCAACAATAGACTGTGCTGTAGTCAGAATTGTAAGCAGTAATGTTATTAGTGATTGCTCCATATCCTCATTTTGTGCTCGAGTCTGAAACATATCGGCATGGCAGCTAAAGGTAAAAGACGATGTTGCTAGCTAGCTTCTATGAACAGTAAAACAGGACTAGGTCAAGATTTACATTTTGTAAGGAGGTAGTTGGCAAAACATCATGATATTTACCGATTGTTCAAGAACTTCGAATTTACCAAGCCAATAACGAATTAAGGTTTGCTGAGGAGTGCACACCGCTTGAGCTAGCTAACATGTTAGGTAACTTGCTAGCTAACTAATGCTTTGTGGACGACATTGTGGACGACATTGTCTGCAATCACTTTGTACCCCCCAAAAAATATTGTGAGGTAAATGTTTTAAAAAATTTAAGTAAAAAATTTTTTTTTCATTACATATTTGAGATCTAATGATTATAAACCTAATCCTATGAGATTGGTGCTTTCATGCAGTTCAACAGTTTGCCCATGGCTGCCTCCATGTTGTAAAACGTGGTGCAAAGGCGACATAGACTTATTGAAATGGGATGTGGAGTTCATTTTAGCTGTTGAACTGTATTACTTTATATTATGGGTGTCCATTTATCAATACATTTAAAATGATAAAATAATTCAACGTATCTGCATATTAGTGGATGCATGCATAAATCAATAGATAATTGAATCAAACATTTCATAATAAATAAAAAAAGAATGGACAATATTCATATTTACAGGTCCATGATGTTTGCCTACTACATTTGAGCTGCTTTGTCTACCCATTCAAAGGATATATAGTGTTGGTGAGTACTGTTATCAGAGGTTGTTTTAAGTTGTGTGAATGTGGACATGTAAGGGGTGTTCAGAATTGGTGTCAAGTAGGTCCCAACTTTTGCATCATCATTAAGTTAAAGCACCCACATTATGGCCGAACTGTCCGTTACCCATGTACATACATTGACTGTCCATGTGCATTTAGGACCTGGAACGCCTTAATTGTGCACCAAAGTAAAGTCCACTCAAAGGAAATTACAAAAAATCTGACTGAGAAGTGTTCCTTCACTGTCTGTGGAGGATGGAGAACCAGTTTCAAATACAAACTGGCAAACTACCGCACTCGCCTGAGAAGACTGGGATGCCCAGAGGTGACGATAAACTCCTTGAAGCACAAACCTGCAGGGAAGTCAAGTGCAGCCTATGGAGTTAAAAAGCCAGAGAGCAGAAGTGAACTTTAACCCCACATATCCCTCAGGAGAAACAGAAGAAAGCCTCGGGGACATGTGGAAAGCTCTACTGTCCAATGTGAAGAAAAGGAAAAACAGAGAGACAGTGAGAGAAGAGAATCACCACAACCCCACTCCCAGTCCAAATGTATTTCTCAACTTGATATACACTCAGATGACCTGCTGAAGTTGTTCCAAAGAGGAGGACAGCTGGGCAGAAGATTCATATCAATCATGGCACCTATGGCTGATGTAAGAATTCCTTATGCTTCTAAAGATACATTCGCATATGTGGTTCTACACCAAAAGTTGACTTCAAAACAAGACATACATTACAAATATCCTTCTCTTTTCTTAGAATAGCAACACGGATGTCAGACGAGACTGCATCATAAAGAGAGTGTGTGTGTGTGTGTGTGTGTGTATATGGGTGAAGACCCAGAAAACCTTGTTCAGGAATGTGGTATGTGTTTCCTTCCATTTCTTTCTCTTCCTTTCCTGTTCCGTCCCACCATCATATTCTACCACTAGCTATTCTATTACTGTGTCATCTCCTCTGTCTTCCATCTTATTTCATTAGCTGCGGTTAGATGCACCATTTTTTTCTCCAGAATTGCATCATTCAGATTAAAGAGTCCATGTCTTTTTTTGTTTGCATGAATGCTGAATACAGTGATCAAATTGGCTGTGTCTCAAATGTAATCTGGATAGAATGGAAATCGTGATTATAACCACTTAGTTTTAGCCTTGTAAAATGCGGGTTTCAAATATTGCCAGCAGTTCTTGATTTAGCTGACACTTAAAAGGACTCCAGTCTTGATTTATTTCTGTCTGTATCACGCTCTTGTGCTTCATGAGCTATACTTTTTGCAACCTAGAGTCCCTAACTGTAAACACTTCATTGATGAATGATTCATTTTGTATGACTGACCAGTTTTGCCTTTGTCTTATTCAGGGCATGGATGAAGAGTCCACCAAGGCAGCCATTGAGGACACTACTGTGGGGATCTATATTATCAAAGACCATTCCGCGAGTGAGGAACCAGAGGACACTGGGATTATTCTTGAAGGCATCAAGGTGCTGCAGGATCTGGGCAACGTAGCATTTGCTGTTGCAATGCTGTTCGGCCTCATGTATGCCATGAACCTCAGTTCCACTACCGAGCTCCGCTACACTTGAACTCTTTCAGAAGGATTTATGGAACTGAACGGGAGAACAAAGCTGTTGCATTTTTAAAAAACAGCCTGTTTCAGTGAGCCGTTTTGTTGAGTGTTTCACGTCATATGTTTGACTTACTTTGAACTTGTTAGATTGTTCACAAAAACTCCAAACAGAATGAGCATGTTTAAAGATGGAGCTGTCGTGATTTTGTTAGACATTTTGTAGGGTGTTTTGAGTAGATGCCCTTAGTTTTCTTTGCTGCTTATGGAAAAAGTTCAGTTTCACTTTGTAGTGACTTTTAGTCAATAGAATTAACATGAACCAATATGTACACCTACCTCATTCTTTGTCTGTTACTCCTTGTGAAAAATAACGACCTCATTTTGTAACAAAATGCATTAGAGAGTGTGACCAATCATTGACAGGACAACTCTTTTTTATACAGATATATAGCCAGTGATGTAGACCTGTGCAATTCATTGAACGCTGAATGTCAGTAAATGGACATTTGTCATTCCAAAGTGATACAGTCATTTTTGAAACACATGCCTTTTGCCTTTTTGTCATTGATGCAAATGGTCTTTTGCTCCTTTGTTACACATCTTTAGCATGTACATCTTTAGCATATTTCTCTAATCATTTGTGAGAATACAAACACTAAAAGGTAGAAAATGCCAGCATTTCATCTTGTGCTTACTTTAATAATTATGTAGAACCTTGCCCATAATATAAATTATGGGCAAGGTTCTACATAACTATGAGCAATATCACCAATAAAAGAATGTTAATTATTAAGTAGTGATCGGGAACATGATCAAATCCATTTGAAACTACACATTTAATTCAAATCAAATTAGCTTGACCAAATCATGTTAGATTGATTCTATTCCATTACGATGCATTTTTACATAAACTAATTATATTTGCTTGACAAAAAGAAAATAAGTAAACATAAAAATAAAAAAAATGTGTTTATCTACCATGTTTCATTCATGTGGAACCGATGTACACATTTGAATTAAGTAAATTCAAAGCACCATTTTTTTTTTTCAGTGCACCCACGTCTGGAAATGTCGCATCAGCAACAGCCAGAGGGGAACCACGGCTATCATAGAAGCCATTATCCCTAAAAGGCGCTGGCACTGGCAAAAACGCACTGTGTGACCCAAATGATATTGAGCCAAGCAAAGCCAGAAAACAGCCTCCCTCTGCAGGGAAATGAACGCACGATTCTCGACTGAGTGGAGCTCGAGAACAGAATGCGCTGAAATGGTGAGAAACAGCTCTTCTCTTGACTCACTATGAAACCCAGAGACTGAACATGGGAAACTAGCATGGTTGTGTAACACCACCTGCTCCCTCGACTCTGCTACCACTAGCCAATCATAAATGTAGTCCAATATCCTGAGCCCCAGACACCACATAGGGGTCAAACCCACCACATAGGTGCCAAACCCACCCACAACATTGGTGAAAGTGCAAGGCCAGAGGGAAAGCCCGAAACTCATAAACAACAGCCTCGAAATGGAACCTCGGGAACTTTCTGTGAAGGGGATATATGGCCACATTAACGGACACATTCTTCAGGTCGATGGAGGTGAACCAATCGCCCTGGCGCACTGACTGTAACAACCAGCTGTTTGTAAGCATTCTGTATTTATAGACCCTGAGGTGCTTGTTCAGGGCACACAAATCTAAAAATGGGACACAAAGTCCCGCCCCGTTTTGGAACCAGGAAATACCGTCTGTACCAACAATACTGGGCCTCTGACATAGGAACCACTCATATTGCCTTGTTCTGGAGAAAGGAAGAAATCTGCTCTCTCAAAGCGGGCGCTGAGGCCTCCGGAACAGTCGATGTAATGACATCGTAAAAACGTGGGGGATGCACAACAAATTGTAGCCTTTACCCCAACGTCACAGTTTGCATAATCCAGGGCAACACTGCGCATGCGCGTCATTGGTCGACACAGACAGTGAGTCTCCCGTAAAGTGCCATCTGAAGGTGGACTGGGAGAATTTGGTTATTATTTCCACCACCTTCGAGAACTGAGTGTCTGACTGTAAGCTCACGTGGAGGACACAACACTCTTGACACCTGTTAAACCGTGAAACTTGGTGTAGAAACAATGTGTTTAAGTGCCGACATTGGCCTGAAGCCCAGTCCACTCTGGGTTGGCCGTGCCACTTGGGGGTACTGTTGTCATAGCAAACTTCTGGGGAGGGGACCATGTCACCTCCCTCTCATCTCGCTAGGTGCGCTGCTCTCTGGGCCCGCCGGGAAGGCAGAGTTTGTACCTTCCGACACACAAAATGGTTGAAAATGGGAACAGTTCGCCTACCCGGCACACAGGGTAGCTGAAATCGGGTGCTCCTACCGCCAACAGCGTGAGACTAAAATATTTAATAATAATAGGACTGCAAGCCTTCATCATTGAGTTTTTTACAGAAATGTTTGGCTAATGGCTAGGAATTTCTTGGAGATCGATCAGTCAATCGCGATCGACCAGATAGTGAGAGAAGGTACACCTTGTCAAGCTGCGCCACCACTCCACTGACAAGCGCGCAGTTGCTCAACGGCATAGATCAATGAACGGCGCACTAGAAGCCAGGGATTGTCCTGCTGCCCCGAAGGCAAGCCCTCCATCTCGATCTCAGAAAAAAACTTGGAACTGGCCAGAGACACCATGTCGTCATCCGAATGTGAGTCCTGTGTAACACTGAAGGAGACCGAGATATCAGCTCGCTCTGATTATACAAAACTGACCAGGTGAAAGCTAAGAACCCTTATTGATGTCACTTATTATAGCCACTTCAATCAGTCTAGATGAAGGGGAGGAGACCGGTTAAACAAGGATTTTTAAGCCTTGAAACAGTAGGTGTGCCATTCAGAGGGTGAATGGGCAAGACAAAAAATTTAAGTGCCTTTGAATGGGGTATGATAGTAGGTGCCAGTAACACCGGATTGTGTCAAGAACTGCAACGCTGACGGGTTTTTCACACTCAACAGTTTCCCCGTGAGAATGGTCCACCACCCAAAGAACATCCATCCAACTTGACACAACTGTGGGAAGCATTGGAGTCAACTTGGGCCAATATCCCTGTGGAACGTTTGACACCTTGTAGAGTCCATGCTGCGAATTGAGGCTGTTCTGAGGGCAAAAATATTAGGAAGTTGTTCCTAATGTTAGGTATACTCAGTGTATATCGCCATGCTGGGATGATAGCTCCATGTGATCCGGCCAAGAGCCCAGATCCACACTCGTATCCTGCAACTCAGACTCCACCGAGATACAGGCACCCAGGGGTGCAAGTTCAAATCGCCTAGGGGTGGCAGGGTAACCTAGTGGTTAGAGCGTTGGGCTTGTAACCTGAAAGGTTAGGTTGCAAGTTCAAATCCCCAAGCCGACAAAGTACAAATCTGTCGTTCTGCCCCTGAACAAGGTAGTTAACCCACTGTTCCTAGGCAGTCATTGAAAATAAGAATTTGTTCTTAACTGACTTGCCTAGTTAAATAAAGGTACAAATTTTAAAAAACAAGGTTAGGAAAGTCAACTACAATTCTACTAAGTCTTCTAAGGAAGGGTATTTGCCTCTCGAGAGAGCTTATACGCAAGCTCTAGCACAGACTGGAATATGTTCCGGGGTTCATCCAACGGCATCGAGGAGTATACCACCTCAGTCATTGGCTTCATCAATAAGTGCATCGACCACGTTGTCCCCACAGTAACCGTACGTACATACATATCTCTACCAGAAGCCATGGGTTACAGGAAACATCCACATCGAGCTAAAGGCTAGAGCTGCCGCTTTCAAGGAGCAGGACACTAATCCGGAGACTTGTAAAAATTCCCCTTGTGCCCTCAGACGAACCATCAATCAAGCAAAGCGTCAATAAAGGATTAAGATTGAATCCTACGACACCGGCTCTGACGCTCGTCAGATGTGGCAGCGCTTAAACTATTATGGACTACAAAGGGAAACCCAGACGCGATCTGCCCAGTGACACGAGCCTACCAAGACAAGCTAAATGCCTTTTATGCTCGCTTCGAGGAAAGCAACACTGAGCATGCACAAGAGCACCAGCTGTTCTGGATGACTGTGTGATAATGCTCTCAGTAGCCGATGTGAGCAAGACCTTTAAACAGATCAACATTCACAAAGCCCCAGGGCCAGATGAATTACCAGGACGTGTACTTGAAGCATGCGCGGACCAACTGGCAAGTGTCTTTACTGACATTTTCAACCTCTCCCTGACAGAGTCTGTAATATCTCCATGTTTCAAGCAGACCACCATAGTCCCTGTGCCCAAGGAAGCGAAATGAACCTGCCTAAATGATTATCGCCCCGTAGCACTCACGTCAGTAGCCATGAAATGCTTTGAAAGGCTGGTCAAGCTCACATCAACAGCATCCTCACGGATACCCTAGATGCACTCCAATTCACATGCTGCCCCAACAGATCCACAGATGACGCAATCTCAATCGCACTCCACACTGCCCTTTCCCACCTAGACAAAAGGAACACCTATGTGAGAATGCTATTCATTGACTACAGCTCAGCGTTCAACACCATAGTGCCCTCAAAGCTCATCACTAAGCTAAGGACCCTGAGACTAAACACCTCCCTCTGCAACTGGATCCTGGACTGCCTAACGGGCCCCCCCCCCCCAGGTGGTAAGGGTAGGCAACAACACTTCTGCCACGCTGATCTTCAACACTGGGGCCCCTCAGGGGTGTGTACTTAGTCCCGTCCTGTACTCCCTGTTCACCCACGACTGCGTGGTCAAACACAACTCCAACACCAGCTTAAAAGTCTTATTTGACTCATTCGTGCTAGTCATCTTACGTACATCCAGTTACCAAAGCTAAACCGCCAGAAGAATAACCTGTGGATGGTGGGGCTTACGGTGAGGCATGGTATTCACTGGCACTTGTCAGATGTGATTCTAATGTTCTTCAGTAGAAGGTGGTAGCGCGCAAACTCCCCATTGCTGTGTCGTACCGAGTTGACCAACTGAAATGGAACAGCTGAATTACAGTATAACCTGAGATCAGCCACGCCAGTCACAATCTGCTCAGTCCCCTCACGACCATCGGGCCTAGTGGAGCTCAGACCAGGGGAGCGGGTATCTCCCTTCCCTGCCTGAGACTGCTTTGGCCTGGGCTTGGTGAGGCGTGGGTTGCCGCTGTCCTCCCGGAAGCCCTTAGCAAAGGGATTATAGTCTATCTTCAACTGGGTGTTCCTGGTGTTCTGGTATGACGTCACAGCATAGAACTCTGTCTGCGGAAACGTGCAGGTCATGACCTTCAGATTACAGTTTTGGATAGGTAACTAGCTACTAACTGATTGCACTTAGAAAGTAGCATACCCAACCCTGCTAGTAGCCTAGCCAAAAGGTCAATAGAAATTAACATTTTGATTATTCAAAATTATAAATCAAAATGTAGGTTAGAGGCTAAAATTAAAGTAATTACATTTCCTACAGGAGTGTCCTTGTCAATTCCAGTTCAGAAACAATGCAAACGGTCCTTTCTTGTATAGATGTGCATAGGATATTGGAGGTTTTATCACTAATGTTTGTTAAATATGGTTATTCCAAATCATATTTCTCACTTATCAAATAAACCATTGTTTTCCATGAGCTTTAAATGAACTATTTCTTTCAAAACATAGGCCAGTGGAGTAGCCCTTAAAAGTTGTTTGACACCACCCTGTCCTCACCAAGCCATGTTGTAGGCCTCCATGTATTTAGCCAGCAAGTTAAAAAGTTGGCCATTCACTGACGCCTACCTTTCACAGCTAACTAACTTTCACAGTTAGTGTGTGTTGCGCTGTTCGGAGAGCAATTACTACAGCACAAACTCCAACTGTTGGGTGCCATCATCGAAACAAAACGCCTCAAAATAATCTTCCGAGTATGCACATTAATTCACAAATGGAGACAGCCGAAGCCACAAAACGTAGCATCCGGAGCATGCACACCGTTGACCAAGGCGCAAGCACAGCATCAATCCGCAATGGCTGTGATTTACCACGCCAGCGCGAGGGATCGCGGGAGTCCATCCCGCAGATATCTGCCACCTCATGCCCATTCGTGGCCTCGGACAAGTCTGTGCAATAACCAACAAACACACACATAGTGTTGTGACTCTCTTCAAATTGTGAGCATGTCCTTCCACTTCTTGGCTACCTCTCACTTCTTTCGTACATCTATTCTATTTAAATGCTCACTCCACGGAGGCACACACACACACACACATCCGTGCTCGGGGTGTGACGTAAGAGTCACCATGGCGGCACACACACACACACTTGGGTTCGGTTTGTATGTGTTTCGCAGGCTCCCTCCAGAGGTTTAGCGGGCTGTTTCGAAGGTGCAACGGTAACACAAAGGCATGAAAGACTACCGACTCAATCTTTAGTCCAACTGATAATGAGATTTTTTTTTTTAAACGCGCAGCAGCTCTGTTTTGAACAGCTCCATTGGGGAAAAGGAAACATTTAGCTTATATTACTGCTGTGTGTGTGTCTGTTTGGTTGTTGGACATCTGTTTGCCTGTCTGTCTCATATTTGGTCTGTCTGTCTGTATAATATGTTTATGTCTGTCTGTATAACGATAGTCGGGCTGTCTTATGTCAGTCTGTCTGTCTGATGATTGTCTGTTTTATGTCTACCTGTCTGTCTGTCTGCTGATGGTCTGTTTGTCTGTCAACAGAATTAATAGGGCGGCTGCTAGCCTAGTGGTTTGAGCATTGGGCCAGTAACATAAAGGTTGCTAGATCGAATCCCCGAACTGACAAGGTAAACATCTGTCGTTCTGCCCCTGAACAAGGCAGTCCACCCACTGTGCCTAGGCTGTCATTGTAAATAAGAATTTGTTCTTAACTGATGCGCCTAGTTAAACAAAGGTAGAAATGTTAAAAAAGCAGTGAAAAGTTAGATATTTATTCGGCATAACATGCTAGGCCTTACCATATGTCATCAATTCACTGAATAATAGGAGCTTATTTATCATCTGTGTGAAAGTTGTAACATTGTAGCCAGACTGCAAAATCAGAAAGTAAAAATATGTAACCTAATACAATGTTACAGTAGGCTATGTGTGAAAGAAATGTATCCACTTAAAGAAGTATTCTTAAAAGTCAACATTGACCATCCAGGCTACTGTTGTGAAATATAAAAGCTCAGAGTGCAAAATGTTACATTGTAAACCAGCCAAACTGTTAGCAACAATTATAGCCTAAAATTGAACTTTTGCTAAGTTCATAACAAAGTGGGAATTTACCGCCATAGAGTTAGATAGAGGGTTCTAGATGGATAAAAACCTATTTTGGCATAGACATTGAGGTCTTCTCCATTTTAAAGTAGTCAGCTGGGTGGGACTTCCTATGGGGGAAGGATCCGGGTCATCAGGAGGGATCAGCCAATGAATTAAACCGTTGAGCAAACATTCCATAACTGTAGGTGTCAGTAAATCGCCATCCTTGGCTTCATACCTATTCAAACTACACACTCTAGTTGGCAATATGCACCCTTTCAGTTTATTTGCCAACTCATAGAAGTAGTAGAATAAAAAACTACCTGGCGCTGCCCGTGTGCTAACAAACGCCATGATGGAACATATATAAACATACAAAGATATCTCTTTCATTCTCTATGTTTACCACATAAGACTGGGAAAAATCTATTTTAACGGTCCTCCGACTGGTAATTACTGGTGGTAAACCAGTCTATCATTCTTGCGCGCCAAGTGGGAGGTGGGAATTTACCAGTTGTGAAGCTGTAAATACCTGTTGGATGTATTCATGTGCTTTGAACTCATTGGCTAATCACCAACAAGTTGTGTCAACAAACTAAAAGTATAGCTATCGGGCTTGTAAACCAATTATAGTGTTCAAAAACATTATGAATAGATTGCTTTAAAAAAAAATTGTAGTTGCATGTAACTGCCGAAAATGCTGTTATGGAAGTAATTTTGTTAGTAGGTGAAGTCAGAGGTCACCATATAGGAGAAGTCAGAGCTCAAGGATAATAGTTTGACACATTTCCCACTAGTAAATACCATTTGGAGGGCCGTTCAAATGTATTTTTCCCAGTCATATGTATAAAGATGAAATCTCTATCATTCTCTATGTCCGTTATGGTGTCTGGTTATGAACTGAGCAATAGCACGTGGGCCTGTATAGTTTATGCCCAGTATTTTTATATCAGTAGGCCGTGTTCCATTTCTCATTTACTGCATACCATAAATGGACAAATGTAAATTGCCTATATAGACTACTATCATATGCGCCATTGTTCTAATTTTTCGCACTTGAATAACATCAACAACATGACTGCTGACTCAGCCCACCACAGTAGGAGGGATGGGTGAAGGACAAGGAGACCAGATACAGGACTCCAGGGCCAGCCGAGTATTGCAGCCTATTGCCGCCTTCGACAGGCTGTGTGTGAGGGCCGCAACAACGGTTTTATTTTGGCTAGAACACCTCACATGGAATTAGAGACAAAATGCTGCTGCAAATAATTTACATCCCCTTATCCTAATAAAACAAATAGTCATCAAACACTTTTAGGATTATTGTGTGATATTTTGCGAATGTTCCGAATACCAATAGTTACTCGTTATATCATTTCGAGTGTCAGACGGCTTTCTGTTCTTGGGCATTTCCGTAAAAGAACATTTATGCTTGATCTGAAAGTGTAGTAAGAGACTCTGTACTGAGGGTGTGACGCAATTTCGCAGTTTTTGGAGGGACACAAAGGCCAAATTAAGCTCTGTACCGCATCGCTACGCGTTTCCCAAATGTTGTAACAATGCGGCGGGCTCTGTATTGCTCCGCATTGACATGATTGGTTGATGGGAGGTGGGGGCGGGAGGTCCTGTCTGAACACACGTACACCACTTTGACAACTTCGTTCATAACAGCTCTGCGCTGGTTGAAAAGCGCAAGAACTATGAATGACCTGACTTTTGCAAGAGGTAGTATCACCGTAAATGCTACACGCAGTTTCTACCCAGCAGCCAGAAGACTCACAGCACATACAGGTGTGATGAGTGTTTTAAAATATAAAATTGACATTTCCTATCAATGAAATAACTCAATAATAAGTAACATGTGCATTTAAATTAGGCATTTATCGAATGGAATTATGAGACGGATCTATGATCCTATAAAAGGGCCGACTTGTGTGCCTATGCCATGAATCTCACACCCACAGTAATAGCAGCAACAACAGCAAGACACACTTTGTAATTAAAATAGGCCAAGTCTCGTCTATTCAATTGTGATAAGGAACTTAACTAATTTACTATTGAGATCAATCGTTAATGATTATCAATCAATAATCATCATTATTACTGATGATTGATCGCTCATAATTTTTGAACAGGATTTGAGCAGTTATTTGGAGTTAAAACTCCATGTAATCTCAAATCAAATCTATTTGTCACATGCAATGAATAAAACAGGTGTAGACTTTACCATGAAACGCTATACAGTCCTTCCAAAACAATGCAGAGCTAAAAAGTCCAATCAAATGTGCTAAATAAAACATGGAAATAGTAACACAATAAAATAACAATAACACGGCTATATACAAGGAGAAACGGTACCAGGTCAATGTGCAGGGGTACGAGGTAGTTGAGGTAATATTTACATGTAGGTAGGGGTAAAAGTGACTAGGGAATCGGGATAGATAATAAACAGAGTAGCATGTATGTCACGTATGTGAAGACTGTGAAAGTGGGTCTATGGCCATGTCTACACTTGACACTTACATGCGACTTCTGCTATCAAAATATGAAGATCGCGTTGAAAAGACGGGTCTAGACGGACAAAGTTTAGCTGGCTAGTTAGCTGCAACAGTTAGCTACTGCCATCAGTTGTTGTTGTGTTATTATCATATTTAGCCTATTTCACCGTTTGTAGAATGCATACTAGCATTTGAATATACTGTAACCCAGGAAAGGGGAATCTGGACACACTGTGGACACGGTAGACACATTTAAATGTAGGTGTAGACATATGATGCGTTCGCAATTCCATGATCAGAACACTAAAGCTGCATGAACTGTACTTGGCCCTCCTATGTTGAACATAATAAACACCTCCCTATCCACCGGAGGTGTACAAAACTCACTAAAAGTGGCAGTAATAAAGCCTCTCTTGAAAAAGCCAAAACTTGACCCACAAAATGTAAAAAACGATCTGCCTATATCGAATCTCACATTCCTCTCAAAAATGTTAGAAAAATCTCACTGTCTTCCTGAAGACAAACAATGTATATGAAATGCTTCAGTCTGGTTTTAGACCCCATCATAGCACTGAGAGTGCATTCGTGATGGTGGTAAATTACCTTTTAATGGCGTAAGACCAAGGCCTGGTTTAGATCTTATCTGTGGGAAAGATATCAGTTTGTCTCTGTGGATGGTTTGTCCTCTAACAAATCAACTGTAAATTTCAGTGTTCCTCAAGGTTCCGTTTTAGGACCACTATTGTTTTCCCTATATATTTAACCTCTTGGTGATGTCATTCGTAATCATAATGTTAACTTTCACTGCTATGCGAACGATACACAGCTGTACATTTTGATTAAATATGGTGAAGCCCCAAAATTGCCCTCCCTGGAAGCCTGTGTTTCAGACATAAGGAAGTGGATGGCGGCAAATAGTTTTCTTTTAAACTCGGACAAAACAGAGATGCTTGTTCTAGGTCCCAAGAAACAAAGAGATCTTATGTTGGATCTGACAATTAATCTTGATGGTTGTACAGTTGTCTCAAGTAAAACAGTGAAGGACCTCAGCGTTACTCTGGACCCTGATCTCTCTTTTTACGAACATATCAAGTCTGTTTCAAGGACAGCTTTTTTTCCATCTATGTAACATCGCAAAAATCAGAAACTTTTTGTCCAAAAATGATGCAGAAAAATGAATCCATGCTTTTGTCACTTCTAGATTAGACTACTGCAATGTTCAACTTTTTGGATACCTGGATAAAGCGCTAAATAAACTTCAGTTAGTGCTAAACACGGCTGTGAGGATCTTGACTAGAACCCTCAAATTTGATCATATTACTCCAGTGCTAGCCTCTCTACACTGGCTTTCTGTTTAAGGCTAGGCCTGATTTCAAGTTTTACTGCTAACCTACAAAGCATTACATGGGTTTTCTCCTACCTATCTTTTCGATTTGGTCCTGCCGTGCATACCTAAACGTACGCCACGGTCACAAGACGCAGGCCTCCTTATTGTCCCTAGAATTTCTAAGCAAACAGCTGTAGGCAGGGCTTTCTCCTATAGAACTCAATTTTTATGGAATGGTCTGCCTATCCATGTGAGAGACGCAGACTCAGTCTCAACCTTTAAGTCTTTATTGAAGACTCATCTCTTCAGTAGGTCCTATGATTGAGTGTAGTCTGGCCCAGGGGTGTGAAGGTGAACAGAAAGGCACTGGAGCAACGAACCACCCTTGCTGTCTCTGCCTGGCCGGTTCCCCTCTCTCCACTGGGATTCTCTGCCTCTAACCCTATTATGGGGGCTGAGTCACTGGGGCTCTTCCATGCAGTCCCTATGAGATGTGTGTCACTTGAATGGGTTGAGTTACTGATGTGATCTTCCTGTCTGGGTTGGGTTCATGCCATGGGGGAGATCTTTGTGGGCTATACTCATCCTTGTCTCAGGGTAGTAAGTTGGTGGTTTGAAGATATCCCTCTTGTGGTGTGGGGGCTGTGCTTTGGCAAAGTGGGTGGGGTTGTATCCTTCCTGGTTGGCCCTGTCCGGTGGTGTAGTCACAGTGTCTCCCGACCCCTCCTGTCACAGCCTCCAGTATTTATGCTGCAATAGTTTGTGTCGGGGGGTTAGGATCAGTTTGTTATATCTGGAGTAGGAAGTATTTTACATACATGTTTTATATTTAGTTCATTTAGCAGGCACTTTTATCACACCATAGTGCCATCACTTTACTGTCCTTATGGGGAAATTATGTTGAAGTATCATTTAAATGTTTAAAGTGGCGTTTAAATACAGTAGACAACAAATGACAATACAAAATTCATAACAGTTACAGTACCAGTCAACGGTTTGGACACACTGTAACATGTGTCTTGAGAGTCGGGGAAGCAAGTACAGGGAGTGAATCATTTAATATATACAGTGCCTTGCGAAAGTATTCGGCCCCCTTGAACTTTGCGACCTTTTGCCACATTTCAGGCTTCAAACATAAAGATATAAAACTGTATTTTTTTGTGAAGAATCAACAACAAGTGGGACACAATCATGAAGTGGAACGACATTTATTGGATATTTCAAACTTTTTTAACAAATCAAAAACTGAAAAATTGGGCGTGCAAAATTATTCAGCCCCCTTAAGTTAATACTTTGTAGCGCCACCTTTTGCTGCGATTACAGCTGTAAGTCGCTTGGGGTATGTCTTTATCAGTTTTGCACATCGAGAGACTGAAATATTTTCCCATTCCTCCTAGCAAAACAGCTCGAGCTCAGTGAGGTTGGATGGAGAGCATTTGTGAACAGCAGTTTTCAGTTCTTTCCACAGATTCTCGATTGGATTCAGGTCTGGACTTTGACTTGGCCATTCTAACACCTGGATATGTCTATTTTTGAACCATTCCATTGTAGATTTTGCTTTATGTTTTGGATCATTGTCTTGTTGGAAGACAAATCTCCGTCCCAGTCTCAGGTCTTTTGCAGACTCCATCAGGTTTTCTTCCAGAATGGTCCTGTATTTGGCTCCATCCATCTTCCCATCAATTTTAACCATCTTCCCTGTCCCTGCTGAAGAAAAGCAGGCCCAAACCATGATGCTGCCACCACCATGTTTGACAGTGAGGATAGTGTGTTCAGGGTGATGAGCTGTGTTGCTTTTACGCCAAACATAACGTTTTGCATTGTTGCCAAAAAGTTAAATTTTGGTTTCATCTGACCAGAGCACCTTCTTCCACATGTTTGGTGTGTCTCCCAGGTGGCTTGTGGCAAACTTTAAACAACACTTTTTATGGATATCTTTAAGAAATGGCTTTCTTCTTGCCACTCTTCCATAAAGGCCAGATTTGTGCAATATACTGATTGTTGTCCTATGGACAGAGTCTCCCACCTCAGCTGTAGATCTCTGCAGTTCATCCAGAGTGATCATGGGCCTCTTGGCTGCATCTCTGATCAGTCTTCTCCTTGTATGAGCTGAAAGTTTAGAGGGACGGCCAGGTCTTGGTAGATTTGCAGTGGTCTGATACTCCTTCCATTTCAATATTATCGCTTGCACAGTGCTCCTTGGGATGTTTAAAGCTTGGGAAATCTTTTTGTATCCAAATCCGGCTTTAAACTTCTTCACAACAGTATCTCGGACCTGCCTGGTGTGTTCCTTGTTCTTCATGATGCTCTCTGCGCTTTTAACGGACCTCTGAGACTATCACAGTGCAGGTGCATTTATACGGAGACTTGATTACACACAGGTGGATTGTATTTATCATCATTAGTCATTTAGGTCAACATTGGATCATTCAGAGATCCTCACTGAACTTCTGGAGAGAGTTTGCAACACTGAAAGTAAAGGGGCTGAATAATTTTGCACGCCCAATTTTTCAGTTTTTGATTTGTTAAAAAAGTTTGAAATATCCAATAAATGTCGTTCCACTTCATGATTGTGTCCCACTTGTTGTTGATTCTTCACAAAAAAATACAGTTTTATATCTTTATGTTTGAAGCCTGAAATGTGGCAAAAGGTCGCAAAGTTCAAGGGGGCCGAATACTTTCACAAGGCACTGTAAATGAATGAACATGGATAAAACAAAACACGAGCCGCGTACAGCCATGAAACAATGGAACAGAAACAATAACGCCTGAGGAAGAAACCAAAGGGAGTGGCAGATGTAGGGAAGGTAATCAAGTAGGTGATGAAGTCCAGGTGAGTCTGATGAGGCGCTGGTGGGCGTTAACAATGGTGACAGGTGTGCGTAGTAATGAGCAGCCTGGTGACCTAGAGCACAGGAGAGGGAGTATTTGTGACACACCTATTTTCTACATTGTAGAGTAATACTGAAGACATCAAAACTATGAAATAACACATATGGGAATCATGAAGTAACAAAAATTAAAATACAAAAATCGAAATATATTTTAGATTTGAAGTTCTTCAAGTAACCACCCTTTGACTTGATGACAGCTTTGCACACTCTTGGCATTCTCTCAACCAGCTTCATGAGGTTGTCACCTGGAATGCATTTCAATTAACCGGTGTGCCTTGTAAAAAGTTAATTTGTGGAATTTCTTTATTTGAGCCAATCAGTGTTGTGACAAAGTAGGGGTGGTATACAGAAGATAGCCCTATTTGGTAAAAGACAAAGTCCATATTATGGCAAGAACAGCTCAAATAAGCAAAGAGAAACAACAGTCCATCATTCCCTTAAAACTTCTTAGGGATATCCCCCTTTATTAAAATGTTGACCCCGATTAGTGCTTATTTGACAAAGTTACAGTCAATCAAGTGAAGACTGCCCGCGTCATTGGCGTGCCATGAAGGCGTCACTCTCTGACCAAATTTGGTGTCATATAGGATTTACTACACCCCTAATGATATAGTGAACTCTGGTAACATTCTAGGATCTCAGAGGAATAAATATGAACATGATTTGACTGGTTGAAACAACGTTTAGGGTTAGATTTTCACAGATTCCTTTCTTTGCAAAATGAACGAGTGGAAATACAAAATCAATCGTGCGTGCTATATGGACCTTTTTTAGGATTTGAAAAAGGATTTTATCTAACAAAACGACACTTCATGTTATCACTGGGAACCTCTGGATGATAAATCAGAGCAAGATTTCTGAATGAAAGTACACATTTCACCTTCAAACCTATCGCTGTGAGAAAAAAAAGTATTTTGTTGTTAGGAGCTCTCCTCAAACAATAGCATGGCATTTTTTCACAGTAATAGCTACTGTAATTTAGACAGTGCAGTTACAGTGGGGCAAAAAAGTATTTAGTCATCCACCAATTGTGCAAGTTCTCCCACTTAAAAAGATGAGAGAGGCCTGTAATTTTCATCATAGGTATACTTCCACTATGACAGACAAAATTAGAAAATAAAATCCAGAAAATCACATTGTAGGATTTTTAATGAATTTATTTGCAAATGATGGTGGAAAATAAGTATTTGGTCACCTACAAACAAGCAAGTTCTGGCTCTCACAGACCTGTAACTTCTTCTTTAAGAGGCTCCTCTGTCCTCCACTCGTTACCTGTATTAATGGCACCTGTTTGAACTTGTTATCAGTATAAAAGACACCTGCCACAACATTGGAAGTATGCTTGCGACCAAGCTTTATCAAATCAAATCAAATCAAATTTTATTTGTCACATACACATGGTTAGCAGATGTTAATGCGAGTGTAGCGAAATGCTTTAACTTCCTGACTGATGTCTTGAGAAGTTGCTTCAATATATCCACATAATTTTCCATCCACATAATTTTCCATCCTCATGATGCCATCTATTTTGTGAAGTGCACCAGTCCCTCCTGCAGCAAAGCACCCCCACAGCATGATGCTGCCACCCCCGTGCTTCACGGTTGGGATGGTGTTCTTCGGCTTGCAAGCCTCCCCTTTTTCCTCCAAACGTATTGATGGTCATTATGGCCACACAGTTCTCTTTTTGTTTCATCAGACTAGAGGACATCTATCCAAAAAGTATGATCTTTGTCCCCATGTGCAGTTGTAAACCGTAGTCTGGCTTTTTTATGGCGGTTTTGGGGTAGTGGCTTCTTCCTTCTGAGTGGCCTTTCAGGTTATGTCGATATAGGACTCATTTTACTGTGGATATAGATACTTTTGTACCTGTTTCCTCCAGCATCTTCACAAGGTCATTTGCTGTTGTTCTGGGATTGATTTGCACTTTTCACACCAAAGTACATTGTCACACCAAAGTACATTGTCACAACCGTCATATGAATAATTGGACCAAGGCTCAGCGTGAGTAGAGTTCCACATTTTTTTAAGACATGAAAGTCAGTCAATCCAGTACATTTCAAGAACTTTGAACGTTTCTTCAAGTGCAGTCGCAAAAACCATTAAAGCGCTAGAATGAATCTAGCTCTCATGAGGACCGACACGGGAAAGGAAGACCCAGAGGTACCTCTGCTGCAGAGGATAAGTTCATTAGAGGTAACTGCACCTCAGATTGCAGCCAAAATAAATGCTTCACACAGTTCAAGTAACAGACACATCTCAACATCAACAGTTCAAATGAGACTGTGTGAATCAGGCCTTCATGGTCAAATTGCTTCAAAGAAACCACTCCTAAAGGACACCAATAAGAAGAAGAGTTGCTTGGGCCAAGAAACACGAGCAATGGACATTAGACCAGTGGAAATCTATCCTTTGGTCTGATGAGTACAAATTTGAGATTTTTGTGTTATGCAGGAAAAAGTCAGTTATAAATTATTTTGTCTTGGTTAAGAACAGATTGTCATCCAGTAGGCTTTGATTAAATTTCCAATATCCCCGCCCATCTGGAAATTCTGTAAGAGTTATGTGGATGCCAATTAGATGGTGGTCCAATCGCGTTCTCTCCCATCAACACCTTTTAAAACTTTTGGTGCCAGAAAAAAGGACACAAGTGTAACGGTTTTCTTGGTGAGAAGGAGAGTCGGACCAAAATGCAGCGTGTCGATTGCGATTCATGTTTAATGAAAAAACACACTAAACACAAACACTACAAAACAATAAACGTAACGAAAACCGAAACAGCCTATACTTGTGTAAACTAACACAGAACAAGGACATCAGGACTCTAAGGACAATCACCCACGACAAACTCAAAGAATATGGCTGCCTAAATATGGTTCCCAATCAGAGACAACGATAAACACCTGCCTCTGATTGAGAACCACTTCAGACAGCCATAGACTTAGCTAGAACCCCACTAGCTACAATCCCCATACATACACACCACATACAAAAACCCATGCCACACCCTGGCCTGAACCAATACATGAAGAAAAACACAAAATACTTAGACCAGGGCGTGACAGAAACCCCCCCCCCCCCCCCTAAGGTGCGGACTCCCGAACGCACCTCAAAACAATAGGGAGGGTCCGGGTGGGCGTCTGTCCATGGTGGCGACTCCGGCGCGGGACGTGGACCCCACTCAGTCAATGTCTTAGTCCCCTCTCCTCGCGTCCCTGGATAGTCCACCCTCGCCGCCGACTTATGGCCTAGTAGTCCTCACCCAGAACCCCACTGGACTGAGGAGCAGATCGGGACTGAGGCAGCTCGGGACTGAGGGGAAGCTCGGGAGTGAGAGGAAGCTCAGGAGTGAGAGGAAGCTCAGGAGTGAGAGGAAGCTCAGGCAGGTTGATGAATCTACCAGATCCTGGCTGACTGGCAGATCCTGGCTGACTGGCGGTTCTGGCAGATCCCGGCTGACTAGCGGATCTGGAAGAGTCTGGTTGACTGGCGGATCTGGAAGAGTCTGGTTGACTGGCAGATCTGGAAGAGTCTGGTTGACTGGCAGATCTGGAAGAGTCTGGTTGACTGGCAGATCTGGAAGAGTCTGGTTGACTGGCAGATCTGGAAGGGTCTGGTTGACTGGCAGATCTGGAAGAGTCTGGTTGACTGGCAGATCTGGAAGTGTCTGGCTGACTGGCAGATCTGGAAGAGTCTGGCTGACTGGCAGATCTGGAAGAGTCTGGCTGACTGGCAGATCTGGAAGAGTCTGGCTGACTGGCAGTTCTGGCTGCTCCATGCTGACTGGCAGCTCTGGCTGCTCCATGCTGACTGGCAGCTCTGGCTGCTCCATGCAGACTGGCTACTCTGGCTGCTCCATGCAGACTGGCTGCTCTGGCTGCTCCATGCTGACTGGCTGCTCTGGCTGCTCCATGCTGACTGGCTGCTCTGGCTGCTCCATGCTGACTGGCTGCTCTGGCTGCTCCATGCTGACTGGCGGCTCTGGCTGCTCCATGCTGACTGGCGGCTCTGGCTGCTCCATGCTGACTGGCGGCTCTCGCTGCTCCATGCTGACTGGCGGCTCTGGCTGCTCCATGCTGACTGGCGGCTCTGGCTGCTCCATGCTGACTGGCGGCTCTGGCTGCTCCATGCTGACTGGCGGCCCTGGCTGCTCCATGCTGACTGGCACCCGCACTGGAGACACCGTGCACACCACAGCATAACACGGTGCCTGCCCGGTCTAGCCCCCCGGTAAGCACAGGGAGTTTGCGCAGGTCTCCTAACTGGCGTAGCCATACTCCCTGTTAGCCCCCCCCCCCAAGAAATTTTTGGGGCTGCCTCTCGGGCTTCCTTGCCAGCCGTGTTCCCTCATATCGCCGGCTCCTCTCTCCGGCTGCCTCTGCTCTCCTAAGTGCCTCCACCTGTTCCCATGGGAGGCGATCTCTTCCAGCCAGTATCTCCTCCCAAGTGTAACAGCCCTTGCCATCCAAAACGTCCTCCCATGTCCATTCCTCTTTACGCTGCTGTTGCTGCCTTTGTTGCTTCTCTTGTGGCTCCTGCCTGTTGACACGCTGCTTGGTCCGTTGGTGGTGGGTGATTCTGTAATGGTTTTCTTGGTGAGAAGGAGAGTCGGACCAAAATGCAGCGTGTCGATTGCGATTCATGTTTAATGAAAAAACACACTAAACACAAACACTACAAAACAATAAACGTAACGAAAACCGAAACAGCCTATACTTGTGTAAACTAACACAGAACAAGGACATCAGGACTCTAAGGACAATCACCAACGACAAACTCAAAGAATATGGCTGCCTAAATATGGTTCCCAATCAGAGACAACGATAAACACCTGCCTCTGATTGAGAACCACTTCAGACAGCCATAGACTTAGCTAGAACCCCACTAGCTACAATCCCCATACATACACACCACATACAAAAACCCATGCCACACCCTGGCCTGAACCAATACATGAAGAAAAACACAAAATACTTAGACCAGGGCGTGACAACAAGAAAATAGTCAAGACAACTATATCTCACGAGGTCAGGGTTTTTAAGCCTCCATATATCCACTAGTTCTAATGTACCCATGATAGTCATGGTCTCCTTAAGTGCATGAGGGTGATAGTTTGTAGTTTGATATCCTTTACGGTCCATTGAAGCACTTAAAACTGTGTTATAATCTCCCACTATATTAACAGGATAATTTGTGACTTGCAAGCTCAATAGATATATGCATATTTGCATAAGTGTGGATCATCATTATTAAGACTGTATAGATGAATGAGCAAACATTTTTTATTGTCGACTAGCATTTATTAAAAGATCCACCTTCCTTGCGGGTCTGTTCGCCCAATTTGCACATTAGGATTGAAATGATTGTTCATTAATATCATCACCCCTTTTGAACTTCTTTGCCCATGACAGAAATACATTTCTCCCTCCCAGTCCCATTTCTGTACAACCTCATCTATAGTTACTGTCACGACTTCGGCAGAAGTTGGTCCCTCTCCTTGTTCGGGCGGCGTTCGACAATCGACGTCACCGGCTTTCTAGTCACTACTGATCCATGTTTCATTTTCGTTTTATTTTGTCTTAATTATTACACACCTGGTTAAGATTCCATTAACCCTCTGCTTCCCTCTGTATTTTGTGCGTTATTGTTTGTTATGTGGATTCGTGTTTTGTACTCAGGAATATTATGTTTTACCTGATTGGAACATTACTTCTATTTTTGAGTACATTTTCGGATTATTACTCATATCTGTGTCCTGCTTCTGACTCCGCTTTTTCCCATTCACCAACACCCTCACAGAATAACGCACCACTTATGGAGTCAGCAGGTACAGCCAACCCTCCTCTCCCAATGGAGGAGCGTGTTCAGCAGGACACGACCATGTTACAGAGTCTCGGTACAGCAATGGAATGGTCTCGGTACAGCAATGGATCGTGTGCTGCAAACCATGGACCGATGGGAGAGAGGAGGCTTTCCGGTTAACCCATCAGCACCTCCCCAGCTCCCACAACAACCGATGCAGATGTCCACACCTCCTTCACCTCCTCCTTCAGGATCCAGTGGAATTTGGCTCTTGCTCCCGGGAGCGTATGATGGAACGGCTGCTGAGTGCCAGGGGTTCCTACTCCAGCTGGAACTCTACCTGGCAGCTGTTCAGCCGGGCCACTCGGGACGCGAGAGAGTGATCGCTCTCATCTCTTGCCTGACTGGAAAAGCACTGGTCTGGTCAAATCAAATCAAATCAAATCAAATTTTATTTGTCACATACACATGGTTAGCAGATGTTAATGCGAGTGTAGCGAAATGCTTGTGCTTCTAGTTCCGACAATGCAGTAATAACCAACAAGTAATCTAACTAACAATTCCAAAACTACTGTCTTGTACACAGTGTGAGGGGATAAAGAATATGTACATAAGGATATATGAATGAGTGATGGTACAGAGCAGCATAGGCAGATACAGTAGATGGTATCGAGTACAGTATATACATATGAGATGAGTATGTAAACAAAGTGGCATAGTTAAAGTGGCTAGTGATACATGTATTACATAAGGATACAGTCGATGATATAGAGTACAGTATATATGTATGCATATGAGATGAATAATGTAGGGTAAGTAACATTATATAAGGTAGCATTGTTTAAAGTGGCTAGTGATATATTTACATCATTTCCCATCAATTCCCATTATTAAAGTGGCTGGAGTTGAGTCAGTGTCAGTGTGTTGGCAGCAGCCACTCAATGTTAGTGGTGGCTGTTTAACAGTCTGATAGCCTTGAGATAGAAGCTGTTTTTCAGTCTCTCGGTCCCAGCTTTGATGCACCTGTACTGACCTCGCCTTCTGGATGATAGCGGGGTGAACAGGCAGTGGCTCGGGTGGTTGATGTCCTTGATGATCTTTATGGCCTTCCTGTGACATCGGGTGGTGTAGGTGTCCTGGAGGGCAGGTAGTTTGCCCCCAGTGATGCGTTGTGCAGACCTCACTACCCTCTGGAGAGCCTTACGGTTGAGGGCGGAGCAGTTGCCGTACCAGGCGGTGATACAGCCCGCCAGGATGCTCTCGATTGTGCATCTGTAGAAGTTTGTGAGTGCTTTTGGTGACAAGCCGAATTTCTTCAGCCTCCTGAGGTTGAAGAGGCGCTGCTGCGCCTTCTTCACAATGCTGTCTGTGTGAGTGGACCAATTCAGTTTGTCTGTGATGTGTACGCCAAGGAACTTAAAACTTGCTACCCTCTCCACTACTGTTCCATCGATGTGGATAGGGGGGTGTTCCCTCTGCTGTTTCCTGAAGTCCACAATCATCTCCTTAGTTTTGTTGACGTTGAGTGTGAGGTTATTTTCCTGACACCACACTCCGAGGGCCCTCACCTCCTCCCTGTAGGCCGTCTCGTCGTTGTTGGTAATCAAGCCTACCACTGTTGTGTCGTCCGCAAACTTGATGATTGAGTTGGAGGCGTGCGTGGCCACGCAGTCGTGGGTGAACAGGGAGTACAGGAGAGGGCTCAGAACGCACCCTTGTGGGGCCCCAGTGTTGAGGATCAGCGGGGAGGAGATGTTGTTGCCTACCCTCACCACCTGGGGGCGGCCCGTCAGGAAGTCCAGTACCCAGTTGCACAGGGCGGGGTCGAGACCCAGGGTCTCGAGCTTGATGACGAGCTTGGAGGGTACTATGGTGTTGAATGCCGAGCTGTAGTCAATGAACAGCATTCTCACATAGGTATTCCTCTTGTCCAGATGGGTTAGGGCAGTGTGCAGTGTGGTTGAGATTGCATCGTCTGTGGACCTATTTGGGCGGTAAGCAAATTGGAGTGGGTCTAGGGTGTCAGGTAGGGTGGAGGTGATATGGTCCTTGACTAGTCTCTCAAAGCACTTCATGATGACGGAAGTGAGTGCTACGGGGCGGTAGTCGTTTAGCTCAGTTACCTTAGCTTTCTTGGGAACAGGAACAATGGTGGCCCTCTTGAAGCATGTGGGAACAGCAGACTGGTATAGGGATTGATTGAATATGTCCGTAAACACACCGGCCAGCTGGTCTGCGCATGCTCTGAGGGCGCCGCTGGGGATGCCGTCTGGGCCTGCAGCCTTGCGAGGGTTAACACGTTTAAATGTCTTACTCACCTCGGCTGCAGTGAAGGAGAGACCGCAAGTTTTCGTTGCAGGCCGTGTCAGTGGCACTGTATTGTCCTCAAAGCGGGCAAAAAAAGTTATTTAGTCTGCCTGGGAGCAGGACATCCTGGTCCATGACTGGGCTGGATTTCTTCCTGTAGTCCGTGATTGACTGTAGACCAAACGCCATCTGGGGAATAGAAGGCCCGACGTTGGACAACTACGAAGATTTCACCCGCCGCTTTCGGGCAGTTTTCGATCATCCCCCTGAAGGGAGAGCGGCTGGGAAATGCTTGTTCCCTTTAAGACAGGGGATGAGGAGCGCTCAAGAGTTCGCTCTGGACTTTAGAACTCTGGCCTCCAGGGTGCGGGATGGAATGAGTGGGCCCTAATCGACCACTACAGGTGTAGTTTACGTGAGGACGTTCGTAGGGAGCTAGCCTGCAGGGACACCACCCTTAACCTGGACCATCCTACACTGATGGAGCTGGGAGGTGCTGCTATGAGGGGGACCGGAGGGGGGACCGTACCCTGCACCACCTGTGGCCACAGAGGACACACTGCTGGTCGGTGCTGGGGAGGTTCCCCAGGGAGTCGAGGTGGCAGGCGGAGCACTGGTGGATCATCTCAGGTGCGTAGGCACACATCTCACCCAGAGCTCCCTGTTCCACACATGTGGTTGTATATAGCATTTCCTGAGTTTTCCCAGCATAAGGCGCTAGTAGATTCAGGCACAGCTGGGAACTTTATTGACCGTACCTTTGCACTTAGTTTAGGGATCCCTATTGTTCCTGTTAATGTTCCCTTCCCTGTACATGCCCTAGATAGTCGTCCTTTGGGGTCAGGGCTAATCAGGGAGGTCACCGCTCCACTCCATATGATAACACAGGAGAATCATGAGGAGAGAATTAGTCTATTTCTCTCCTGCGTTTCCTGTTGTGTTGGGTCTTCCCTGGTTGGCCTCTCATGATCCCACTATTCCGTGGCAACAGAGGGCTCTCAAGGGATGGTCCCGTCAGTGCTCAGGGAGGTGTATAGGTGTTTCCTTAGGTGCCACTACGGTGGAGAGTCCAAACCAGGTATCCACCCTGCACATTCCTCCCGAATATGCCGATTTGGCACTCTCCTTAAGAAAAAAGAAGGCGACTCAATTACCACCCCATCGACAGGGGGATTGTGCGATAAATCTCCTGGTAGACGCTGCACTTCCCAGGAGTCACGTGTATCCTCTGTCACAAGAGGAGACGGCGGCTATGGAAACATATGTCACCGAATCTCTGGGACAGGGATACATTCGGCCTTCCATTTCACCTGTCTCCTCAAGTTTATTTTTTGTTAAGAAGAAGGATGGAGATTTGCGCCTGTATATTGACTATCGAGGTTTGAATCAGATCACGGTAAAATACAGTTACCCACTACCTCTCATAACCAGTATGACAGAGTCAATACACGGGGCGCTTCTTCACAAAATCCTGCTCGGTGTGCGCACAGTGCAAGGCACCTAGACACCTGCCCAGAGGGAAATTACAGCCCCTTCCCGTCCCACAACGACTATGGTCACACTTATCGGTGGATTTCGTGACGGATCTTCTTCCGTCACTGGGTAATACCACGATCCTGGTTGTTGTGGATCGGTTTTCTAAGTCCTGCCGTCTTCTTCCTTTGCTCGGTCTCCCTACGGCTCTACAGACTGCGGAGGCCCCTTAATTATTACACACCTGGTTTCGATTCCATTAATTATGTTCCTTATTTAACCCTCTGCTTCCCTCTCTGTTTTGTGCGTTATTGTTTGTTATGTGAGTTTGTGTTCTGTACTCGGGAATATTATGTTTTACCTGATTGGAACATTACTTCTATTTTTGAGTACATTTTCGGATTATTACTGTTACGGTTTTCTTCCGTCGAAAGAGAGGCGGACCAAAATGCAGCGTGGTTACTTGAAAACACGAACAATACAAAACAACAAACGTAACAGCCTATCTGGTGCAAACAAACACAGAGACAGGAACAATCACCCACGAAACACTCAAAGAATATGGCTGCCTAAATATGGTTCCCAATCAGAGACAACAATAAACACCTGCCTCTGATTGAGAACCACTTCAGGCAACCATAGACTTTTCTAGATAACCCCACTATACCACAATCCCAATACCTACAAAAAAAAACAAGACAAAACACACCACATAATTAACCCATGTCACACCCTGGCCTGACCAAAATAATAAAGAAAACACAAAATACTAAGACCAGGGCGTGACAATTACTCGTATCTGTGTCCTGCGCCTGACTCCGCTTTTTTCCATTCACCAACACCCTCACAGTTACAGTGTGAGTTTCTTGTAAACAATAGATATTATATTCCTTCTATTTTAGCCAGGTAAAGACTGATGGTCTTTTTAATTAATCTCCATTTTAACTCCTCGTTCACATTTACTGGATTGGTTGAACAGTGCAGAAGAGAACCTATACCAACAGTTTTTTTTTTCTTGTCAAGTCCAGTATGTAGATTATTTAATTTCAGTCATTTATTTTACGCCTGCTACATTAGGTTACTGTTACATGCTGACTAGACAGGGAGCGGGTGTGTGTCCGTGTGCGCCATTGCGCGCATGTTGATTTTGTGTACCCACACCAGACGCGATCAGGACACACAGGTTGAAACATCAAAACAAACTCTGAACCAACTATATTAATTTGGGGACAGGTCGAAAATCATTCAACATTTATGGAAACGTAGCTAGCTAGCTTGCTGTTTCTAGCTAATTTGTCCTGAGATATAAACATTGGGTTATTATTTTACCTGAATTGCATAAGGTGCTCTAGTCCGATAATTAATCCACAGATAAAAGGGTAAACCGTTCGTTTTTTATTAATCTCTCCTCCTTCAGGCTTCTTCTTCTTTGTACTTTACATGGCAGTTGGCAACCAACTTTAAGGTGCATTACTACACCAACTGGACTAGTGTGGACCTCAGTTCATCTTTCAATCACCCACGTGGGTATATGCTCCTAAAAAAACAATGAGGAGATGGGAAAGTCGGGACTTACAGTGCGCCAAGCGTCACAAATAGGACCAAGTTATATTTTAACCCTGGTGACAGAGTGTAGCCCTCTCCCAGCAGAGAAGCCTTGGCTCATGGAGGGGCAGACCGGGTTGCCAAGGTTCCCAGGTCTACTGGGCAGACAGAAGTTGAAAGCTTTGCCTTCCTTCTTGCAAAATGTGCACTTATGCCGCATGGCGGCGACAACCGCCCCAAACATTTCCTTCGGCTGGATGTCAAAGAGGATGGACAAGTTGAGCTAGAATTCTATTGGCGGGAGCTTTCAATCGCCTGCGAGTGAATACACTTTTCAGATCAGAGCACAGAGCCGAGTGTGTGCACATTTGTTGATATTCTTTGTTAGTTAACGAGTTACAAGCCCAGTTATAGATAACTATATGTCAGCAATGGGGAATTACTGCTTCCTACAAGAGCACAAAACGTGTATGCCGCATTTCAAGTTGTAGTTGAAAAGCCAGTCAGGTAAAACGCTTATGTCTCAATTAAATGGCCAGTGTCATATTTAGAGGCTTGAGTATGCAAATAAGCCAATAGGCAGCCTACATTGTCTCCTTCCCCGTATGGTAATAATAATACATTTGATTTTGTAAATGGTTTCTTGCATCATAGAACACAATGCAATGCTATTTACAGTCACATATTTGGCCCCTGGTGTTACAGACCAAGTAGAAAATCATGAATTAATGTCAAGCCCTTCATAATGTAAAAACGTTTTTAAAAGTCTCATGCCTTGTAGACCAGCATTGAACAACACATTTTGGCTACTGTAGGCTAGATCATAGAAATCAAAAGCTATTTCCATGTGAAAATATTCTGGGATTTGCTCCATTTGAAGTTTACGTTTCCACTCACAAGACAAAGAATTAGCTAAGTTCCCCAAACATTAGAGGGAACATTGGATACAAGTGTAGCCGGCTGTATACAGTCTAGTTGGACACAGATGACAACTGATGTAAAAGGAATAAGATCGCAATCTGCCCAGGCTGGTTCGGCTAGACCTACGGCTACTTGAAAAATGAAAATCCAACCCATTTGTGTTCGTAACTACATCATTTATTGTAATGACAGCTTTATATTACAGCATTACTACCTTGCCAGCTAATCACTTTGTGTCATAATCAGCCTTTCATTGATCTGTAGCATGTTATCTTGAATGGGCCAGTCAGCTACAGACACTCAACAGCGGAAATGTGAGCTAAATGTAACAGCTGTCTTGGGTGGAAGAAGGAGAGGACCAAAGCGCAGCGTGGTTAGTGTTCATCTTTTTAATAAACAACTGAACACTTCAAAAATACAACCGAAGCAGTTCTATCTGGTGCAGACACACAAAGACTGAAAATAACCACCCACTAAACACAAAGGAAAACAGGCTACCCAAATATGGTTCTCAATCAGGGACAACGATAGACAGCTGCCTCTGATTGCGAACCTTATCAGGCCAAACACAGAAATAGAAAATATAGAAAAACTAACATAGACTGCCCACCCCAACTCACGCCCTGACCATACTAAATAAAGACAAAACAAAGGGATAAAGGTCAGAACGTGACACTAACGCAATTTTCACAATGGACGTCTTACTGGCTGACTTGTCAAAAAGTCTTATAAACAAACTATTTCCCTCCAGTAATCATAAAATATTTTAGCATTACAATAAAGTACATGGTTTAAAGTATCCAAACAACACATTTTCGGTGCGACATCCGAAAGGTTCTCGTAGGCCGACACACTGATGACCTAAGCCTTTCCCCTTTCTGCACATATTGTTTTAGAACCAAACTCCTGCTAGGACAGATAAATTCATCCAAAGTATTCTTTCTTTATTTGAACTATTGCAATTCAGTACCAGTTGAAAACTGCTTAGAATGTAACAACCTGCATGTCAAATTATATTTTTTTAATAAATGTTATTAATACCAAGTCCTACATTTCCTTAAATCAGTGAATCCTTTTTCAAATAAGTCTATATACCACAGTTAAGGTCAGTTGTTCCTTTGAGTGTGCTCTTGATTGAATTGTTTCAAAACTATATTTTTTTTAAACTAGTATCCTCTTCCAAACAGCTTTACCCTTGTTTCCTTCCAAAAAATGTAAAGTATCCATTTCACAAATACTTCTGAAAATGCTTTAGAGAAGTATATGATATTTCCTATTCCATATACATACTGCCCTCCCAACACACCATGGTTGATAGTTCCCATTGTTCCCACAATTTATAAAATACATAAAATGTTACACCAAGGCAACAGATACCAAAGTTGTTGAGGATACATAAACAAAAACTCAAGACTTGTTTCCATTGTGGTCCTCTATTGGTAGGCAAGGGCTTTAGGGAAAAGTCAAGTGTCATGGGCAATCTGTGTGCCATACATTCAACCATAGATAAAGTTAAAATATTTACATACACGGTATCAAAATAAGCAAATATACGCACCTAGCAAATAACTGTCTAGTTGTTCATTTAAAAAAAATAAAAAATTAGGAGGTTGTTAACACTAGAAGGTTATCTCATCATTAACCAAGCCTTGCAGGAGTGTTTGAACCTATGACTGGCAGAAACAGTTTTAATCGCAGCCAGTAGTTTTTTCCACTCTACCACTGCCGTATATAAAACATGTTCTGACCAGTACAACTCTTAAATCGACATTGCACAAAGTCTATGGCTCTGCCTCTCGTGGCGTCCGAAGAGTCCCTAACTGTAACGCTCCGGGTGTCGTGGGGGTGGAGTCAGACGCAGGAAACAGAGAGTGCGAGGCTGTGCTATTTAATGTCCAAAAAACGCAACACAGGGTGCTCACAACCAAAATATACGACCAGGAACAAACACGCTCCTCTACATACAAAACAGAAGGTCACAATAATCAATCCCGCACAAAGAACCAGGCGGGCCGGCTGACTAATAAAGCCTCACTAATTATACCCAACTCAAAACAGGTGTACTCAATTAACACATAAGGAGGGGGAGGAAAGAATCAGTGGCAGCTAGTCGGCCGTTGGGTCGGAGTCCTGACACTAACTGAGAAAAAAAAATCAGATACTGGGGGACTGTGCCATATAAGATTTTGTGGGTCAATCCCAACTTCAATTGAACAACCCTTTTATCAACCGTTAGCCACTAGAGTTCTCTGAGTTGAGAAGGGCCAACATGAGACAGAGGGCTCAGATTCAGTATCGTCATTTCTATTTTATTGTGTGCTGTTTATAGTTTGTACCAAGTAGGGAAAGCATAATCATAGTGAGGCTGCACTATTGCAAGTGTTTTCAAGGTACCCTTATCCAGAAAATAGACAATCACCTACACCTAAAAACTCCTAGGGTTAATAAATTAGCCTCAACTACTTTAAATGTTTAAGAGAAAGCAGGTTATTCCCTATCCCTATCCCATACTCATACTGCACTCCTAACACTCCAGAGCCTCTAAGAAAATAGGTTGCTCCTAACACCTAAGCTAAGGCCTACATTTTTTTTCTTCCATTACTTCCTAAAGTGTTTCAGAGAAAACAGGTTACTCCCTATCATTTATATGATGAGTTATAATACTGTAGGTGCATTCAACTAAAGTAGGTGAGGCAAACACATCAAGACACTGGGGGATTGGAAATGATGCAGACAATTACATTGATGGAAGCAACAATCTATCCGCAATATTAAAGCTGATCCACCCCCTACATGTTGTGTCAGCTGGACACCCCTGAGAAAAGAGTGGTCAAAGACCACAGATCTGGAATCAGGTCACTCTACCCCCAAAATGAACCTTATAAACCATTAGACTAGCGGGATAACAAAATATCTGACCCTGGATCCGGGGTTAGGGGGAACCTCTCCCGACTCCATGGGGTTTACAGACCTTTACAATGAGACAGCTGGTGACGATGAATAGAAGCAGCAGGTTGCAGAGCAGAATATAAAGGTACTTGTAGACTTGGATAGTGGTCGGGCAGTTCTCTTTGGGAAAGTGGAAGAAGTCTGGAGGGCAGCTGCCGTCATGTGTATAGTTACCCATATTACCATCCAGGTTCATGAGATAGGGAAGGAGCTCCCAGGAGTATGGCTAGTATCACACACAGCCCACTCAGAGCCCAGGCCAACCGGATGTTGTCCAGAAAGATGGGTAAGTTGCCCCCTCGTCTCAGGATCTCAACGCTTCTGGTAACGGAAAATGTTGAAGAGGACGGTGAAGGGCCTCCCGGGTGGCGCAGTGGTTAAGGGCGCTGTACTGCAGCGCCAGCTGTGCCATCAAAGTCCTGGGTTCGCGCCCAGGCTCTGTCGTAACCGGCCGCGACCGGGAGGTCCGTGGGGCGACGCACAATTGGCCTAGCGTCGCCCGGGTTAGGGAGGGCTTGGTCGGTAGGGGTGTCCTTGTCTCATCGCGCACCAGCGACTCCTGTGGCGGGCTGGGCGCAGTGTACGCTAGCCAAGGTGGCCAGGTGCACGGTGTTTCCTCCGGCGCATTGATGCGGCTGGCTTCAGGGTTGGATGTGCGCTGTGTTAAAGAAGCAGCGGCTTGGTTGGTTGTGTATCGGAGGACGCATGACTTTCAACCATCGTCTCTCCCGAGCCCGTACGGGAGTTGTAGCGATGAGACAAGATAGTAGCTACTACAACAATTGGATACTACGAAATTGGGGAGAAAAAGGGGTAAAATTAAAAATAAAAAGAAGAGGCTGGCAATTTTGGCGAACAACATTCCAAACCAATAGAGCCAAACACATAACTTTATCTACGCCTGACCCAGGCGCAAACTCCTATAACCCTCCGCAGTGTAAGAAACAAGAAGCACTAGCAATAGCCTAGAAATAGCCCACCACTTACCAAGAAAAGCTAAGCCATCTGGGGTGACAGTACTTCTAGGTCTCAGGGAGGCACTAGCAGTGCACTTTAGCCGTCAGCTGCTATACTACTTTACTCTCACCGGGAAGAACTTGAGCGGCCACCAGGTGATGAGGATGGACGCGGAGCGCAATGACTTTGTGGTTGGTGGCAACGAGGTTGGAGGCAGCGAGGCCCGGGAGAAACACCTTGAGGGTCTTCAGACAGGAGATCTGGTTCTTTATTAAAGACAGGATCAGGACTACATAACCCACAATGCCCACAGTGGATATGAAGATCCTGAACACCAGGAGCTCAAGGGTGTCAACCATTTCTGTCTGTTGGATGCTTGGCAAATGTGTATGTAAGAACCATTTGCCCAGCCAGCCAAAAGAATGGACTCCCTCTCTTGAGCCTGGTGCCTCTGGAGGTTGTTCCTTGCCACTGCTTCTGCTTGCTTGTTGGGAATCTAGGCCCAGATTGTTTGCAGAAAGAACTAGACACATCAAATTTGATTGATTGAGGAACCATTGATCTATCCTTCTCCACACACCAACATACGGTTTGTGTGTGTGTGTGCTAGTGAGCTTGTAGTTTATTTGTTCTCTACTTCATTGTACCTTTCTGCCTCAGTGACCTCAAGCTCTGTTGCCATGCCTTCTAAGGCATCTGAACCCAGACTGCTGATTGGTTAAGCTCATTTGGTGACAAGGAACCAGAGGATGCGAGGCCTGGGACTGATAGTCCCTTAAATTGCACCTTGGAACTCTGAGATGAGCACACTGAGCCTAACTTTCAAGGTGTGCCACCGCATGCCACCCACAAATGATCTTGCATAATTAAACTGGTTTGTTGCGTAACAAGGTAGAGGTTGATTTCCACCCATTTAACTCAACTCACACAATCTGCCTCTGTGTTATTACTTCCATGGCAAAAACGTGTCACCTTAAAGCTTATGGAAGCAAAAACCAGTACAACCATGAATAGACCTCGTACTTAAGTTCAATTTAACCCTTTATTCAAGTCTGAATATAATTATATGGGTTGAATTCAGACCTAGGAGGTAAAAGCATGAATACAATCTCTCCACCTATTTAGAATGAAGTCAGACAAGTTCCCTGTGAGGCCCTTCTTGTGAAGACAACACGTAGAAAATAAATTCTGTTTATCGGTTAGAAGCGTTTATTAATAGAGAGACTTAGCCAGGGGGAAAGGAACGAGAGCAGATAATGTAGGCAACATTATCATCAGTATAGCATGCAGGTATTTGCACTTAGTGCACCTAAAATACACCTAGCTCAACATCACTGAACGTTAACTCATCCTTTCACTCTCCCTAGTTTCTCTTGTCAGTCCCTCAGACTCTCACCCACTCTCTCATCGAGCTCTTCTGTACTTTAATGCCCAATCCTCACGCCCTCATGTCTTTTTCATCAATCTCTCATCCCATTTTAGAGGGGCACATCTCAATAGTCTACAGTAGCATCCTCTCCTAATCTCCTTTTCTCCATCAGCACTGACAGGTTTGTTTTGAAAACCTTACCCGGTCTAATTTGAGAACTCCAGAGGGGAGTGAATGAGAGAAGAAGGGCAGGGGTAACTTTTTAGACTGAGATTGAGATTCTGTCAGAGAGGCAGAGAGAGTCTGAAGTCAAGCGTCTACTGTTTGCTGATGATCTGGTGCTTCTGTCACCAACCAAGGAGGGCCTACAGCAGCACCTAGATCTTCTGCACATATTCTGCCAGACCTGGGCCCTGACAGTAGACCTCAGTAAGACAAAACAAAATGGTGTTCCAAAAAAGGTCCAGTCGGAAGGACCACAAATACAAATTCCATTTAGACACCGTTGCCCTAGAGCACACAAAAAAATTATACATACCTCGGCCTAAATATCAGCGCCACAGGTCACTTACACCAAGCTGTGAACGATCTGAGAGACAAGGCAAGGGCCTTCTATGCCATCAAAAGATACATAACATTTGACATACCAATTAGGATCTGGCTAAAAAAATACTTAAATCAGTTATAGAACCCATTGCCCTTTATGGTTGTGAGGTCTGGGGTCCGCTCACCAACCAAGAATTCACAAAATGGGACAAACATCAAATTGAGACTCTGCATACAGAATTCTGCAAAAAAATATTCTGTGCACAATGTAAAACACCAAATAATGCATGCAGAGCAGAATTAGGCCGATACACAGTAATTATCAAAATCCAGAAAAGAGACGTTAAATTCTACAACCACCTAAAAGGACGCGATTCCCAAACCTTCCATAACAAAGAGAGAGAGAGATGAACCTGGAGAAGAGTCCACTAAACAAGCTGGTCCTTGGGCTCGGTTCACAAACACAAACAGACCCCACAGAGCCCCAGGACAGCAACACAATTAGACCCAACCAAATCACGAGAAAACTAAAAGATAATTACTTGACACACTGGAAAGAATTAACAAAAAAGAGCAAATTATAATGCTATTTGGCCCTAACCAGAGAGTACACAGTGGGAGAATACCTGACCACTGTGACTAACCCAAACTTAAGGAAAGCTTTTACTATGTACAAACTCAGCGAGCATAGCCTTGCTATTGAGAAAGGCCGCCGTAGGCAGACCTGGCTCTCAAGAGAAGACAGACTATGTGCACACTGCCCACAAAATGATGTGGAAAACTGAGCTGCACTTCCTAACCTCCTGCCAAATGTATGACCATAGACACACACATTTCCCTCAGATTACACAGATCCACAGACTTTGAAAACTAATTTTGATAAACTCCCATATCTACTGGGTGAAATACCACAGTGTGCCATCACAGCAGCAAGATTTGTGACCTGTTGCCACAAGAAAAGGGAAGCCAGTGAACAACAAACACCATTGTATATGCAACCCATATTTATGTTAATTTATTTTCCCTTTTGTACTTTAAGTATTTGCACATCATTACAATGTATATAGATAGACATGAAATGTCTGTATTCTTTTGGAACTTGTGAGTGTAATGTTAACTGTTAATTTGTATTGTTTATTTCACTTTGGTTCATTATCTTTTTCACTTGCTCTGGCAATGTTAGCATGTATTTCCCATGCCAATAAAGCCCTTAAATTGAAATTGAGTGTCCAGTGGTGCGGACAAAGGACAAGGAGATTAAACAATTTTAGTAGATTGAGGTGCATACGGAGTGAGTGCCAGGTAATGTGTGAGTGAGGACGGAAGACAAGGGTAGGAATCCACTTTAGATTATTGAGATACAGCCACATCCAGAGTGAGTGAGAGCCCTCTGGAGCGTGAGCAGTGGCTCAAGATGCACTCCCTCAGTGGCTCCCAAGGTTTATTTTAATCCATTGCGAAATATTTTGAATTACAGGATTTGCTATAAAACTGCAACATTTTCTCTTAGCCTCATGGCAAAACGTGTAGAATAGCATGAGATTAGCTATAAAACTGCACATTTCTCTCTGCCCCATGGCGAAATGTGTAGAATTGCAGGAAATTTGCTTTAAAACAGCAACATTTCCTCTCAGCCTCATGGCAGAATGTGGAGAAAAGCATATGATTATCTATTAAACTGCATATGTTTTTTCTTTGCCCCATTGTAAAATTGCAGGAAATTAGCCGTTTTCCCTAAATAAAATGTTTCTCTAAAAATAAACATACATTGACTGACCTTCATGTCTTAAAGTAATGGACTGTCATTTCTCTTTGCTTATTTGAGGTGTTCTTGCCATAATATGGACTTGGACTTTTACCAAATAGGGCTATCTTCTGAATACCACAACAACTGATTGGCTCAAACGCATTAAGGAAAGAAATTCCACAAATTAACTTAACAAGGCACACCTGTTAATTGAAATGCATTCCATGTGACCACCTAATAAAGCTGGTTGAGAGAATGCCAAGCATGTGCAAAGCTGTCAAGGCAAAGGGTGGCTACTTTGAAGAATCTCAAGAATATAAAATACACTTCTTTGGTTTCCACATTTCCACTGATATTCTACAATGTAGAAAATAATACAAATAAAGAAAAACCATTGAGTAGGTGTCCAAACTTTTAACTGTTACTGTATATAGCTTAAATTGACTTCTGACATCCTCTGATGAAGGCCTACCTGAAATAGCGAACTCCGCGCTATGGGTGGTATATTGTATCTGATTCAATGCAACTTCATCTTTGACAACTGCAACTTCCTGTCTATTTGAAATGTTATGGTTATTTTGCTCAAAACTTGGGTTGCATATGGAACTGGAGCAATGTAAATAATTGTACGCCTACTTATTTTTATTCCAAAATAGCACCTTGTGTGACCATAAAAGCCTGTGTGCAATTGGATACCATATATCAGACCTCAGGGTAAGACCCAGATGCAGACCGTTCGAATCACAGATGTTTATTTACAAAACAGGGGGCAGGAAAACGACAGGTCAAGGGCAGGCAGAGGTCAGTAAACCTGGGCAGTGTCAGTAAGGTACAGAATGAGAGGGAGGCTCAGGGTCAGGGCAGGCAGAATGGTCAAAACCGGGAGGACGAGAAAATAGCACCTATAGAAACTCGAAAATGGGTAAACACGCTGGTAGGATTTAACAGGACAAGACAAACTGGCAACAGACTAACAGAAAATGCAGGTATACATTGCCTTGCGAAAGTATTCGGCCCCCTTGAACTTTGCGACCTTTTGCCACATTTCAGGCTTCAAACATAAAGATATAAAACTGTATTTTTTTGTGAAGAATCAACAACAAGTGGGACACAATCATGAAGTGGAACGACATTTATTGGATATTTCAAACTTTTTTAACAAATCAAAAACTGAAAAATTGGGCGTGCAAAATTATTCAGCCCCTTTACTTTCAGTGCAGCAAACTCTCTCCAGAAGTTCAGTGAGGATCTCTGAATGATCCAATGTTGACCTAAATGACTAATGATGATAGATACAATCCACCTGTGTGTAATCAAGTCTCTGTATAAATGCACCTGCACTGTGATAGTCTCAGAGGTCCGTTAAAAGCGCAGAGAGCATCATGAAGAACAAGGAACACACCAGGCAGGTCCGAGATACTGTTGTGAAGAAGTTTAAATACGGATTTGGATACAAAATGATTTCCCAGGCTTTAAACATCCCAAGGAGCACTGTGCAAGCGATAATATTGAAATGGAAGGAGTATCAGACCACTGCAAATCTACCAAGACCTGGCCGTCCCTCTAAACTTTCAGCTCATACAAGGAGAAGACTGATCAGAGATGCAGCCAAGAGGCCCATGATCACTCTGGATGAACTACAGAGATCTACAGCTGAGGTGGGAGACTCTGTCCATAGGACAACAATCAGTCGTATATTGCACAAATCTGGCCTTTATGGAAGAGTGGCAAGAAGAAAGCCATTTCTTAAAGATATCCATAAAAAGTGTTGTTTAAAGTTTGCCACAAGCCACCTGGGAGACACACCAAACATGTGGAAGAAGGTGCTCTGGTCAGCTGAAACCAAAATTGAACTTTTTGGCAACAATGCAAAACGTTATGTTTGGCGTAAAAGCAACACAGCTGAACACACCATCCCCACTGTCAAACATGGTGGTGGCAGCATCATGGTTTGGGCCTGCTTTTCTTCAGCAGGGACAGGGAAGATGGTTAAAATTGATGGGATGATGGATGGAGCCAAATACAGGACCATTCTGGAAGAAAACATGATGGAGTCTGCATAAGACCTGAGACTGGGACGGAGATTTGTCTTCCAACAAGACAATGATCCAAAACATAAAGCAAAATCTACAATGGAATGGTTCAAAAATAAACATATCCAGGTGTTAGAATGGCCAAGTCAAAGTCCAGACCTGAATCCAATCGAGAATCTGTGGAAAGAACTGAAAACTGCTGTTCACAAATGCTCTCCATCCAACCTCACTGAGCTCGAGCTGTTTTGCAAGGAGGAATGGGAAAAAATTTCAGTCTCTCGATGTGCAAAACTGATAGATACATACCCCAAGCGACTTACAGCTGTAATCGCAGCAAAAGGTGGCGCTACAAAGTATTAACTTAAGGGGGCTGAATAATTTTGCACGCCCAATTTTTCAGTTTTTGATTTGTTAAAAAAGTTTGAAATATCCAATAAATGTCGTTCCACTTCATGATTGTGTCCCACTTGTTGTTGATTCTTCACAAAAAAATACAGTTTTATATCTTTATGTTTGAAGCCTGAAATGTGGCAAAAGGTCGCAAAGTTCAAGGGGGCCGAATACTTTCGCAAGGCACTGTACACACACAGTACCAGTCAAAAGTTGACACACCTACTCATTCAAGGGTTTTTCTTTATTTTTTATATTTCTACACTTTAGAATAATAGTGAAGACATCAAAACTATGAAATAACACATATGGAATCAAGTAGTAACCAGAAAAGTAACCACTCCATCACTCTCCTTCAAATAACCCTTACACAGCCTGGTGGGGTGTTGGGTCATTTTCTGTTGAAAAAAAATGATAGTCCCACTAAGCGCAAACCAGATGGCATGGCTGGTTAAGTGTGCCATCTAAATAAATCACAGACAGTGTCACCAGCAAAGCACCACCACACATCCTCCTCCATGCTTCACGGTGGGAACCACACATGCAGAGATCATCCATTCACCTACTAAATTATTCCTTATGTTTTATTTCATAGTTTTGATGTCTTCACTATTATTCTACAATGTAAAACAAAATATGTAAAAATAAAGAAAAACTCTTGAATGAGTACTTGTGTCCAAACTTTTGACAAGTACTGTTAAACTAGGACACTAAACTAGGACACTTCATTTTCACCCAGACAGTTTATTTTTTTTGGCTAAAATACATTTAAAAAATGCAACATTGTAGGAGCAGATCCCACTGCAATTGTGTGGCTTATGGTATTATATTTGGACAGGAAGCAAACCCAGGGCGCTGGTGTAAAATGCAAACACCCTAAGCATTGTGCCAATAGGGTTACAGTTTTTTATTTTTTATTGTTTCGCTCACCAAACAAGGAGTTTTTTGTATTGAGGTCAATGAGTGTGTCGAATTTGGTCAACAAAATAATAAAAATACTTACTTTCTACATAAGGTTTATTTGATCGAATGGAAGTTTTGTCATGTTTAAGATGTTACGAGTGTACTGATATAAGTACGACAGCCAATTTGAGAAAAAAAAACAACACTTTATATCGGGGTCTAGAGATAGCTATGCATATTCATGAAATGAGGCTGGGAGCATAGCATCTCTCCATTGAATACTGGCGGTTGACATTAACAACCTTCATCTAATATTTTAAAAAATGACTACAATAATGAGGTGTACCCACGAATCCAAAGAAAGGGTAGGCGGGAACTAGACATCCCGCCACGCCACTTTGTAGACAGCAACTCCAATTGTTAGGGCAGAGAGTGTCACGATCGTCGTAATGAGTAGATCAAGGCGCAGAGTTATATATTTTTTTTTTATAATTCGAAACTCAGCAAAACAAGCACAAACGAACCGTGCCGCTACTGATTTGCACACAGTCAACTAAATGTAGACTAGATCCTACGAATAACCATGGGGAAAGGTCTACCTAAATATGATCCCCAATCAGAGACAACAATAAACAGCTGCCTCTGATTGGGACCCATATCAGGTCACCATGGAAATACAATTTCACCTAGATGACCGACCCAAGGCACTATCACGTGACAGAGAGATGTTCACTATATATCCAAAAGTATGTGTACAACCCTTCAAATTAGTGGATTCAGCTATTTAAGCCACACCGGTTGCTGACAGGTGTATAAAATCAAGCACAACGCCATGTAATCTCCATAGTCAAACATTGAATGTAGAATGGCCTTACTGAAGAGTTTAGTGACTTTCAATGTGGCACCGTCATAGGATGCCACCTTTCCAACAAATCAGTTTGTCAAATTACTGCGCTGCTAGAGCTGCACCAGTCAACTGTAAGTGTTGCTATTGTAAAGTGGAAACGTCTAGGAGCAACAATGGCTCAGCAGCGAAGTGGTAGGCCACACAAGCTCACAGAATGGGAACTCCAAGTGCTGAAGCACGTAAAAATCGTCTGTCCTCAGTTGCAACACTCACTACCAAGTACCAATCTGCCTCTGGAAGCAATGTCAGCACAATAACTGAAACACGAAATGGGTTTCCATGGCTGAGCAGCCTAAGATCACCATGCGCAAGCATTGGCTGGAGTGCTGTAAAGCTCGCCGCCATTGGACTCTGGAGCAGTGGAAACGCGTTCTCTTGAGTGATGAATCATGCTTCACCATCTGGCAGTCCGATGGACAAATCTGTGTTTGGCGAATGCCAGGAGAATGCTACCTGCACCAATGCATAGTGCCAACTGTAAAGTTTGGTGGAGGAGGAATAATGGTCTGGGGCTGTTTTTCATGGTTTAGGCTTACTTATTTCAGCATGACAATGCCCCCGTGCACAAAGCGAGGTCCATACAGAAATGGTTTGTAGAGGTTTTGGAAGAACTTGACTGGCCTGCACAGAGCCCTGACCTCACCCCAGTCAAAGACCTTTGGAATGAATTGGAACACCGACTGCGAGCCAGGCCTAATCGCCCAACTTCAGTGGCCGACCTCACTAATGGTCTTGTGGCTGAATGGAAGAAAGTCCCTGTAGCAATGTTCCAACATCTATTGGAAAGGCTTTCACGAGGAGTGGAGGCTGTTATAGCAGCTATGGGGGGACCAACTCCATATTAATGCCGATGATTTTGGAATAAGATGTTCAACAAGCAGATGTCCACATACTTTTGGTAATGTAGTGTATCTTGTCAGTACATCCATAATCTTTGTCATCAGTCAGTGTCCCAGCTTGCAGAGCTGTGAGGCTGCTGGTTGGTTTGGTGGCCATGATGCCTTTTGTTTGGTTTTGAGTCTTTAGTTTGGGCATGCCTGTTTGTAGTTGCTGACTCAATCAAAGCCAGTATTAGAGCGACATCAAGCCTCTATAGTCTTACCTGTATTTGTCCATTGAGCATGCTAGGTAGTTGTGCATTAATGAACAAACTGTAATGCTGTTTGGGCTTTTTGAGTGTAGTGATAGTCTCCCGATCCCATACAGTGCATTCGGAAAGTGTTCAGACCCCTTGACTTTTTCCACATTTTGTTACGTTACAGCTTTATTCTAAAATTTATTATTTTCCCTCATCACACACAATACCCCATAATGACAAAGCCAAAACTGCTTTTTATAAATATTTGGAAATGTATTTAAAATTAAAAACTAATATCACATTTACATTTGAGTTACATTTGAGTCTTTAGTTATTCAGACCCTTTACTTTGTTGAAGCACCTTTATTTTTGACACCTTTTTCTCCCCAATTGGTAGTTACAGTCTTGTCCCATTGCTGCAACTCCCTCAGGAGAGGCGAAGGACGATAGCCATTAGTCCTCTGAAACATAACCGCCAAGCGGTACTGCCGCGCTTCACCAGGAAGCCAGCCGCACCCTGACCCAGACGATACACCGCCTTATGGGTCTCCGACTCTCCGAGCCTGGGATTGAACCCGGACCTGTTGTGACGCCTCTAGCACTGCGATGCAGTGCCTTAGACCACTGTGCCACTCTGGAGGCCCTGTTGAAGCACCTTTGGCAAACCTGTATTTGGGTGTGACACTACAAGCTTGGCACACCTGTATTTGTGGAGTTTCTCCCATTTTTCTTTACAGATCCTCTCAAGCTCTATCAGGTTTAATGGGGAGTGTAGCTATTTTCAGGTCTCTCCAGAGATGTTAGATCGGGTTCAAGTTCGGGCTCTGGCTCAGCCACTCAAGGACATTCAGAGACTTGTCCTGAAGCCACTCCTGCGTTGTCTTGGCTGTGTGTTTAGAGTTGTTGTCGTGTTGGAAGGTGAACCTTCACCCCAGTCCGAGGTCCTGAGCACTCTGGAGCAGGTTTTCATCAAGGATCTCTCTGTACTTTGCTCCGTTCATCTTTCCCTCGATCCTGACTTGTCTCCAAGTCCCTGCTGCAGAAAAACATCCCCACAGCATGATGCTGCCTCCACCATGCTTCATCGTAGGTATGGTGCCAGGTTTCCTTCAGATGTGACGCTTGGCATTCAGGGCAAAGAGTTCAATCTTGGTTTCATCAGACCAGAGAATCTTGTTTCTCATGGTCTGACAGTCCTTTAAGTGCCTTTTGGCAAACTCCAAGTTGGCTGTCATGTGCCTTTTACTGCGGAGTGGCTTCTGTCTGGCCACTCTACCATAAAGCCCTGATTGGTGGAGTACTGCAGAGATGGTTGTTCTTCTAGAAGGTTCTCCCATCTCCTCAGAAGAACTATGGAGTTCTTGTGCACCTCCCTGACCAAGGCCCTTCTCCCCCAATTGCTCAGTTTGGCCTGGCGGCCAGCTCTAGGGAGAGTCTATGTGGTTCCAAACTTCTTCCATGTAAGAATCATGGAGGCCACTCTGTTCTTAGGGGGTTCTTTAATGCTGCAGAAATGTTTTGGTACCCTTCCCTGGATGACAAAATCTTGTATAGACAGTTGTGTGTGTGCCTTTCCAAATCATGTCCAATCAACTGAATTTACCACAGGTGGACTTCAATCAAATTGTAGAAACAAATTAGCAAAAAAAACCTGTTGTTTTCGCTTTGTCATTATAGGGTATTATGTGTAGATTGGTGTTGTTTGTTTTTATTTAATTCAGACCCCTTCCCATTTGTATTTAATTTGTTTTAGAATAAGGCTGTAATGTAACAAAATGTGAAAAAAGGGAAGGGGTCTGAATACTTTTCGAATGCATTGTATAAAAAGATGGTCAGAACCATGTTTGTGTAGGACTATGATTCCTCATATATACCAAATGAATGGAAAATGTACATTTCCAAGAGGATAGCTTGTGTTTTGAGTATCTCCACCTGCTATTTTTGTGGAAGCATAGTTGTCTATAGTGTATGGAAGCCCAAATGTCGATACTATCAAAAAAATTGAGAAATCTAAATCAGATACTTATCGAGATACTATCTAAAATGTTTTAGATACTATGTAAACATTTCGAGCTACTATCAAACAGTTTTTAGATAGTATCAAAAAATCTAGATATTAAGTCAACATTTTTAGATACAGTGGGGCAAAAAAGTATTTAGCCAGCTACCAATTGTGCAAGTTCTCCCACTTAAAAAGATGAGATAGGCCTGTAATTTCCATCATAGGTACACTTCAACTATGACAGACAAAATGAGAAAAGAAAATCCAGAAAATCACATTGTAGGATTTTTAATGAATTTATTTGCAAATTATGGTGGAAAATAAGTATTTGGTCACCTACAAACAAGCAAGATTTCTGGCTCTCACAGACCTGTAACTTCTTCTTTAAGAGGCTCCTCTGTCCTCCACTCGTTACCTGTATTAATGGCACCTGTTTGAACTTGTTATCAGTATAAATGACACCTGTCCACAACCTCAAACAGTCACACTCCAAACTCCACTATGGCCAAGGCAAAAGAGCTGTCAAAGGACACGAGAAACAAAATTGTAGACCTGCACCAGGCTGGGAAGACTGAATCTGCAATAGGTAAGCAGCTTGGTTTGAAGAAATCAACTGTGGGAGCAATTATTAGGAAATGGAAGACATACAAGACCACTGATAATCTTCCTCGATCTGGGGCTCCACGCAAGATCTCACCCCGTGGGGTCAAAATGATCACAAGGACGGTGAGCAAAAATCCCAGAACCACACGGGGGGACCTAGTGAATGACCTGCAGAGAGCTGGGACCAAAGTAACAAAGCCTACCATCAGTAACACACTACGCCGCCAGGGACTCAAATCCTGCAGTGCCAGACGTGTCCCCCTGCTTAAGCCAGTACATGTCCAGGCCCGTCTGTAGTTTGCTAGAGAGCATTTGGATGATCCAGAAGAAGATTGGGAGAATGTCATATGGTCAGATGAAACCAAAATATAACTTTTTGGTAAAAACTCAACTCGTCGTGTTTGGAGGACAAAGAATGCTGAGTTGCATCCAAAGAACACCATACCTACTGTGAAGCTTGGGGGTGGAAACATCATGCTTTGGGGCTGTTTTTCTGCAAAGGGACCAGGAAGACTGATCCGTGTAAAGGAAAGAATGAATGGGGCCATGTATCGTGAGATTTTGAGTGAAAACCTCCTTCCATCAGCAAGGGCATTGAAGATGAAACGTGGCTGGGTCTTTCAGCATGACAATGATCCCAAACACACCGCCCGGGCAACGAAGGAGTGGCTTCGTAAGAAGCATTTCAAGGTCCTGGAGTGGCCTAGCCAGTCTCCAGATCTCAACCCCATAGAAAATCTTTGAAGGGAGTTGAAAGTCCGTGTTGCCCAGCAACAGCCCCAAAACATCACTGCTCTAGAGGAGATCTGCATGGAGGAATGGGCCAAAATACCAGCAACAGTGTGTGAAAACCTTGTGAAGACTTACAGAAAACGTTTGACCTCTGTCATTGCCAACAAAGGGTATATAACAAAGTATTGAGATAAACTTTTGTTATTGACCAAATACTTATTTTCCCCCATAATTTGCAAATAAATTCATTAAAAATCCTACAATGTGATTTTCTGGATTTTCTTTCCTAATTTTGTCTGTCATAGTTGAAGTGTACCTATGATGAAAATTACAGGCCTCTCTCATCTTTTTAAGTGGGAGAACTTGCACAATTGGTGGCTGACTAAATACTTTTTTGCCCCACTGTATGTACATCAACATTTCAAGATACAGACTTGAAATTTAGAGATGCAAACTCGAAATTCTTAGATAGTAGAACATTATCCCCTGTAAATTTATATCTGTGATCTTTGTTTGTCTGTTACCAGTTCGTCTTGTCTCGTCAAGCCTACCAGCGTTTTCCTTGTACTCTTCTCTAGTCCCTGTTTTCTAGTTTTCCTGGTTTTGACCAGTCTGCCTGCCCTGACCCTGAGCCTGCCTGCCGTTCTGTACCTTGTGATACCGCCCTGGATTACTGACCTCTTCATGCCCTGACCCTGAGCCTGCCTGCCATTCTGTATCTTTCGGACTCTGCTCTAGATTACTGACCTCTGCCTGCCCTTGCACCCTGTTTTTGTAAAGAACTTTTGTTACTTCGAACTGTCTGGATCTGGGTCTTATCCAGAGGTCTGATAGTACAAACGGGCCATGACTGACCAAGCAGACTCTGACCAGCTCTGCCATCTCCTCCCAAAAAGCCACCATTGGGAGACATGAGGAGTTACTTTGAGGTCTTCTAGATGGATTCCAGACCTTGCCAGAACGCCATGACTGTGCCTTGAATACATTGCTGGAGCAATCTATCTGTGAAGCAGCCGGCCACGACACTAGCCTCCCAGCCCCAAATAACACCTCTGTTAGCATTGCATCCTTCCAGGCCACCCCGGCTTCCCGAGAACCCTGCTTATCTCCTCCAAAACGCTTTGCTGGAGGGTCAGGAACATGTCGGGCGTTTCTCTCCCAGTATTCCTTCTTCGAGCTGCAGCCCTCGTCCTTCCCCTCGGACCACTCGACGATAGCGTATCTCATAATGCTAATGTCCGGGAGTGTTCTCGCCTGGGCTACGGTGGTGTGGGAACAACAATCTGCCTTGTGTTTCAGCCTGGAGGAGTTTGTGGCTGAGGTGAAAAAAGGCTTTCGATTCTCCGTTGTCGGGAGAAAGGCTTCCCGGAAGTTACTCCAATTTCATCAAGACTCCCACAGTGTGGCGGACTATGCGGTTGATTGCCGCACGTTGGCTGCCGAGACTGCCTGGAACCCGGAATCCCTGTTCGACACATTCCTTCATGGATTATTGGAGGAGGTTGAGGATGAGCTCGCAGTTGCCTATGGATCTTGATTCGCTCATCGCCTTGACCATCCGAATCGAAGGGCGGCTACGGGAGCGTAGGAGGAAGAGGAGGTCTGATTCGGGTCCCAATCGCTTGCCCAAGGATCCCCCCTTGACTCCGAGGAACTCCGGAAGTCCCTGGCGTCTTACACCCCCGAGAGGATTCAAGCTTACCCGAGATCCCCAGAGAGTCTCCGAGGTCTGCCGACTCGCCTTTTTCGGAGCTGATGCAACTCGGCAAAGCTAGGCTGTCTCCAGCCGCATGTGTACGCAGACTTAACACCCAGAGTTGTCTTGCAGAACTGCCGGTCATTATGTGTTACCTGTCCTTTAAAGAGACCAGGCTCATCAGTAGGTACGAGTACTCTGGTGGGCCATAAGGACAATTTTTCTTCTCCCCTTACTCGCACCCCACTCCAACTCAAGGTCATGAGCTGTCAACTCGAGCACAATTAATCTGTGCTTCAGTCTGATCAACTGTAGCCTACTGATAACAACCACAGCTGCAGGTAGCCTAGAGAAGCCTATGCGCTCTGATCCCCTCTGGCCAGAGGAAAGGAGGCGGTAACGTCATGTATTTATAGCCTAAGCTATGTATTTATAGCCTAAAATAGGCCTATTTATTTGTGTTAAGGGAACGTGATTAAATTTGGTTTATATTCAAATTTTGGGTGGCTAGGTTACCAAGACTCAATCCAAAGTGATTGACTGGAGTGAATCAATCAACACAATAGTGATGACATACTGTGTGAGTAATTACAGATGTTATGATGCAACCTTGCATAAAGCAAGCTCAGCCCTGTTAGTCCAGTTTGAAAGAATCTGGTCCCATCATAGCCCATACAAAACTGTTTACAGCTGATTTACTACTGTCTGGTAAACTATGTTTATTACTAGGGCCCAGAGTTTTACCTGGTTAAGTTAGCCTACCAGATCAGGAAAACTCGGAGCCCCAGGGCAACACCTCTGAAATTACCACAGAATGTGTTACGAAGGTCTACTATCTCACATTTTTAGTTAGTATCTCTAAATTCGAACGTGCTTATCTCGAAATGTCGACTTACTATCTAAACATTGAGATACTATCTCGACATTTTTAGAATGTAGGCTATCAACATTTAAAAAAATAGTGGCGTGAATGGGCTTCCAAAATCATGGATGTATGTTTATAACTCAAGCTAGTCTATGACTATGCTATAAAAAGTAGCACCCAGGGGACCCATAATTGCCCTTGCCCATTATTGCTGTTGATCAGTTGCCTGGCCAAGCGCTGGTGCCCCTTTAAAAGGCTCTCCATGTGGCCCTCACATGTGATCGGACATACAGCGGCTCCTGGATGATGCTGTTATGTAAAAACACGCTACACTGCAAAAATAAGGTGTTTTATTTAAACCTGCTGCAGAAAATATTTCAGCGATTTTTTTTTCTGCTTTTGAAGACCGTTCGGCTTGAGGATGGTTACACTTTTCACTGCCAGTGCAATAGAATAGGCTAACAACACTTCAGCTGCGAGCAGTCTTGTTTGTGAGACTGGTGCGCAACTGAAAACTGCCTTGTACTGCCATAACGGATCAAGCGACGTGTTTCTCTACACTTCAGCGGTATCAACTCGTGTGTGGAAACAGATCCGTGTTTGAGTTGGATGTAACGCTGGTAAACAGTTCCAGGGAGTATGCTACCTTTCGGAGAATAGGAGGGTGGTTGGAGTGGTTTTGCTTCTTTCGTCGTTTATTATTTTTTTCGGGGGGTTCCTCGAATAGAGTGTAGGAAAGCTAGAGGAAGCCAAATCTAATCATTCGACATTGACTTTCGCGGAAGGCTGAGTGAGACGAGCACTTAAAAGTCAAGAACAGAAGCCAGCAAGCCCCCAGCGTCGGACTAACGTTGGACGCTAGTGCGTCGTGTTTAGCGATATATCCACCTCTTCACAAGGTGTCCTGGTCGGGATTATACTGTAGATCGCCTACCTAATATATTGTGAACTTGCCTAGGGAGGAGAGTTGCCACCGAGACCCACACGGGTGAGTAGCTTGCGTTGCTATCTCTTTTTGAGTTGTTTCGGGGGAGTACGTTAGCTAGCGCTAATGCCAGTAAACTAGCTCATACGATGTAGTCGTTCTTCCATTTGATGGCGTTTGTTTTTGTTTCGAGTCGGGTGTATGGGCATTCGTGAGGGAAATGGCCATGGAAATAGGAAGATGTTTTTGGGGAGTGGTAGCTACTTGGCTTGTGCAGCTAGACAGCGTGCGTGATGTACACTGCCTGGCCATCCACGCCAGCTCGGCTAATCGTAACTGCTACTCGTGTTAGCCAAGTGCGAATTCGAGCAATAACCGACTCAATGTTGTAGATCTGATCCCAAAAGCATGCATTCGTTTGGCTGTATGGTGTAGTTGGCAATGCGTGGATGTTAGTATCAATATTATCCATCGTGAAACAGTCATTGTTGGCTTGTATGCTCAACAGGATAATAAAATGAGACTAATTGGATAGGTAGACTGCTTAACTTTTGTCCGTATGATCCCTTCTAACATGTGTTAAGCTTAATGAACCTATATTGGTGTTTTTGTTATTTTGTCGCATGTTTCTCTGTCAGTATCATGGTAGTGTGTGTGCGCACTACACGGGGTAGGCAGGAGACTCCGGAAAAGTGCGCAGATCAGTTCGCTATTTTGCGTAATCTAGCGTTGATATCACATCTGTTTTAACATTGAGTTCCACAGATGCTGATAAAGATGCTTAACTTCTCTAATGAGAACATTTCTTCTGCAGTTTTGAATTGTGGGTGAACCAATAGTCGTTCACTCACTGTGACACATGCAGGCAGGTGCGTTGAATAGTCGATGTCACAATATCTGATGGGCCAACGTTCCATTTACGGCATAAAGATGACATCATGCATGCATTTCATTCCCACGTTAGAGTTTGCGTTGTAACGTGCCTTCCAGGTTATTAACTAACTTGTGAGCTCCTATTAGTTGAAACGGTGGTTGCCTGCTAAGTGATGACATTCAAGCTAATGAACTGCCATGTTATGCAGACAATCACAGGAATTGTCCAGCATATTTATCGATCATTGGTTAAATCAAAACTATGGCTCACCCATGACCTGAACATGTCACTCGACTACTTCAATAATGTGGCACAATGGTCATATCAGTTGTTATGGTAGCTGACTACTGTTCGCCTACGTTGTAGCAATATTGATTGTTGAGAATTGTTACATTTCCATCGGCTTCAAGGTTGAGAGCTCAAGTTGAAGGGGGATAAAAACGTCTGGGTGCGAGACTGAGCAGCATGTCACACCAACCCCTCCAATGCAATGGGTCCATGTCCACAGGTACTGTATAAACTGCCCCCCCCCCCCCCCCCCCCCATTTAGGTAGGTAGGTAGGTGGGGAAGGTGGTACAGCATGGATGTGTCATCAGATAAACGGTCTGGGAAATGACCACTTTGTATTAGCCTCCCTGCCTCTCTCCTTCCTGCTACATCTTACCAAAGCTGGGTAAAACAACTCGGATAGTTTGGCTTATTTCACCATTTTGTAAGGATTTGTGTTTCCCTGTTTTTGTTTTTATTTTACTGAAGCAATGTTTGTCTATTTGCAGGTTTAGGCATTGGTTTAACAAATTCATGTCTAATCTTTGACTCCTTGGTTTATTGCAGTTTAGACAATCTCTGGGTATATAAAAGTTATTCTTCAGTCACTAGCTGTAGTTGTCTTGAGTGTTAGCCTAATGCAAACTTTGGTTGTATCAGAGGTTTCATCACATTATACTGCAGTGGACTCCTGATAAATGTACCTGTGTTCATTTCATCAACAAAAATGGTGACATTTGTCTAACACCTATTTTTCAGTGGTAATTGATGAGACTATAACTGACTAAATGGACCCATAAACTATAACTAAACGAAAATATCTATCATTTCAGTTGACTAAAACGAGATGAGCGAGAATTATCTCTGTGACAATCTGACTACTAAGTGGACCGGACAGTAGTTTTTGGAGAGATTGAGAGCTTTTCAGTGATAAGCAGCGCAGTTCTGTTCAGCAGTTGGAAGGAATTGGCACACACACAGCCGATATCACGCAGGCGCCACCAGCCCTCTACACCGAACAAAAATATAAAGGCAACTTGCAACAATATCTAAGATTTTACTGAATTACAGTTCATATTAGGAAATCGGTCAATTTAAATAAATAAATTAAGCCCTAATCTATGGATTTCACATGACTGGAAATGCAGATAAGTATGTGTTGGTCACAGATACCTTTAAACAAAAGTAGGGGCAGCCTCGTGTAACACTACACACCTCCTTCCCATAGAGTTGATCAGGCTGTTTGTGGAACGATGTCCCACTCCTCTTCAATGGCAGTGTGAAGTTGCTGGATATTGGCAGGAACTGGAACACACTGTTGTACACGATGATCCAGAGTATCCCGAACGTTGCTCAATGGGTGTCCTGTCTGAGTATGCAGGCCATGGAAGAACTGGGACATTTGCAGCTTCCAGGAATTGTTTACAGATCCTTGCGACATGGGGCCGTGCATTATCATTCTGAAACCATGAGGTGATGGAGACGAATGAATGGCACGACAATGGGCCTCAGGATCTTGTCATATCTCTGTGAATTCAAATTACCATCGACTTAAAATGCAATTGTGTTCATTGCCCATAGCTTATGCCTGTCCATACCATAACCCCAACATCGGTAAACCATTCGTCCATACTGCCATCTGCCCAATACAGTTGAAATGATTTGATTTGATTAATCCATGAAGAGCACACTGCTCCCAGTGGCGATCAAAAATGTGCATTTGCCTACTGAAGTCGGTTACGATGCCTAACTGCAGTCAGGTCAAGACTCTGGTGAGGACAACAAGCACGCAGATGAGTTTCCCCTGAGATGGTTTCTGACAATTTGTGCAGACATTCTTCGGTTGTGCGAACCCACAGTTTCATCGGCTGTCTGGGTGGCTGGTCTGACGATTTTACAGTTGAGGAAGCCAGATGTTGAGGTCCCGGGGTGCCGTGCATACACACGGTCTGAGGTTGGGAGGCTGGTTGGACGTACTGCCAAATTCTCCAAAATGATGTTGGAGGCAGCTTTTGGTAGAGAAAATAACATTCTCCCCCCATCAATCTACACACAATACCCCATAATGACAAAGTAAAAACATGTTTAGATTTATATTTTGTGCAAATGTAAAAAAAAATAAACGGATTGTTTTAGTATTCAGAACCTCTGTACTTTTGAAGCACCTTTGGCAGGGATTACGGCCTTGACTCTTCTTGGGTATGGCACTACGAGCTTGGCACACCTGTATTTGGGGAGTTTCTCCCATGCTTCTCTGCTGATCCTCTCAAGCTCTCAGGTTGGATGGGGAGTGTCGCTGCACAGCTATTTTCAGGTCTCTCCAGAGACGTTCGATCGGGTTCAAGTCCGGGCTCTGTCTGGGCCACTCAAGGACATTCAGAGACTTGTCCCGAAGCCACTCCTGTGTTGTCCTGGCTGTGTGCTTAGGGTCGTTGTCCTGTTGGAAGTTGGAACCTTCGCCACAGTCTGAGGTCCTGCGCGCTCTGGAGTAGGTTGTCCCTCGATTCTGACTAGTCTCCCAGTCGCTGTAAAACATCCCCAAAGCATGATGCTGCCACCACTATGCTTCACTGTAGGGATGGTGCCAGGTATCCTCCAGATGTGACACTTGGCATTCAGGCCAAAGAGTTCAATCGTGGTTTCATCAGACCAGAGAATCTTGTTTCTCATGGTCTGAGAGTCTTGAGGTGCCTTTTGGCAAACTCCAACTGGACTGTCAGGTGGCTTTCACAGAGCGGCGTCCGTCTGGCCATGCTACCATAAAGGCCTAATTGGTGGAGTGCTGAAGAGATGGTTGTCCTTCTGGAAGGTTCTCCCATCTCCACAGAGGAACTCTGGAACTCTGTCTGAGTGACCATCAGGTTCTTGGTCACCTCCCTGACCAAGGCCCTTCTCCCCCGATTGCTCAGTTTGGCTGGGCGGCCAGCTCTAGGAAGAGTCTTGGTGGTTCCAAACTTCTTCCATTTAAGAATGCTGAAGGCTACTGTGTTCCTGGGGACCTTCAATGCTGCATAAATGTTTTGGTACTCTTCCCCAGATCTGTGCCTCGACACAATCCTGTCTCGGAGCTCTACGGAGAATTCCTTCGACCTCATGGCGTGGTTTATGCTCTGACATGCACTGTCAGCTGTGGGACCTTGTATAGACAGTTGTGTGCCTTTCCAAATCATGTCCCATCAATTGAATTTACCACAGGTGGACTCCAATCAAGTTGTAGAAACATCTCAAGGATGGTCAATGCAAACGGGATGCACCTGACCTCAAGTTCGTCTCAACAAAGGGTCTGAACACTTATGTAAATAAGTGATTTTTATTTTATACATTTGCTAACATTTCTAAACCTGTTTTTGCTTTGTCATTATGGGGGTATTAAGCCAGCAGCATACCACCCTGCTGGCTTGCTTCTGAAGCTAAGCAGGGTTGGTCCTGGTCGGTCCCTGGATGGGAGACCAGATGCGGCTAGAAGTGGTGTTGGAAGGGCCAGTAGGAGCCACCCTTTCCTTTGGTCTAAAAAATATATCCCAATGCCCCAGGACAATGATTGACATTGCCTGGTGTAAGGTGCCATCTTTTGGATGGGACGTTAAACGGGTGTCCTGACTCCGGTCACTAAAGTTCCCATTGCACTTATGGTAAGAGTAAGGTTGTTAACCCCGGTGTCCTGGCTAAATTCCCAATCTGGCCCTCATACCATCAGGGTCATTTAATCATCCCAAGTTTACAATTGGCTCATTCATCCCCCTCCTCTCCCCTGTAACTATTCCCCAGGTTGTTGCTGTAAATGAGAATGTGTTCTCAGTCAACTTACCTGGTAAAATGTAAAAAATATTGTGTGTAGCTCACTGAGTATTTTAATTTAATAAATTTTAGAATAAGGATGTAAAGTAACAAAATATGGAAAAAGTCAAGGGGTCTGAATACTTTCTGAAAGCACTGTATCTGCAAACATTTGGTAGCACAGAAAGGGATAGGAAACAATTTGACTAAATTCCTCTTTCCACGACACACGGCAGCAGTGTTCCACCCTGCATCCCACTGCTGGCTTGTCTGACGCTAAGCAGGGGTGGGAGACCCTTAGGTCCTTGGGTGGGAGACCAGATGCTGCTGGAAGTGGAGTTGGAGGACAAGTAGGGGGGAACTCTTCCCTCCTAATCTTAGGAGATCCCAATGCCCTAGGGCAGTGACGGGGACATTGCCCTGTGTAAGGTGTAGTCTTTCAGGTGGGACATTAAACGGGTGTCCTGACTCTGTGGTCATTTTAAAAATCCTATGGCACTTATCGTAAGAGTAGGGTTGTTAACCCCGGTGTCATGGCTAGATTTCCAACTTGGCCCCATTTTTCATTATGGCCACCTAATCCTCCTCCTAATTGGCATATATCACTCTCCACCTCTCCACCTGGTGTGGTGAGCGTTCTGGCACAAAAATGGTTGCCGTGCATTACCCAGGTGGGTGCTACACATTGGTGGATGTGGTGAGTTTCGCCCTAGTATGTAAAGCGCTTTGAGTAGAAAAGTGCTATATACATTTTTATTCATTATTATATCTGGGTAAATCACTTTTATTTTGAGTTAATATGGACCCGGGGGTTCAGACTTGAGCATTTGGCCCAGAACTCGGGCACTGGGACTCAGACTTCAGTCATAGGAACTTGTGGCTCGACTCGTGACTTGACCATTGGTGACTTTGAGCCGAGCACAAGGGACTTGAGGTTTAGTGATTTGACTGTTTCGCCATGAGACGGTCTTTAGCTCCCCTTGTACTTTTGGACACCAATATGGAGGTGCAACCTGGACTACTTTGCAGCAATGTACAGAGCCTTCAAAGTATTCACACCCCTTTACTTTTCCCCACATTTTGTTACAGCCTGAATTTAAAATAGATTCAATTGAGATGTTTTGTCACCGGCCTACACACAATACCCCATAATATCAAAAGTGGAATTATATTTTTTGAAATTTTAAAGATTGTATTAAAAAGGAAAATCCTTAAATATCTTGACTCAAGTATTCAATTCTTTTTTTTGTTATGGCATGCCAAAAATAAATTGAGGTAAAAATGTGCTTAAGTTGCACGGACTCACTGTGTGTGGATTTCACCATGAAGTTGATTTTTAAAACTGTTACAGTTTAATGCACGTGATAACTGAGGATGGATCAACAACATTGTAGTTACTCCACAATACTAACCTAATTGACAGAGTGAAAAGAAGGAAGCCTGTACAGAATACAAATATCCCAAAACATACTGCAACAAAAAAATGTGAATACAAAGTTTTATGTTGGTGGCAAACCTAATACAACACATTACTGAGTACCACTCTCCATATTTTCAAGCATTGTGGTGGCTGCATCATGTTATGGGCATGCTTGTCTTTGTTAACATTAGAACCGCTGGGCCTTAATGGACTCCCCTTAAAGCTAATGAACAGTAATTCTGACTGCAACTTTCTAACAGTGTAATTAATATATTTCATAAATGCTATCGCAAAAATAATCCTTTGGTTGTGAAGGCCTTGGGTTACATTTAGAATATGATTTTTTTAAAATTTGATTTCAAATAACAAAATAGTATTTTATTAGTTTGCTACTACAGGCTGTATGTAAAAACCAAAAACACTTGTTCAATCAATTTTGTTTGCGGAGTGCCTTTTTTGTTATAGCTATGAAACAGAAAGCATATGTAACAGCTTCTTTTATATAAAAATACCCCAACCACCAATAGTCATGGTCAAAAGACACGCGGTCAGATGATTACATTAGTAGCCTAAACATCATTATAAGCACCAGGTGGCCTTGATAAACAGTGAACGCAAATGCAATTAAGGCGTTCTAATGAATGTGTCGACATGACAGCAGTCAAAAATAGTCTGTTAGCTCGTGCTTATTGTGTACAATTTTACACTGACATCAGTTGGATTTCAATATGCTGTAATCCATTGTCTTAACAGTTGACACAATTTTTTTTGTAACTTTCACTTGCTTGACACACTTTGACATACCTTTTTGTTTGGTTGTGGCAGGTAATAGTCTCCGGTTTTCTCTTTGTCTGTCTTGTCATTCTTCAGCACCGTTGCACGGCTGTGCAGGTGCCTTATTTTGTGCACAGGGAGGGAGCTCCCGTCTCACTTTGTTCATGGTACCGGCCAGACTTGTTTTCTTTGCAAGCAAATGGCATTGCTTGTGAAGTTACGAAATTGTCCATGGTGACATTTCTCCCCTTGTCAAGGGAAGGTCTCCGACACTCGCTCACCTGCTGCCCCGATGTGGATGTTTTCCCGGATATTGAAAGCCGTTCAGCATGTGCAATTACACACGCTCTCACAGTGTAGCCTACTCCAAGTAGACCAGAGGAGACTGATAAGACTGCTTTGATTCAGTGAGCTGTTATAGGTATCATACCATTTTAAAAAATATATATTTATAATTAGAATGGACCAATCAATACAATGTCCCGCCCTGTTCTTCATTCACTATTGGTGAATACATAATTATGCACAATTTGCAACTCCCACTTTCTCCCCATAATACTTTACTTAAATTCATCTGTTATGTGTGAAATTTCTGAATATTTCTGAATATTTTAGGTTCAGTTTCAAGGCAATTATCGCGTATATTATCAGCTGGGCACTTTCAACTGTCATAAAGGAGTGGTGCGGTCGCAGTTCTGTTTAATATTAAGATTCTAACACAGTGTGTTTATATAGACTTATTTAGGAAAAGTCAAGGATGGAGGGGGGCATGACTTAATGTATGAGCAGTCAAAATGACTGCTTTTGCGGTTCTAGTGTTTAGGACTGGGGAGTTTCAGGATACAAAAACAGCAAACAAACAGAATGAAGCTAAAGCACATGCAAATTCCTAGGGGGAAAACCCTGTTTCTGTCTGCTTTCCACCAGACACCGGGAGATAAAATCGCCCTTCAGCAGGACTATAACCTAAAACACAATGCCAAATCTACACTAGAGTTTCTTACCAAGAAGACACGGAATGTCCCTGAGTGGCCGAGTTTAAATCTACTTGGAAAATCTATGGCAAGACCTGAAAAATGGTTGTCTAGCAATGATCAACAACCAATTTGACAGAGCTTGAAGAATATAAATCAAATGTTGCACAATCCAGGTGTGCAAAGCTCTTCGACTTACCCGGCAAGATTCACACCTGTAATCGCAGCCAAAAGTTATTCTACAGTGTATTGACTCAGGGGTTTGAATACTTATGTACATTTTTAGATTTCTGTATTTCATGCTTTCTTGCACTTTGTCATTAGAGTATTGTGTGTAGATGGGCGAGAAACCAATCGATTTAATCCACTTTGAATGTAGGCTGTAGCACAACAAAATGTGGAATAAGTCAAGGGGTATGAATACTTTCTGAAGGCACTGTATGTTTGTGCACGTGGAAGTCAGTGATTTATGTTGAGTATAGGTTGCGGCAATACAAATATAATGTGACTAAAGTGAAAGGGCGTTTTGTTTATTAAAATGGCCCACTGTTTTGTCATTTTTGACAAACTAGACTAAATCCTCATCAAACATGTGACAGACTTAATTATATTTTAGTCAAAATGACTAAGACTAGACTAAAACTAAAAAAAGAGTGCCAAAATGAAAACAACTGAAATGTACTGGCTTGGGACTGTTGTGACCATGCAGTGTGCAACTGAAACTAGGGATGTGCATCTTTCCCTTTCAAGACCATTTGATACGTATTTAGATACATGGGCTCCGATATGATATAAGAACAATTTTTTTTTAGTTTCAAACTATTCGGTTTGAGTAACATAATCAGAACTGGGAACAAAAATGATCTATAGGTCTACTGTTCCTGACCCAGAACCATTTATTTTATAAGCATGGGAACTGGTTAATAATTTTATTTTATGTTCAGGACATTTATTATATATATTTTTTTGTCTCACAAATGCAACAAACCAGATATGGAAAATCCTCCCTCTGACAATCAGAAACTTCTTCCAGTGTCTACCAGCCAGCTGAAAATCTTTGCCTGTCTGGGTAGATTTCTGTGGGCCTAATTCAGATAATGCATGTCATCACAAGATGCCCAGCGCTTTCAAGCCAAGCCTTCTCCTCTACCTTCTCTCACTCACTCCCCCAGTAGTGATGGGTCGTTCGAGGAACGAGTCTGCTCTAAGAGCCGGCTTCTTGTAGGTGAATGTTGGGAGCCGGCTCGCATATCAGCAGAGCCGTATCCTATCTATCTATCTATCTATATAAAAAAAAAAAAAATGAAATTCAAAGAACGAAAAAAAGAAATAAAATACCATAGGCCTAAATCCTCATGCGCACATGCATTCGTTCTGACTGTCTGCTCAGACTAACAGCCTCACCTGTTGATCCTGTCAGACACGCAGTGTCAACCAATGAACCAAAGATGCATGAGGGAGGGCCGAGCCAACTCACTCAGTCACACACTTAGCAGCCGAGGGGAGAGCGAGGAAGGACAGCTGTAAAAACGCCTGGAAAATAAGTCGGAAACACAGTAGCATTTGGATGCATTTTAATAATGTAGACAATGTTAGAGCACAGTGTAGAATTTAACAAAACAACATCTCAAATAAAGCCGGTTCTACGCACAACCTACACCGGCATATGCGAACTGTGCACCCAACTGTGAAGCTAGCTGTAGCGGAGCTTTGAGAAACTAGCGGACCTGCTAGTGATAGTGGTGGAGCCAGAACCTCCACACATGGAGATGTATCCACTCAGTCAAGTAGACCTGCTAGTGATAGTGGTTGAGCCAGCACCTCCACACGTGAAGATGTATCCACTCAGTCAAGTAGGCCTGCTAGTGATAGTGGTGGAGCCAGCACCTCCACACGTGGAGATGTATCCACTCAGTCAAGTAGGCCTACTCCGTGACCCACAGCAACGCATTCTTCTATGAACCAGTTTATACCAAAGTCTATGTCTGTAGCAAAACAAGGCCAAATTGATATTGAAAATGATTGCCACCAATGTCCAGCCATTTTCGATCGTGGAGGACCGAGGTTTTAGAAAATATAGCAATTGTCTAAATCCAATGAACACAATTCCAAGCAGGAAAGCCCTTTCAAAATCACTTATTCCACAGCTGTACAAGAGCACACAGGCGTCAGTGTGGGAAAGAGTCCAAAAAGCTACTGCAATTTGCCTTACCACTGACTGCTGGACATCAAGGGTAACCCCTTCTTACATGTCGGTTACATGTCACTTTATTGAAGATTTTTGGCTGTCTAGCTGTCTTCTGGACTGCTTTGAGTTCAGCGACAGACACACCTCAGAGAACTTGGCAGAGGAACTGTTGAGAGTGGCCAGAGAAGGGCAAGTAGATGGAAAAGTAAAAAAATGGACACATCATCCATGTCTTGCCCACACAATCAACCTGATTGTAAGAGATGCTCTGAAGGTGATGAAGCCCACTGTGGACAAAGTGAAAGCAGCTGTGGAATACTTCCACAGGAGCACAGTAGGTGCTGAAAAACTAAAGTCTACACAGCGCCAGATGGGGATGCCTGAGCTGTGGCCTAAACAAGACTGCACTACAAGGTGGAATTCAACATTTTATATGTTGAAGCGGTTTCTTGAGTCAACGGATGCCATCATCTCTACCCTGGCCATTGTCAATGCACCTGTTGATGCTCTGACCCAAGAGGAATGGGAGGTGGTGGAGGAGTTGTGAAGAGTCCTGGAACCCTTTGAGCAGGTCACTGTGGAGATCAGTGCAGAGGTACAGTAAGCAGTTATTACTACATTTAATCCAGTATTATATATGTATACAAGCAGAAGATGAGAATGTAGTATCAGTAGGCAAAACAGGAACCTGAACTAATAAGTTACTGTTCTCTCTTCAGCTACAGTTGAAGTAGGAAGTTGACATACACCTTAGCCAAACACATTTAAACTCAGTTTTTCTCAATTCCTGACATTTAATCCTAATAAAAATTCCCTGTCTTAGGTCAGTTAAGATCACCACTTTATTTTAAGAAAGTTAAATATCAGAATAATAGTAGTGGTTTATTTAAGCTTTTATTTATTTCATCACATTCCCAGTGGGTCAGAAGTTTAGATAGACTCAATTAATTAATATTTGGTAGCATTGCCTTTAAATTGTTTAACTTGGGTCAAACGTTTTGGGTAGCCTTCCACAAGCTTAAATTGGGTTAATTTTGTCCCATTCCTCCTGACAGAGCAGGTGTAACTGAGTCAGGTTTGTAGGCCTCCTTGCTCTCACACGCTTTTTCAGTTCTGCCCACATATTTTCTATGGGATTGAGGTCAGGGCTTTGTGATGGCCACTTCAATACCTTGAATTTGTTGTCCTTAAGCCATTTCCCACAACTTTGGAAGTATGCTTGGGTCATTGTCCATTTGGAAGACCCATTTGCGACCAAGCTTTAACTTCCTGACTGGTGTCTTGAGATGTTGCTTGAATACATCAACATACAGTGCCTTGCGAAAGTATTCGGCCCCCTTGAACTTTGCGACCTTTTGCCACATTTCAGGCTTCAAACATAAAGATATAAAACTGTATTTTTTTGTGAAGAATCAACAACAAGTGGGACACAATCATGAAGTGGAACGACATTTATTGGATATTTCAAACTTTTTTAACAAATCAAAAACTGAAAAATTGGGCGTGCAAAATTATTCAGCCCCTTAAGTTAATACTTTGTAGCGCCACCTTTTGCTGCGATTACAGCTGTAAGTCGCTTGGGGTATGTCTCTATCAGTTTTGCACATCGAGAGACTGAAATGTTTTCCCAACCCTCCTTGCAAAACAGCTCGAGCTCAGTGAGGTTGGATGGAGAGCATTTGTGAACAGCAGTTTTCAGTTCTTTCCACAGATTCTCGATTGGATTCAGGTCTGGACTTTGACTTGGCCGTTCTAACACCTGGATATGTTTATTTTTGAACCATTCCATTGTAGATTTTGCTTTATGTTTTGGATCATTGTCTTGTTGGAAGACAAATCTCCGTCCCAGTCTCAGGTCTTTTGCAGACTCCATCAGGTTTTCTTCCAGAATGGTCCTGTATTTGGCTCCATTCATCTTCCCATCAATTTTAACCATCTTCCCTGTCCCTGCTGAAGAAAAGCAGGCCCAAACCATGATGCTGTTACGCCAAACATAACGTTTTGCATTGTTGCCAAAAAGTTCAATTTTGGTTTCATCTGACCAGAGCACCATCTTCCACATGTTTGGTGTGTCTCCCAGGTGGCTTGTGGCAAACTTTAAACGACACTTTTTTATGGATATCTTCAAGAAATGGCTTTCTTCTTGCCACTCTTCCATAAAGGCCAGATTTGTGCAATATACGACTGATTGTTGTCCTATGGACAGAGTCTCCCACCTCAGCTGTAGATCTCTGCAGTTCATCCAGAGTGATCATGGGCCTCTGGGCTGCATCTCTGATCAGTCTTCTCCTTGTATGAGCTGAACGTTTAGAGGGACGGCCAGGTCTTGGTAGATTTGCAGTGGTCTGATACTCCTTCCATTTCAATATTATCGCTTGCACAATGCTCCTTGGGATGTTTAAAGCTTGGGAAATCTTTTTGTATCCAAATCCGGCTTTAAACTTCTTCACAACAGTATCTCGGACCTGCCTGGTGTGTTCCTTGTTCTTCATGATGCTCTCTGCGCTTTTAACGGACCTCTGAGACTATCACAGTGCAGGTGCATTTATACGGAGACTTGATTACACACAGGTGGATTGTATTTATCATCATTAGTCATTTAGGTCAACATTGGATCATTCAGAGATCCTCACTGAACTTTTTGCTGAGTTTGCTGCACTGAAAGTAAAAGGCTGAATAATTTTGCACGCCCAATTTTTCAGTTTTTGATTTGTTAAAAAAGTTTGAAATATCCAATAAATGTCGTTCCACTTCATGATTGTGTCCCACTTGTTGTTGATTCTTCACAAAAAAATACAGTTTTCTATCTTTATGTTTGAAGCCTGAAATATGGCAAAAGGTCACAAAGTTCAAGGGGGCCGAATACTTTCGCAAGGCACTGTACTTCCAGTGAAGGGAAATCTGAACACGACAACATAAGACATTCTAGAAGATTATTTGCTTCCAACTTTGTGGCAACAGTTTGTGGAAGGCCTTTTCAGTATGACAATGCCCCCGTGCATCAAAAATAGGGAGCTATACAGAAATTGTTTGTTGATTGGCGTTGAAGAACTTGACTGGCATTCACAGAGCCCTGACCTCAAACCCGTTGAACACTTTTTGGGATGAATTGGAATGCCGACTGAGCCAGCCCTAATCGCCCAACATCAGTACCCGACCCCACTAATGCTCTTGTAGCTGAATGGAAGCAAGTTCCCGCAGCAATGTTCCAACTTCTAGTGGAAAGCCTTCCCAGAAGAGTGGAGGCTGTTGTACCAATGTCAAATGAATGCCCATGATTTTGGAATGAGATGTTTGACGAGCAGGTGTCCACATACTTTTGGTCATGTAGTGTGTATATATTAGTGTTGCACAGTATACCGGTACCACGGTAATATCACTGTAAACGTCATGATGCTTATGATACCAACATTTTACAATACTGTAATACCGTGTCATATGACACTACCAACTTTTTCAGTCCTACCAATCTAAAGAACCTGCTGCCGCCTGTTATAAAATGTTTTAGGTCTCAATTGTGTTTTAGTCTGGGCTGCATCATGTTAGCTCCCCACTGCCTGCACTGGGAGTCTGGGCTACATCATGTTAGCTCCCCACTGCCTGCACTGGCAGTCTGGGCTGCATCATGTTAGCTCCCCAATGCCTGCACTGGGAGTCTGGGCTGCATCATGTTAGCTCCCCACTGCCTGCACTGGCAGTCTGGGCTGCATCATGTTAGCTCCCCACTGCCTGCACTGGCAGTCTGGGCTGCATCATGTTAGCTCCCCACTGCCTGCACTGGCAGTCTGGGCTGCATCATGTTAGCTCCCCACTGCCTGCACTGGCAGTCTGGGCTGCATCATGTTAGCTCCCCACTGCCTGCACTGGCAGTCTGGGCTGCATCATGTTAGCTCCCCAATGCCTGCACTGGGAGTCTGGGCTGCATCATGTTAGCTCCCCACTGCCTGCACTGGGATGTCTGGGCTATATCATGTTAGCTCCCCACTGCCTGCACTGGGAGTCTGGGCTACATCATGTTAGCTCCCCACTGCCTGCACTGGGAGTCTGGGCTACATCATGTTAGCTCCCCACTGCCTGCACTGGGAGTCTGGGCTACATCATGTTAGCTCCCCACTGCCTGCACTGGGAGTCTGGGCTACATCATGTTAGCTCCCCACTGCCTGCACTGGGAGTCTGGGCTACATCATGTTAGCTCCCCACTGCCTGCACTGGGAGTCTGGGCTACATCATGTTAGCTCCCCACTGCCTGCACTGGGAGTCTGGGCTACATCATGTTAGCTCCCCACTGCCTGCACTGGGAGTCTGGGCTACATCATGTTAGCTCCCCACTGCCTGCACTGGGATGTCTGGGCTACATCATGTTAGCTCCCCACTGCCTGCACTGGGAGTCTGGGCTACATCATGTTAGCTCCCCACTGCCTGCACTGGGAGTCTGGGCTACATCATGTTAGCTCCCCACTGCCTGCGCTGGGAGTCTGGGATGCATCATGTTAGCTCCCCACTGCCTGCACTGGGAGTCTGGGCTACATCATGTTAGCTCCCCACTGCCTGCACTGGGAGTCTGGGCTACATCATGTTAGCTCCCCACTGCCTGCACTGGGAGTCTGGGCTACATCATGTTAGCTCCCCACTGCCTGCGCTGGGAGTCTGGGATGCATCATGTTAGCTCCCCACTGCCTGCGCTGGGAGTCTGGGATGCATCATGTTAGCTCCCCACTGCCTGCACTGGGAGTCTGGGCTACATCATGTTAGCTCCCCACTGCCTGCACTGGGAGTCTGGGCTACATCATGTTAGCTCCCCACTGCCTGCACTGGGAGTCTGGGCTACATCATGTTAGCTCCCCACTGCCTGCGCTGGGAGTCTGGGATGCATCATGTTAGCTCCCCACTGCCTGCACTGGGAGTCTGGGCTACATCATGTTAGCTCCCCACCCATGCTGCACAGAAGTCAACACACTTGAATAATGCGACATGGTATGTAGAACTGTTAATTACTGATAGCAAAACAATGTCCATGCGGGTTAGCCTAGAACACTTTATAGTGCATGAAGATACTGGTAGCTTCCAGCTTTGTAGGTTAACTTTCATGGCTAGTTGACCGCTAAAGCCAACATCAATGTTCTACTCTAGTACTTTGTGATGATAGTTTGCATTATGGTTTGCATATTATGCTGATTTCGAAGCTGATTGCCATCAAAAACCTCATTCATTCACATTCTTTCTCTCATCTCGCTCAAAGAAGGTCTTTTGCCTCAGCAAACTGACTGTGCTCTGACAGCTGCCCCCCTATTGCCTGGTGAATAACGTCATTACTGGTTAAAGAGCGACTGCCCCTAAAAAAAACGAATCCCTTAAATGGCCTATGTGACATCGATATGAGTCATAAACATTTATTCTAGTATCAACATTTTACAACAAAGTGTAAAAATTATAATTTTGGTCATGAAGTCAGTCTCGTCTAAAAAGGAGTTTGGAACCTCAGTGAGTAAATGAAGGTTGGGTTAGGATTGCAATCATGTCAACAAATCATGTCCCCTTTTGTGCAAATCGCCCTATCACTCACTTCGCTTCATTGAATGGGGCTCTGTTTCATCGCCCCCAACCAACATGCTCAAAGGATTGTGACTGTTTTTAAGACTGAAAAGCCCATGCAATACATGCTTCCAGCAGGATGCACAACCAACAACTATGGTTTGGATGCCCTGCCGAAATACCCCATCATCATGCGGAATAGGAGGTTGGAGTACGTTGGTCCCCAGTGAGTATACCAGTACCTAGACCATAGACTGCTGGTTATGTATATTTTGATAGTGATAATGATTATCATCGCCAGCTAGCTACCAACTAGATAGCTGGTTAACGTTAACCTACCCCAATACACCTCGGATTTGGCTTGGAAACAAGATAATATTTCATAAGAAGACAAAAAGGTTTTCCTACAAATGATTTATGTTTGATGTCGCCAGATTGACTTCAGATGCAGTATAACTTTAAACCAACTAAGATTGAGGGGACCACTGCATTTTAGCTAGCTAACATTAGCATTGCTAACAAATTTTTGTTTTTACAAACTTTGCAAGTAACAGTAATGGCAACGTTGCCATCTCTCTAATAAAGTACATTTGACAAAATAATATGGCAAAGTTGTTTCCCTCTTATTATTTACTTAAGCAATGTCATTGTATTTCCATGCCGCTCTGAGTTAGTGTAATTTAGATGAAACCGTCACTAGTCACCGAGATGCAACCCATGTCTAGGGCACTTTTTTATTTATTTTTTATGCAGCTATGGTGGTACTGACTAACTCATGTCAGACTACAACAGCGTATGAACTAGCAGCAACAAACTCAAACCAACCCAGGGCCATAGCAAAACATGTCACAGTTGGTTGCATAGTGTAACGGCCTCACTGGCCTGAATCTAATCCAATTAACATATGTAAAGCATATAATTAGCTTCCAAATGAGATTGTTATTTCTTGAGCTATGTTTATAATTGAGGGATGATGATAATCGTTGACCCTGTTTTTCTGTTAGACAAATTTCACAGTTGGGTGCAAGACTGAACCCCTGGTCATGAATGGATGCCGGTGACCTACCAGAAGGTGCAAAGGTGGGTATCATAACATGTCCAGCAATGTGATTGCAATTTTATATTTGTTTAATGACCCCCATTAGCTGCTGCTAAGGCAATATTAAAAACATTACAATACGATTTCACAACACACTGTGTGCCCTCGGGCCCCTACTCTACTACCACATACAGTTGAAGTCGGAAGTTTACATACACCTTAGCCAAATACATTTAAACTCAGTTTTTCCACAATTTCTGACATTTAATCCTAGTAAAAATTCCCTGTCTTAGGTCAGTTAGGATCACCACTTTATTTTAAGAATGTGAAATGTCAGAATAATAGTAGAGGGATTTTATTTCAGCTTTTATTCCTTTCATCACATTCCCAGTGGGTCAGAAGTTGACATACACTCAATTAGTATTTGGTAGCATTGCCTTTAAATTGTTTAACTTGGGTCAAATGTTTTGGGTAGCTTTCCACAAGCTTCCCACAATAAGTTGGGTGATTTCTGTCCCACTCCTCCTGACAGAGTTGGTGTAACTGATTCAGGTTTGTAGGCCACCTTGCTGGGACGCACTTTTTCAGTTCTGCCAAAAAATGTAGTATAGGATTGAGGTCAGGGCTTTGTGATGGCCACTCCAATACCTTGACTTTGTTGTCCTTAAGCCATTTTGCCACAACTTTTGGAAGTATGCTTGGCGTCATTGTCCATTTGGAAGACCCATTTGCGACCAAGCTTTAACTATTTATCCCCTTACACTGTGTATAAGACAGTAGTTTTGGAATTGTTAGTTAGATTACTTGTTGGTTATTACTGCATTGTCGGAACTAGAAGCACAAGCATTTCGCTACACTCGCATTAACATCTGCTAACCATGTGTATGTGACAAATAAAATTTGATTTGATTTGAACTTCCTGACTGATGTCTTGAGATGTTGCTTCGATATATCCACATAATTGTCCATCCTCATGATGCCTTTTATTTTGTGAAGTACACCAGTCCCTTCTGCAGCATAGCACCCCCAGAACATGAAGCTGCCACCCCCGTGCTTCACGGTTGGGATAGTATTCTTTGGCTTGCAAGCCTCCCCCTTTTTCCTCCAAACATAATGATGGTCATTATGTCAAACAGTTCTATTTTTGTTTCATCAGACCAGAGGACATTTCTCCAAAAAGTATGCATTTTGTCCCCATGTGCAGTTGCAAACCATAGTCTGGCTTTTTTTATGGCGGTTTTGGAGCAGTGGTTTTTTTCCTTGCTGAGCGGCCTTTCAGGTTATGTCGGTATAGGACTTGTTTTACTGTGGATATAGATACTTTTGTACCTGTTTTCTCCAGCATCTTCACACGGTCCTTTGCTGTTGTTCTGGGATTGATTTGCACTTTAATCACCAAAGTACGTTCATTTCTAGGAGACAGAACGTCTCTCCTTCCTGAGCGGTATGACGGCTGCGTGGTCCCGTGATGTTTATACTTGCGTACTATTGTTTTTACAGATGAACGTGGTACTTTTAGGCGTTTGGAAATTGCTCCCAAGGATGAACCAGACTTATGGAGGGCTAAAAAAAATGGAGGTCTTGCCTAATTTCTTTTGATTTTCCCAAGATGTCAAGCATAGAGTTACTGAGTTTGAAGGTAGGCCTTGAAATACATCCACAGGTACACCTCCAATTGACTCAATTTAGGTTAGTTAGCCTATCAGAAGCTTCTAAAGCTATGACATCATTTTCTGGAATTTTCCAAGCTGTTTAACCTGTTATGGCTGCATCCCTTTGTTCTCAATTTCTGTCTGAAGACATACCCTAATCTAACTGCCTGTAGCTCAGCCCCAGAGGCAAGGATATGCATATTCTTGGTATCATTTGAATGGAAACATTCTGAAGTTTGTGGAAATGTTAATTGAATGTAGGAGACTATAACTATGGCCTATAACTATATACAGCAGTGCAAATAACTACACTGCTCAAAAAAATAAAGGGAACACTAAAGTAACACATCCTAGATCTGAATGAATGAAATATTCTTATTAAATACTTTTTTATTTACATAGTTGAATGTGCTGACAACAAAATCACACAACAATGATCAATGGAAATCTAATTTATCAACCCATGGACGTATGGATTTGGAGTCACACTCAAAATTAAAGTGGAAAACCACACTACAGGCTGATCCAACTTTGATGTAATGTCCTTAAAACAAGTCAAAATGAGGCTCAGTAGTGTGTGTGGCCTCCACGTGCCTGTATGACCGCCCTACAACGCCTGGGCATGCTCCTGATGAGGTGGCGGATGGTCTCCTGAGGGATCTCCTCCCAGACCTGGACTAAAGCATCTGCCAACTCCTGGACAGTCTGTGGTGCAACGTGGCGTTGGTGGATGGAGCGAGACATGATGTCCCAGATGTGCTCAATTGGATTCAGGTCTGGGGAACGGGCGGGCCAGTCCATAGCATCAACGCCTTCCTCTTGCAGGAACTGCTGACACACTCCAGCCACATGAGGTCTAGTCTTGCATTAGGAAGAACCCAGGGCCAACCGCACCAGCATATGGTCTCACAAGGGGCCTGAGGATCTCATCTCGGTACCTAATGGCAGTCAGGCTACCTCTGGCGAGCACATGTGCCCCCCCAAAGAAATGCTACCCCACACCATGACTGACGCAGCGCCAAACCGGCCAAACCGGTCATGCTGGAGGATGTTGCAGGCAGCAGAACGTTCTCCACGGCGTCTCCAGACTCTGTCACGTCTGTCATGTGCTCAGTGTGAACCTGCTTTCATCTGTGAAGAGCACAGGGCGCCAGTGGCGAATTCGTCCTGCACGGTGTTGGGCTGTAAGCACAACCCCCACCTGTGGACGTCTGGCCCTCATTACACCCTCGTGGAGTCTGTTTCTGACCGTTTGAGCAGACACATGCACATTTTTGGCCTGCTGGAGGTCATTTTGCAGGGCTCTGGCAGTGCTCCTCCTGCTCCTCCTTGCACAAAGGCGGAGGTAGCGGTCCTGCTGCTGGGTTGTTGCCCTCTACGTCTCCTGATGTACTGGCCTGTCTCCTTGTAGCGCCTCCATGCTCTGGACACTACGCTGACAGACACAGCAAACCTTCTTGCCACAGCTCGCATTGATGTGCCATCCTGGATGAGCTGCACTACCTGAGCCACTTGTGTGGGTTGTAGACTCTGTCTCATGCTACCACTAGAGTGAAATCACCGCCAGCATTCAAAAGTGACCAAAACATCAGCCAGGAAGCATATGAACTGAGAAGTGGTCTGTGGTCACCCCCTATAGAACCACTCCTTTATTGGGGGTGTCTTGCTAATTGCCTATAATTTCCACCTGTTGTCTATTCCATTTGCACAACACCATGTGAAATGTATTGTCAATCAGTGTTGCTTCCTAAGTGGACCGTTTATTTCACAGAAGTGTGATTGACTTGGAGTTACATTGTGTTGTTTAAGTGTTCCCTTTATTTTTGAGCATTGTATATACAACATATCAAAAAGCAATTCTAACACACACACAACAAAAAAAAATGTTTAAAAAAATATTAGAAAAAAAATATTTAAAAAAACAGTAAACCCTTTGGAAGTCCTCATCACAATATTTTTTTTACTATGTCCCATAGCAGTCTCTTTCTGATGTAAAGCAGAGGCAAACTGAACAAGTGGTGCAGTTCATGTGACACAGAACACAACGACGCCTCCATGCTGTGCCCTTTTGGCCCTCAGGCACAGTCATGCCTGCAGTAATGAACTGTGGCATATGAACACCACTGGGGGCAGAGGTAGAGCGGGCAGCTTGGCACCGGGGGCTCCCAGTCGGAGTCGCTGTGAAAGAAAACATTAAAAAAATATTGGTATTGTATGAGCCTTTTGTCATCACATAAAATAAACAGATATGTATTGTATAGAGCAGAGCGAACAGTCACTAAGGTGAAGTGCTGTTCCATTCAACTCCGGCCATTGTTGTGGGCCTGCACTCGCCCACAGCACCCAATGGCTATTTCATATGGAAATGAAGAGGAGTAGCAGGCGCAGTGGCCATGTGTGTGTTTGCTGTTCTACTCCATTCCATTTGAATAAAAAAATTGAAAATATAATCTGACATGGAATATATATATATATATATCACACACCTCCAAACAAACCACACATGTCATTGCAAATTTAAAAAATGTAAAATAAAATTTTTGGCATAAATATATATATTTATATTTCACAAAACGGCATTAGGACTTACCCGTCCAGAAGTACGTCCTGTCCTTGCAGAAACTCAGTTCCTGTTTTGAATCATAACACTCAGATTCCTCAAACAAAAAATCTGTCTCACTTTCACTTTTTCACTTTCACTTTAGACTGACTTCTCTTTTCCTGATTTATTCGCCATGATATCTTCAATGAAATCGTTGAAAATACAGCTGCGCGTAACAAGCCTCACAGCAACTCTGATCGTCAAGGCGAGAATGGAGTTTGTTACGCATGCGATATCAAACAAGGAATGGTGCTCAAACCCAAAACCATTACATACTGGCGTTTACCTCAGCTCATTGGCTATCTACCCAGCTAGATTTCAAGAAGATCAGTGGTCATTGGGCAGAAATACAGTCCATCAACGAAGCTTAAAAGTAAGTAAAGTTATGGCTTTACATCCCATGCTATATTCTGGATAAAGTAGCTCTTTATCCAGAATATAGCATGGGATGTAAAGCCATAACACATGTTTTTACAGCAGCAGACTATGATTGATAATGTCAAAAGCCACACTGAAGTCGAACAAAACAGCCCCCATAATATTTTTGTCATCAATTTCTCTCAGCCAATCATCAGTAGTTTGTGTAAATTCTGTGCTTGTTGAATGTCTTTCCCTATAAGCTTGCTGGACGTCTGTTGTCTATTTGTTTACTGTAAAATAACATATCTGGTCAAACACAATTTCTTCAAAAACTTTGCGAAGGGTTGGTAACAGGGAGATTGGACAGCTATTTGAGCCAGTAAAGGGGGCTTTACTATTCTTAGTAATGGTTACGCAACCTCCAAAATAATTTATTTCATTGTTTACTTGCTATTTTCACAGCTTGTCAGGCAAGACCTCTGAATAAAAGTGTGTCATGCGACTCAAGTACCCTTGTCACACCTAATCGGTTGTTGCTAGAGTCCCTGGACTCCTATGAAAAGGACATGGCATCATGAGGCCTCTGATAGTGATCTGAGTTACTGCCCTGATGACACATACAGCATCATCAACAATGACAGGTGTTGTGTGAAGTTGTATTAAAAAATACCCGGCTTGACCTTTCTTTAGAATAAAATGCTATTTACTACTTGGCTTGTGTATTATATCACCCTGTCACAGTCCCTCCCAGTCAAAACTACCCCATAAGATTGCCTGCTGTAGTTTGCAGCCGAACATGCAGCATAAAGAACACCAACAAGGGGGCCCTGATCAGCATCATGCAGACATACCCTCCCTGTGAGCATTCCTATGAATTGAACAATCAGCCACATGTTGGCAAGTATCCGGCCAGCAACCTTCACCTGTCATTGGCAACAGCTTTGAGGCTCTGGGGCTCTGGCAAAGAACTCGCCTCTTGCCTGCTCACCAACGGTCGTCAACGGGGTGAACAAAATGAGTACCTGTTTGTACCTACATAGTACCTGTTTGTACCTACAAAGTACCTGTTTGTGTGTCAGATATTACCTATCCTAACTGCCATTGGTAATATAGCAGTGATTATGTGGACACTCTTACTGACAGTTGTGGCTGCTTTGTGTGATGTATTGTTGTCACTCCCTTCTTGACCTTTGTGCTGTTGACTGTGCCCAATAATGTTTGTACCATGTTTTGTGCTGCTACCATGTTGTTATGTTGTGTTGCTTGCGACCATGCTGTGTTGTCATGTGTTGCTGCCTTGCTATGTTGTTGTCTTAGGTCTCTCATTATTTAGTGTTGTGATGTGTGTTTTGTCCTATATTTATATTTTATTTATTTATATATTTTTAATCCCGGGCCCCCGTCCCCGCAGGACGCCTTTTGGTAGGCCGTCATTGTAAAAAATGATTTGTTCTGAACTGACTGACTTGCATAGTTAAATTTTTAAAAATGTGTTCACAGAAACATTTTATGGAGCCAGCACAAGGAGAATTGCAAGATGATGTGATGACTGACAGACGAGCTTGATACTGATGTGTCTGAATGGGGAGAGGCCTTGAATGGAGAGAGACTTGGCATTACAGTTTTACTAGACACAACTTTTACTTGTATTGTCTTTTTCTATTATTGAATTGATTGGTATTAGTTAGGAGGGAGGGAGAAGCCCTGTGTATTCTGCGCCAGGACCAGGGAACTCCTGTGGTATACGGGACACCACACAGGAAGGTATGACCACTCTGACATGTTTGACAAGGTAGCCCTATTACCACCCGACGAAATGCTGATGGGCACAGTATCCGTATCAACTGGGAATGATAATGAAAGATTAAATGTTAACATTGTTATATTAGCAGAACACTGCTTGTATGGTATTATGGAAAGGGTTGTTTCTTCTACATGGTCCTGCTACTACTTTTGAAATTTGTCCAAACGCTTAGTTTAGAATATCTACGTCACGAATGCTTCTCATACTCTGTAGGCTACTGACCTATTCAAAACGTCCTCTGGCACTGCACCATACATTTTTTACATGTATTTTATTCACCTTTATTTAACCAGGTAGGCTAGTTGAGAACAAGTTCTCATTTGCAACTGCGACCTGGCCAAGATAAAGCAAAGCAGTTCGACACATACAACAACACAGAGTTACACATGGAATGAACAAAACATACAGTCAGATGGGCTATGAACAGGTGCAGTGATCTGTGAGCTGCTCTGACAGCTGGGGATTAAAGCTTGTGAGGGAGTTGGGGAATCTCCAGCTTCAGTGATTTTTTTTTTTCTCAGTTAGTTCCAGTCAGTGGCAGCAGAGAACTGGAAGGAAAGGCGACCAAAGGAGGAATTGGCTTTGGGGGTGACCAGTGAGATATACCTTCTGGAGCGCGTGCTACGAGTGGGTGCTGCTATGGTGACCAGCGAGCTGAGATAGGGCGGGCTTTACCTAGCAGAGACTTGTAGATAACCTGTAGCCAGTGGGTTTGGCGACAAGTATGAAGCGAGGGCCAGCCAATAGGTCGCAGTGGTGAGTAGTGTATGGGGCTTTGGTGGCAACGGATGGCAATGTGATAGACTACATCCAGTTTGCTGAGTAGAGTGCTGGAGGCTATTTTATAGATGACATCGCCACAGTCAAGGATCGGTAGGATGGTCAGTTTTACTTGGGTATGTTTGGCAGCATGAGTGAAGGAAGCTTTGTTGCGAAATAGGAAGCCGATTCTTCTAGATTTAATTTTTGATTGGAGATGCTTAATGTGAGTCTGGAAGGAGAGTTTACAGTCTAGCCAAACACCTAGGTATTTGTAGTTATCCACGTATTCTAAGTCAGAGCCGTCCAGAGTAGTGATGCTGGATGGGCGGGCAGGTGCGGACAATGATCGGTTGAATAGCATGCATTTAGTTTTATTTGCGTTTAAGAGCAGTTGGAGGCCACGGAAGGAGAGTTGTATGGCATTGAAGCTCGTCTGGAGGTTAGTTAACACAGTGTCCAAAGAAGGGCCAGAAGTATACAGAATGGTGTCGTCTGCGTAGAGGTGGATCAGAGAATCACCAGCAGCAAGAGCAACATCATTGATGTATACAGAGAAGAGAGTCGGCCCGAGAATTGAACCTTGTGGCACCCCCATAGAGACTGCCAGAGGCCCGGACAACAGGCCCTCCGATTTGACACACTGAGCTCTATCAGAGAAGTAGTTGGTGAACCAGGCGAGACAATCATTTGAGAAACCAAGGCTGTTGAGTCTGCCAAAAAGAATGTGGTGATTGACAGAGTCGAAAGCCTTGGCCAGGTCGATGAATACAGCTGCACAGTAATGTCTCTTATCGATGGCGGTTATGATATCGTTAAGGACCTTGAGCGTGGCTGAGGTGCACTCATGACCAGCTCGGAAACCAGATTGCATAGTGTAGAAAGGTACGATGTGATTCAAAATGGTCAGTAATCTGTTTGTTAACTTGGCTTTCGAAGATCTTAGAAATGCAGGGTAGGATAGATATAGGTCTGTAGCAGTTTGGGTCTAGAGTGTCACCCCCTTTGAAGAGGGGGATGACCGTGGCAGCTTTCCAATCTTTGGGAATCTCAAACGATACGAAAGAGCGGTTGAACAGGCTAGTAATAGGGGTTGCAACAATTTCGGCAGATAATTTTACAAAGAGGGGGTCCAGATTGTCTAGCCCGGCTGATTTTGTAGGTGTCCAGATTTTGCAGCTCTTTCAGAACATCAGCTATCTGGATATGGGTGAAGGAGAAATGGTGGGGGCTTGGGCGGGTTGCTGTAGAGGATGCCGGGCAGTTGAACGGGGTAGGGGTAGCCAGGTGGAAAGCATGGCCAGCTGTAGTGAAATGCATCTGCATGTAGTTATTGAACTCAACCTGCAGGAGGTGTGATTGAGTGGGGGGGGAATGGCTGCATGTAAGATTCTGACAGATGGGAGTGTCAAGGACACACCCAAGAAACATCCACATCAAGCCGCACCCCTAAGCCAACCCAACCCATGTTTGTCCTCTGTCATGGCCGGCAGCATTTCTTGAGGAGCAACGCAATTTTGGGGGGGCAAAATCAGCAAGTGCAGTTCTTTAAAGAGACCATGCACATTTTTATAAAATAAGGTACTTATGTTCAAATGTAGTTGATCAGTACAATACAATAAGTCCCAAATGAAAGGGAAACAGATTGTAGCCCCATGAAATCAGACAAAACAATAACTCTGCATGCACGCACCATTCACCTGTATTGCGGATAGGCCTAGGCTACATATTGATTTACCCAGTTTACCAATAGAGATTATTTGAATGGTAAATTATTATCTTTTATGTTGTTAGATTGGTAAAAAAAAAAAAATGTGTAATTGGTTAATTCATGCATACATGGCTGTCTTTGGAAAAAATGGTATATAAAAAATGCAAATGTAATGATATTGAACTCAAAAGATGCCCAATGATTGAACAGGGCAGTATCTGAGTTGATCTGTCTGGATGAAGTGCCATTCTGTGACTTTGGCTAATATGCCTTATTTTTTGTTGCCTTGGTATCAAGTATTGTGATTGCATTGAGTACCATGGTACTAAACCTGCACTAGGCCGTCATTGAAAATAAGAATTTGTTCTTAACTGACTTGCCTGGTTAAATAAAGGTAAACAAATTAAAAATTAAAAAATAACCCTGGGAAATATTCAGATAAAACCCTGTTGCAAGGGTATTCAATTCCGGTGCTGGAGGGCCGAAACATTTCGTATTTTAGATTTTTTTTGTATGGTTCTATGGAACCTAAAGTAGTTTCCCTATGGTATCACTCCCAAGCACCTTATTTGGTTCCAACTTGCATCTGTATTTTTAACACTTTACACTCATAAACGGTTTGAAAATGGCAGATGTGGACACTGATAAACGCCTAAATTGGAACGCAGTGGCTGTACAGTAACATGCTATACATGACTTCAGAGCTCAGGTTCTCCACTTCACAGCGCTGTATGGATTTTGACTGACAGCTGCTCTGAACTTGAGCACCTCGCACGACAAGAAATTGTCCCCATCCCTCCCACTAATTTTGCAACTTCAGCAAAAAAAATAAACATTTGAGTGAGGGAAATGCTGTAAACTAAGAGGACTGTATTTTGAAAGATGAGACATTGAGGATTGTAATAAATACCACATTGAAGTCATACAAGCAAGCCAAACACCCGTGAGTCAAATGTGTACTTCACATTTCCATAGTATAAAATACATGTCATATACAGTGCCAACGTTTATGATCACTGTTTAATGTACAGTTACAAGATGACATGGCTTCATACCCTGGGTTGTTCTGAACAGAATGAGCCTATGGTTTTCTATTGTGAATCAAATTTGCCGCAGCACACGCACCTGAATGCACTTATGACTCCTTTTCTATGAGCACCCAAATTACGATCTGTTTTTCTGAATTGCATTGAGAAAGCCTGCCACTTTGATATCGTATTGTATAATTTAGCTAGTCGTGTTGGCAATAGAACAAGCTTTCAAATTATGCCCTCCTAACCCAGATTTTGGTTTATAATGGACCTTCTTTGGATTGCGTAAACAACAGTAATTGTGTGATGGCGGGGATGCAGGGCTGTGTTCCAACCAAAACTACAAGTGTGCTTGCTCTAGTTTCTCAAAGGCACAGCTAGGAGAGATCAACTATAAAAATAAAAAAAATGTAAGACTCTTCTTCGAGTCATAAAAATGCATTGAAATGACATAGGAACTGTGCACCCTTTGGAGAGGTGTGTGGCCACTTGGAGACACCAGTTAGTCCTCTCACTCAAAGTCTTGTCATTTTTTTTGTCTTATGTTGTACCTCCCCCACATTTTCCAGAAATATTCTTATCATGTTACTTAATAATGTGTTGAGTATTTTCAGATTTCGTTATCAACAAATGCGGCGAAAAGTACAGTACATGTGAAATGCACATAAAATAAACTGTGTACATTTGGATTCAGTCTTGTGTCAGGTGAACTGTTGTGTCCCTCACCTTTTGGTCTGATCATTTTTCCATAATCTCCAAACTGTTCCCTTTCAATTGCTACCATTCATATTTCTTCTGTAAAGAAACATTTCAATTTAGCCCTATCCATATCCATATTGGGGCGGCAGGGTAGCCTAGTGGTTAGAGCGTTGGACTAGTAACCGGAAGGTTGCGAGTTCAAACCCCCGAGCTGACGTCGTTCTGCCCCTGAACAGGCAGTTAACCCACTGTTCCCAGGCCGTCATTGAAAAATAAGAATTTGTTCTTAACTGACTTGCCTGGTTAAATAAAGGTAAAAAAAAAAAAAAAAAATAGGCCAGTTCCCAAGAGAGAGTGTGTGGTTAGAATTCAGGTGTATCATCATTTATTTATCATTTATATGATATAGCAAATGAGAATATAGCACAGCTTTTGCGTTTCACCAATCGATTGTTTTTGACCATTTGGAAGTTTTTATAGAGTGATCTTTTCTTCTCTGGCTTCTGCCACGCAGTGTGCCTCGCAAAAGTGATTGCTGTCCTCCTTGTGAAATTATCAACAAAAAAAAAGTACCAAATACACTGATTGTTTAAGCACACTACGAAATGTATTGCTGATGGTGAACTTGAACACTCCAAATAAATTATATTGTAAGCCCCATTCAGCAGGTATAGTCAGATGAGTTCTCCTGTAGCTTACTTTTATTCCGGTAAAATACATTTTTAACAGGGCTTAGATAACAATAACCTAGCAATTTGCATAGGTTGTCAATCGCCTAATAAAGCTTAATATCATGGAAGCCATTTTAGCGCTTGATTGCTGAAAGGTCCAGGAAACTGGGCACAGTGCATAGCTTGACGACGCTACTGATATTGCACTGGGTTGTTCGGCATGCAAAATGAGTTGTAGATCAGAGACGTGTCAATACAATTACATGCAGTTCGACACTGAAGGAGAGGACGTATCAGTTGTCACAAAATAAGAGTTATTTTCAGAAGGTAGAAAGAGTGTTATATGAGCAACAAAAAAATACAAATGTGATTCGTAACTTTAGAATATATTTTCGGACCGATGCATGCTACATTTGGATCGATTTGAGGTCCGACGACCGATACTCTTCTATCTATCTTAAACATTTGAATCTGGGACTGATGCGGTGAATCGTTAGGCCTACATCCCTGAGAAAAACGGTAATGCACTTAGCCTATCTGAAGTGCACTGCACTTTTCAGGAGTTGACTACTGCTTGTACCCGCAGTCATAGAGGCCTGCATAATGATGTCATAAATTAAATATGGAAAACTGTCAGTCATGATTAGCTGTGTAAACTGCTTATTAACTTGTTATTACGAAACACTTGCACGTTGCTCCTCTCCACTGTATGGTTGCTGTGTCATACGGTGAAAAGTTTAATTTAGGTAGGTTTATAGAGGTTACAAATGTCTTAAATGGATTGTCTGAGATGGCGTTGACTTGCAGTAATAAAAACGTGTGCTATTTCTTAAATTATTTGCTCCGAACGTTTATTTGGATTCGTCCCGACATTTCTTGATTTTTATTTTATTTTTTGAATATTTATGTACTTGTTTGACTTTTTACAGCATTGTTAGACGCTATAGTAACATATATCCTAAGGATTTCGCTGCACCCCCTATAACATCTGCTAGACTGTGTACACAGACAATATATTTGATTTGACATTATTCAAGGAGTGAAGATGGCTCTGTCTATTGTCAAACAAGAAGAAATGTCAGTTGTCTTAGTTGAAGGCTTCAAGTCGTCTGATATTGTCCCTTAACGTCCTGTTCACGTCCTGTTCCTCAACCAGATTTATGACTGAAATGTTGAACGTGTAGGTACATATATTCATCTCTATATATATATATATATATATATATATATATGAAAATACCTTGGGTTCAATGGGGATATTCTGGAAACATAGGCAACATCAGAAATAGCGACGGTTGGTCAGATGTCTTGGCCATGAAATCACAAATGTTCACCTTCATGCAAGGCGTAGGTGGGTCAAACAGTATAGGGTCCATCTGAATAGTCTACAACAGCTTCCTCTCCTTGTCTTCTCTCCTTAATTTCGATAGTCTAAAGGAGCTTCCTCACCTCCTTCATCTGCGCAGATCCGAAAGCACATAGCAAGGAAAAGCAACGGTGGATACCCTGAGGATTTGATTTAAGCTGTCCAGTTCATTTCTGTGCAGTTGAAGGAAAGGAGACAAGGAGAGGAATGAAGCCACTCAGGACTATTGAGAATCGCTGCCTAAGCATTATTGCAATCACCTGACACCTGCACAAAACCCCGAGTGTGCTCAGTGTTTGGGTCTTTAAAATGTGTTGTAATATGCCCGTTATCACACGTGGTGTGGAGGCCCGCATATTATTGTTGTGCTGGATTATGCTAATTCCTCTGCAACAGGACTGGGTCGTGTGTGCTTTTAGGCATAATAAAGCAAAATATCATGTAATAAAGCAATAAATAAAAATAAAACTGATAAAACAGGCCTATTAGCGGTAATGCACATGAAGCAGCCTGGCCTGGCCAATAGGGACAATCATTTGGACCCTAGCCTATAGATTGACTGAAATGAGAATTATTTCCATATCCAATTAGAACTTTTGGGGCGCGCAAAAAAATAAATATTAGGCTAATAACATTATGGACTGTGATCTGAAAATAATGATCATTTTATTCAACCACGGGGAATGGGAATGAACTGTAATTATTCAACCACAGGGAATGGGAATGAACTGGTGTTGTTTCCCCGCATGCTTTACATTCCTGTGTGTACATTACAATGTTGTTGTGATATCTGTACACACCAGGCGATGTGTGAAAACACAGATTGTGGGTTTACTGGATGTGGTCTGGGTTGGGTCTGGTCTGGTCACGACATAATGACAGGGTGAGGCTGGCGTTGAGGGGGGCAACATCGCTCCATAGCCCGTGCATTAATCGAGTTGAACCAAGTAATTCGAGCCACTTCGCAAGGGGACGCAAATTCGACAAATATTTAGGTTGTATTCTTGAAATAAACAGCCTGGCGTTTTCGCCATTGGAAGACTGGATGTCAGCGAGGCTTGTCTGCATAGCAAATGGTTAAGATTAAGTTTTCTGCAAATCGGTGAAGCCGAACCAGGAAGAGCAAAGCACATCGCTCAGGCAGCCACCGTCCTCTCTCTCTCTCGCTTTCTCTACTCTCCTGCTCTCCCCCAGTACGGAGATCAGTTCAGCCATCACACCAGTCCATAACTATTTCGACGCATCTCCAGGCACAGTATGACGGAGTGTGTAAGTTAATATCTCTAAATATTTCTTCCGTAACGGTTTTCGAGTGCCGGGTGTTGAAGTTGCGTTCCGAGCCCGTCCAAAAAGGAGTGCAGAACCTATTTTCGCTTCTGCCTTGCCGAATCGATAGCTGTAGCTTGCTAGCATGCGATATCCATGGGTTTCATACTAAATAGTGTTAGAAAATCGAATTATTTCGATATTATTTTCATAAATGGCATGGAATATGTGATTGTGACAGTCTTATTTTGGCCGCGATGTGTGTTCGGGTCGCCCATAGCCCCATAGATAAAGCAGTTACTTCGGATGGCAGGCTACTCACAGACTTCAAGCGAGCGAGGCGCAGCCTGTCTACTGTATGTCGGCCCCGATGTCCTCAAGTAGACTATCGGACGTTTGGTATGTTTGATCAAGTTAAATGGGTTACCAGAGCGAAGCTCCGGTGTTACATTCAGTGTTTTGAATCGATTTAGATGGACTGTAGGCTACCTGAAGACCATTTAACGACAAAAACAAGCCGACGCCTCGTGTTTTATATTTTTAATTCGGGCATAGAAAGTGTTCAAAATACCCCGCATCAGTTCAAAACACCTTACCCTGTACGGGGTATTTTGGGCAAGTTGTTTGTCCCTCATTGCCCCCATATTTCATACAGTGTTAAGGTGTAATTACATAGGTTAATGCCTGGTCATTGAAATAAGTGTTTATCTGCATTTGTCTAAACGTGGAGTAGCTTGCACAGAGACATGGTAGGCAAGATACAGTAGCTAGATACGTTTATTAGGTGTCTGTAATAGCCTGTAGACTAGGCTACACAGGACATGGTTGTTTTGTAACTTGTTTGCTGAATGAAGCGTGGCATTGGGCTCTACATTCATGTAACAATTATTTAATACAAACATTATGTCATGTTGTCTAATTGGTTTCTGCTGATTTAGAATGATTGCTGTATGTAGAATGTTTGCTGAAATACACTGAACAAAAATAGAAACACAACATACAACAATTTCAAAGTTTTTACTGAGTTACAGTTCATAGAAGGAAATCGGTCAATTCAAATAAATTCATTGGGCCCTAATCTATGGATTTCACACGACTGGGCAGGGGCGCAGCCATGAGTGGGCCTGGGATGGCATAAGCCCACCCACTTGGGTCCCAAGTTCACCCTCTGGGGAGCCAGGCCCAGGTAATCAGGAATCGTTTTTCCACACAAAAGGTTGTGAGGCCGGTTGTATGTACTGCCAAATTCTCTAAAACGACATTGGTGGCGGCGGCTTATGCTCGAGAAATTAACATTAAATGATCAGCTCTGTTAATGATTCCTGCCGTCAGCATGCAAATTACACGCTCCCTCAAAACTTTAGACATCTGTGACATTTTGTTGTGTGACAAAAGTTCACATTTTAGATTGGCCTTTTATTGTCCACAGCACAACTCGCACCTGTGTAATGATCATGCTGTTTAATCAGCTTCTTGATATGCCACACCTGTCAGGTGGATGGATTATCTTGGTAAAAGAGAAATGCTCACTAACAGGGAGGTAAACAAATTTGTGCACAAAATTTGAGAGAGAGAAGCTTTTTGTGCATATGGAACATTTCTGGGAACTTTTATTTCAGCTCATGAAAAATTGGACCAACACTTTACATGTTGTGTTTAATTTATTGGTTCAGTATAGAATGTCTGGTGGATTAGAATGTCTGAAAAATTAGATTGTCCGTTTAGAATGCCGAAAGGTGTCAGAACATTGTCCCTGTGCAGATGGAATTCCTGACCTCTCACACGATCTCATAAGGAAGGAATCCTGTGTTTGACTATTTTGCATTTGTTTTGTTTGCGTTGGCATGCACTTCAGTTTTGCTGCATTTTTTTTTGTGTTCCTTATTTTTATTGTTTAGCACAGGGGATTGGTAACTGGCGGCCTGCGGATAAATGAAATGGATAACGCAATATTTAGTCGCGTATTTCATTTTATTGTTCATAATGTGGACATAATGAGTAGCTTTTTTCAGCTTTAATACAAAATCCCGAACATGTAGGGCAGCGCCAATAACCATCAATAGGCCTACTGTTGGATGTTGAGAATCATATCTCTTGTATTGGCTGTTTGGATTCTTCATAAGGCACATTCATCACTTTTAGAGTGTTTTTCTGGGACAAAAAATTATCCTGATTCTACCAAACTATTGATTAAGACGTATGTTTCTCACTGAATTAAGGTAGGTAGGTATCCCTAATGGATAAGATGGTAGACTGGATTTTTTTGGCAAGTTTGAATACACAGTTCTCTCTCCGGGGATTTTTGTTTGTTGTGAATATGGATAAGATGGTATGCGGTATTCTGTGGTATGCGGCTCGTGTTGGCCTGGTTTTTATTTCGGACCCTAAGCTCTTTCCCTAGGGGCCCCTACCACTTCAGTGTTTACGGAACTGTAAGAAATGGATAGGAGAGTATGAGTAAGCAATATAATGATGTTCCATCTAGCCCTCCAAGACTCTTTGCTCCATAAGTGGAGCTTCTATAGTGTTTTCATCTGTCCAGTCTTTTCAGATTGGTAGAAGGTTTAGGATAAGGGACTAGAGACCAAAATTGTATTAGTGAAACCTGAAGGGGTATGTACGTATATACGTGGAAGGGATTACGTGATAGGCTAGGGATTGAAAAGATACTAGTGTTGTATTCACTGTAGCAAAACAAAAACGATGAGAAATAAGAAAAGAAAGAAGTGTTTCTTATTGGACAACTTCAGGTAATCCCTCCCTGTTTCAGTCCGTTTTCTTCCGCTTGGTGGCTAATGAATATCACCAAGGCAGTATTATCCTGTTTATAGGAGTGACATTAACAATTTGTCTCTCCTCCCCAGGCCCAGTGGTGCAGCATGTGATGATCCACGCCCGGAACAAAGGTTCCCTCAGCCAGAGCCGCAGCACAGGGAGGCGGGAACACTGCCCCCATAGGCCACATGGTGAGACCATGGGCGGGGCCTGGCTTGAGCGCACGCTGCGATTCGGCAGGACCTTGAAGAAGTGTAGGACCAAGCGAGGAAGGGGAGGGGTTAAAGAGATGCGGGAGAAGGCGCCGGAACGAAATAGGAGGCGGGGCAGGAAATCATATCCCTTACGAGGAAGGGGAGGGTCTTCGGAGGAAGAGGGACTTAGCTGTCACGTTTTACTCACGCGGTTGGAGGAGGACATCCAGGAGCAGGAGGACACCAATGAGAGGGGGAATGATTCGCCTACCCAACCGCCTGTCAAACCTGAATCCCGGATCAAGAAACTGGGCAAAGAAAAAGGCGAAGCCAAGGGGAAACTCCTGGCGAAGAAGATGATTCCCAAAATGATATCCAAAACCACCAGTGTTGTGCAGGAGTCACCGTTGCCAGAGCCGCGTAAGCGACGGCTAGCTTCTCTCAACGCTGAGGCGGTGAACAGTCTGCTGTTGGAGAGACCCAACGAGACCCAGCCAGCTGGAAAACAGGCCAGGAGAAAGCAGGAGGAGCCCTCCAGCGATGAGTCAACCCTGGGGACAGATCCAGCTAGTGGCGGGGTGGCCGGAGGTCCTAAAGCTCAAAGAGCCAGCAGCAGCAAGGCCTCCATATTGCACAAGCCTGAACTGTGCCGACGCTCCAAAAAGGCCAAGAAAGTCTCCAAGAAACGGACCAATCCAGATAAAGGAGAGAAGAAAGAGACTGCGATGATGACTCTGCAGATGTTACACACCCCTGCTCCTCGACGGCTAGCCGGACTCAACGCTGCCGCGCTGCTTAAGTTAACGAGCACCTCCGCAACTAGCAAACAGCGAGTGAAACCAACATCGACTACGACGACCGACTGCAAGACCACGAGCGCCGCATCAGTTGATGTGAAGCAGAAGCAACCGCGACTGAATCTTAAACAGTGTGGCCGCCAGCCTAAGCAGAAGGGAAGGAAGTTGATTCCAGAACAGGGAGGCTGCAAGAAGTCCAACTTTGAGCCCAAAGTGGAGTGGGAGTCTGGAGGTTGCACCCACCGGCTAACCAAACCAGGCTACCAGTCGCGCAGCATGCTAGCCTACCCGCTGAAGCCTGTCGTCAAAGAGGAGCAGGTTGAGGCAGAGCTGAGACCGTACTACTGCTGCCCCCCAGAGGGTTCTGTGGAGTACTGCCACCGCCTAGCATTGTTCCTGGGTCAGAAGGCCTATGCTGACTCAGAAGAACAACCTTTAAACGCTGCAATGACCCCTATAAAGCGGGAGTGCCTGGTAACATCGCCCTCCGTGGCCCACCCCCATTCCCATGCAGCCCTGACCCTCAGCCCCCACCCTTGCCTCTGCACCGCCGACCCCGCCTGCTTCTCCAGCTACTACGTCCACATCGCACACCCCGGAGCTCCGTCGACCACCCTCAGCTCGCGACCTCTGAACTTTGGCCCCTCGACAATGTGTCCCGGGATGGTGTCTGGGTCCAAGCTGCTGCGTCCTCCGGTGTCCCATGCCTCGACACTGGCCCACCCTTCTTTCTGTGGCTCAGTGGGCTCGCCCTACTACAGCAAGGCCTGCCATGTCAGCGGCTACACCTACAGAGCCATGCAGCCGGTCAACAACAGGGGGTGCTCTTTCTCCACAGGCTGTTCCGGGTTTACACACGGCATCAAGACAGGTAAGAGGACGACATTGTCCTATGTCTACATATGTCTACTGGCCCTATATGCTGATATAAATGTTTCAGCAAAGACCAGCCTTCGTTGTGTTTTCGCCGGTGACCAGCCTTTGTTGTGCTTTCGCTGGGGCCCAGCCTTCATTGTGTTTTTGCTGGGGACCAGCCTTTGCTGTGTTTTCGCTATTGATCAGCCTTCGTTGTGTTTTTGCTGGGGACCAGTAAATTAGAATATTTGGGGAGCGTGGTCTAATCAGAGTTTCCGTTAGTAAAATGTGGCGGTGGACAACCTGACCGGGAAGATTTTAATTTACCGGCCATTTGAAAAATTTACCGGACCCTTATGTTACCCAGGGCATCCACCCACGGTTCTCAGAATGAAAGAAATCAGATTTAGATTATGGTAATTCATCTTAACAGAACATGCAACTCCTGTAATGAAGCAGCCAATAAAACATCATTTTCAAACATTTGCCAAAATGTTGAACAGTGCACCTGATGAGAGCGGTTCCATATGTAACAGATATTAAAATATCAGTTAGAAACGTAGAATGAGGTGGAATCTAATGATGCAACAACTAGGATGGGTTGCTAATATACTAAGATTGTCTTTGTTTATGGACAGCAAAAGAAAGTTGATATAAAAACCAATAGAACAGGAGAGTGGCATATGAGGAAGTATTTCAGTCGGCCCGGCGAATATGCTAGGGAAGTAAATTTAAATAAATAATTTCACTATACAGAAATAAATCAAATAAAGCATGACTTAGCTACAGAGGAAATGAGAACCATTTGATGTTTTATAAAGCTGCGGATTGTTTCAAATTACAAGCTTGTAGACCTATGCCTATTTGGGAAGCTCGCAGTTTGGACAGAGCATATGGCAATAGGCCTAGCTGATTATTGAGTTGCCAATTTTTGCACATTAATTGTTTCATTGTGTGAATTGTTTGCCTTTTGATTGTTTATTTTGATCACTTCCCCGTTACATATGTCACCAGTAGTAAACATATGTAATGAGTAATTGATAAAAATAGTATATCAAGACTAGAGGTCGGCCGATTAATCGGCATGGCCGATTAATTAGGGCCGATTTCAAGTTTTCATAACAATCAGTAATCAGCCTTTTTTCATGCCGATTATGGCCGATTACATTGCAATCTATGAGGAAATTGCGTGGAAGGCTGACCACCTGTTACGCGAGTGCAGCATCAAAAGGACCTTATGGCTGCAATGAGCCAAGTTAAGTTGCTAGCTAGCATTAAACTTATATTTTTTGGGATAGCATTTTGGGCAGCATTTTCACTTTTGGATGAATAGCGTGCCCAAACTGAACTGTCTTCTACTCTGTCCCAGATGCTAATATATACATATTATTATTAGTATTGGATAGAAAACACTCTGAAGTTTCTAAAACTGTTTGAATGATGTCTGTGAGTATAACAGAACTCATATGGCAGACAAAAACCTGAGAAGAAATCCAAACAGGAAGTGAGAAATCGATTTTCAAAACAGTGCCTATTCAAGTTTTTGTCTGGAGGAAGTGCTCGCTCCTCATGAAGATGGATTACTGGGCTGAACACGCTTACAACAAGTGGCTAAATGATGGGCTTTATGGAACTTTATGGAACAAATCAGTCATTTATTGTCGAACTGGGATTCCTGGGAGTGCCTTCTGATGAAGATCATCAAAGGTAAGTGAATATTTATAGCGTTTTTTCTAACTAATGTTGACCCCAAAATGGCGGAGTTTTCTTTGGCTGAATTGGGTACTGAGTGCCGTTCTCAGATTATGCTTTTTCCGTAAAGTTTTTTTGAAATCTGACACAGCGGTTGCATAGAGGATAAATCTATCTTTAATTCTGTGAATAACACTTGCATCTTTTATCAATGTTTATTATGAGTATTTCTGCAAAATCCCCGGATGTTTTGGAATCAAAACATTACTGCATGTAACGAGCCAATGTAAACTGAGACTTTTGGATATAAATATGCACATTATCGAACAAAACATACATCTATTGTGTAACATGATATTCATGATATTAAAATATTCACTTACCTTTGATGATCTTTATCAGAATGCACTCCCAGGAATCCCAGTTCCACAATAAATGTTTGATTTGTTCAATAAAGTCATAATTTATGTCCAAATACCTCCTTTTTGTTTGCGCGTTTAGTACCCAATCCAAATTCACGACGGGCGGGCAAGTCCAGGTGAAAGTTCAAACGAAAAGTCATATTACAGTTCGTAGAAACATGTCAAACGAAGTATAGAATCAATCTTTAGGGTGTTTTTAACATAAATCTTCAATAATGTTCCAAACAGAGAATTCCTTTGTCTGTAGAAATGCGATGGAACGCAGCTACCTCTCACGTGAGCGCGCATGATCAGCTCATGCCACTCTGGCAGACTTCTGACTCATTCAGCTCCCTTTCCCCCCTCCTTCACAGTAGAAGCATCAAACAAGGTTCCAAAGACTGTTGACATCTAGTGGAAGCCTTAGGAAGTGCAATATTACCCCATAGACACTGTATATTTGATAGGCAATGACTTGAAAAACTACAAACTTCAGATTTCCCACTTCCTGGTTGGATTTCTTCTCAGGTTTTTGCCTGCCATATGAGTTCTGTTATACTCACATACATCATTCAAACAGTTTTAGAAACATCAGTATTTCCTATCCAAATCTACTAATAATATGCATATATTAGCAACTGGGCCTGAGTTGCAGGCAGTTTACTCTGGGCACCTTATTCATCCAAGCTACTCAAAACGTCTTTGGGACTGGGGGGGGCAGTAAACTACACATGGTTGATGATATTACTAGGTTAACTAGCTTGTCCTGCGTTGCATATAATCAATATAGTGCCTGTTAATTTATCATTGAATCATAGCCTACTTCAGCTTTTCCAAATGGGTGATTATTTAACAAAAGAGCATTGGCGAAAAAAGCACATTCGTTGCACAAATGTACCTAACCATAAACATCAATGCCTTTCTTAAAATCAATACACAGAAGTATATTTGTTTTGTTGCGAACTGTGTTTCTTCCTACAAAGACCAAAATTAATTTGCCAGAATTTTACATAATTATGACATAACATTGAAGGTTGTGCAATGTAACAGCAATATTTAGACTTAGGGTTGCCACCCGTTCGACAAAATACGTAATGGTTTCGTATTTCACTGAAAGAATCAACGTTTTGTTTTCGAAATGCTAGTTTCCGGATTTTACCATATGAATGACCAAAGGCTCGTATTTCTGTGTGTTTATTATAATTAAGTCTATGAATTGATATTTGATATTTGATAGAGCAGTCTGACTGAGTGGTGGTAGGCAGCAGCAGGCTCGTAAGCATTGATTAATTCAAACAGCACTATACTGTGTATGTGAGCAGCTCTTAGCAATGCTTGAAGCACAGCGCTGTTTATGACTTCAAGCCTATCAACTCCCGAGATTAGGCTGGCAATACTAAAGTGCCTGTAAGAACATCCAATAGTCAAAGGTATATGAAATACAAATTGTATAGAGAGAAATAGTCTACGCGTCATAATTCCTATAATAACTACAACCTTAAACTTCTTAACTGGGAATATTGAAGAACTGGGAAAATTGAACCACCAGCTTTCATATGTTCTCATGTTCTGAGCAAGGAACTTAAACGTTAGCTTTTTTACATGGCACATATTGCAATTTTACTTCTCCAACACTGTGTTTTTTTATTATTTTAACCAAATTGAACATGTTTCATTATTTCTTTGAGACTAAATTGATTGTATTTATGTATTATATTAAGTTAAAATAAAAGGGTTCATTGTTCATTCAGGATTGTTGTAATTGTCATTATTACAAATATATATAAAAATTGTCTGATTAATCGGCATCGGCTTTTTTTGGTCCACTATTAATCGGTATCGGTATCAGCGTTGAAAAATCATAATCAGTTGACCTCTAATCAAGACATATAGAAAGGGAGGCAGACGTTTTTATTTTAAGAATGTGAAATGTCAGAATAATAGTAGAGAGTGTTTTATTTCAGATTTGATTTCTTTCATCACATTCCCAGTGGGTCAGAAGTTTACATACACTCAATTAGTATTTGGTAGCATTGCCTTTAAATTGTTTAATTTGGGTCAGACGTTTTGGGTAGCCTTCCACAAGCTTCCCACAATATGTTGGGTGTATTTTGTCCCATTCCTCCTGACAGAGCTGGTGTAACTGAGTCAGGTTTGTAGGCCTCCTTGCTCGCACACACTTTTTAATTCTGCCCACAAAGTTTTTATGGGATTGAGGTCAGGGCTTTGTGATGGCCACTCCAATACCTTGACTTTGTTGTCCTTAAGCCATTTTGCCACAACTTTGGAAGTATGCTTGGGGTCATTGTCATTTGCGACCAAGCTTTAACTTCCTGACTGATGTCTTGAGATGTTGCTTCAATATATCCACATACTTTTGTTCCTCATGATGCCATCTATTTTGTGAAGTGCACCAGTCCCTCCTGCAGCAAATTTTATTATTTCGCCTTAAACTGTTTCACGAAAATGCGCATATGAAAATCATAACTGGCAGATCGGTAGAAATTGTAGGATGAATTGTAAGGTTCTCCAAACTTGAAACTCTTGCGCCGCCAATGAAGTCTTTATAAAATCATTGCCTCCACGTTTCCATGGTCGGATTTGCTTATAGGCTACTTTAAAGCAAGGTAAGACATGCCTCATAATATGAAGTAAAGCATTTTTATAGGTTTCAAACAATTAAGTAGGCCTATGTTTTCAAAATGCATACTGACTCCAACTCACATTGTAAAGTGGTGGTGACGCGCTGATAGCCTGCCAGCACTTGAATGGTGAATGGGAGGCACGCTTCAATTACACGGTACCCAAACCCGCTGCGCTCTTGCGCCATCGTGCGCTATTGTGCACTATCGTGCATAAATCTATTTTGTCCCCTACACTAAGCGTGATCATGACACGCATGTTAAAATATCAAAACAAACTCTGAACCAATGACATTAATTTGGGGACAGGTCGAAAAGCATTAAACATGTATGGCAATTTAGCTAGTTAGCTTGCACTTGCTAGCTAATTTGTCCTATTTAGCTAGCTTGCTGTTGCTAGCTAATTTGTCCTGGGATATAAACATTGAGTTGTTATTTTACCTGAAATGCACAAGGTCCTCTATTCCGACAATTAATCCACACATAAAACGGCCAACTGAATCGTTTCTAGTCATCTCTCCTCCTTCCAGGCTTTTTCATCTTTGATCTTATATGGTGATCGGCATCTACACTTTCAAAGTATTACTACAGCAACCGGCAAAACAGTTCGTATTTCAATCACCCACGTGGGTATAACCAATGAGGAGATAGGAGAGGCAGGACTTACAGCGAGATCTGCATCAGAAATAGTAAGGAGTTCTATTTTAGCCCTTGGCAACACAGACGCTCGTTGGCTCAATAATTGAATAACATGGACTTCTACATTTATTTTGCTACACTCGTGCAAGCGACGTGTCCGGTCTGGTCAGCATGTTAGGCTACCGGCTGAGAATTTTTTTTTGTTGTAGGCATAGCTCTTTTTGAAAGTGCACCAAAACTTTTTTTTAACACGCGTTTGCATTTAGAATTGTTACGCAATGATTGGGGTTATAAAATGACATGATTTAGAAGCTGCAGGAGAGATCACACTCAAAATAGGCTGTGTTTGCTGTGCGTGTGTGATAGTTGTGTTGAATAAATAAGATAGGCTACATTATGACTAACGAAAATACACGCACACCAATTTAATTCCACTATTATGCAAATTATCCCATAGACCGATAAGCATGACTGTCAAATGTATTTCCATCAATTAATAAAAAGCATTATTTTGCAATGGGATTTTTTTTTCTCACGGTCATTTTGGCCAGCAAATGTTTTATTTTGTCAGCTTTTCATTTTATTATCGGACAAAAGCCAGCTAATGCCGGCTAACAGAAAACCCTGGGTCTAACATATGTGTATTTGTGGCAACCGTCAGTGGAAGGGTGGTACCAGTTTAAGTGGTTGATGGTTATGTTGTCAAAGGTTGGCCGCCTCTTTTTAACACGGTTAGTTCTGCAAACTTTGTAAGAGCATGTGACATTAAAGAGCTGACATTGTCACAGTAACTTAATGGACGTTAGTTGCCTGGACGTTGCAGTGAATTTTGCATTATCTAAGTTATTGTAAAATTCACATTAACTTAATAGCCAGTAACTGCTAGTAACTCATAGGCAACGAACAGCCAGTAACTTCTTGGCCGCTTAACTGGCAACCAGATGTCAGTAAGTTATTGTAAAATGCACAGTCATTTACTTGCAACTAGCTGCCAGTAGCTCACTGAACTTTTCTTATTAAAAGAAAGCTTATAACATTTGGTGACAACTACTAAGCATTATTTATGGTGAGCACACTTGGGACCCAGCCTCACCTGGCCTCAAAATCTTGGTTGGCAGCAAACTGATCTTCCTTCCACACCATCAGATCAGTGAGCGTGACAGAGATCAGCCACAGTAAGTTACTGTAAATTTTACAATAACAACTTTCTGCAAAAACATGAACTTCCCGATGGCCAACTGCCATTAAGTTACTGGAAACTGCAACTTCTTAACTTACTATAAACATTAAATAAAGCTTAACTTGTTGTTAATCCAGCCAAGGTGTCAGATTTCAAAAAGGCTTTACTACGAAAGCAAACCATGCGATTATCTGAGGACAGCGTCCAGCCCACAAATGCATAACAAATAATTTTCAACCAGGGAGTTGCAACACGAAAGTCAGAAATAGCGATATAATATATGCCTTACCTTCGAAGATCTTCTTCTGTTGGCACTCCAAAAGGCCTCAGTTACATAAAAAAATTTCCTTTTGTTCGATAGATGTCTTCTTTATATTCATAAAAACTCAGTTTAGCTGGCTTCAGTCATTAATCCGCTCGGTTTCCATCGGTGAAAATGCATACAAAATTAGTCCCAAACGTTACCAATAAACTTATCCAAACAAGTCAATCAACTTTTATAATCAATCCTTAGGTACCCTAATACGCAAATAAACAATACAATTTAAGACGGAGAATCGTTATTGTCTTTACCGGAGATAAACAAAAAGAACGCGCTAGCTCGGCAATGCTCATGGAAACACTACAGCCAAAATGGGAGCCCTTAGAAAAATGACTTCTCCCTAATTTTTCCAAAAACCAGCCTGAAACTCTTTCTAAAGACTGTTGACATCTAGTGGAAGCCCTAGGAACTGCAATCGGGCACGATTTCGCCCTATTATAAAAATGCCAGCCATTGAAATCAGTGGTAGGATGAAAAAAAAATGTTTTTGGGATGGTTTGTCATCGGGGTTTCACCTGCCATTTCAGTTCTGTTATACTCACAGACATTATTTTAACAGTTTTAGAAACTTTAGAATGTTTTCTATCCAAATCTACCAATTATATGCATATCCTAGCTTCTGGGCCTGAGTAGCAGGCAGTTTACTTTGGGCACGCTTTTCATCCTGACGTCAAAATACCTCCCCCTACCCCAAAGAAGTTAACAGTGCACTTCTTGATCATCACAAGCGCTTACAAAGATTGTAGAACTGAGTGGACAAATTAAGCGCTCAACCTTAATCAATATGATGATAAAACCACTTAAACAGGTACAACACTTCCACAAACGGTTGGCTCAAATACCAAATATTTCAGACAATGCCTCTTAAATATGCAAATGAGCCCTCACCAGCACAATCACACCTTAATTGAATTGTAAAGTACTGTATTTTTACTGTAACCCCGTACCCGGGAAAAGTTCTGTAAAATTACAGGTCATTTTTTACAGAGTGTGCCATAAGTACATCTTTAGTATCCTATAAGTATAATTTTCATTGCTTCTACATTGGAACCAGAGGGTTCTTCATGAGACGGTTCAACATGGAACTGAAGAGGGTTCCCCTACAGCAGAGTACCCCAACTGGCGGCCCATGGGCCGAATTCGGCCTGCGGGTGGTTTTATTTGGCCCCCAAGTTTTCTGAGAAAAAAAACAAATGTCTATATTTTGAGTTTTCATTGTTGGCTATGAAAGATTGTAACAACACCAGGAAATCAGCTCCAAGGGATTTTACTTTAGGAAATCTGTTCCCAGGTATTCGCACGCGTGATAGAAAGACACGTGACCATATACAAATATAAGCAAGGTTTGAAATAATTATGTTTTAGGCATATATCTGTTTGGACTTCTTGCAGTCTACAAATTATTTGTAATTATGTCTAGGCCCCCCGATCATCTGCTAAAGAAAAAAATCGTCGTGCAGCTGAATCTAGTTGACGATCCCTGCCCTACAGTGACAAATCAAAGGGTTATAATGTGACTCCCAAAATGGTACCCCATAGGGACAAATGACTGAACTCTGTAACCAGAGGCTTCTTCATGACAGGGTCTACAGTGCCTTCAGTATTCATACCCATCGACTTATTCCACATTTTGTTGTGTTACAGTTGAATTCAAAATGGATTAAATTGATATTTTTCTCACCCATCTACACAGAATACCCCATAATAACATAATAATATAATAATAATTATTATTATTATTTGCAAATTCATAAAAAAATTAAATACAGAAATACATGCACTTAGGTTGGAGTCATTAAAACTTGTTTTCCAACACTCCACAAATGCCTTGTTTACAAACTATAGTTTTGGCAAATCGGTTAGGACATCTTCTTTGTGCATGACACAAGTAATTCTTCCAGCAATTGTTTACAGACAGATTATTTCACTTATAATTCACTGTATCACAATTCCAGTGGGTCAGAAGTTTACAAAATACTAAGTTGACTGTGCCTTTAAACAGCTTAGAAAATTCCAGAAAATGATGTCATGGCTTTAGGAGCTTCTGTTAGGCTAATTGACATCATTTTAGTCAATTGGAGGTGTACCTTTGGATGTATTTCAAGGCCTACCTTCAAACTCAGTGCCTCTTTGCTTGACATCATGGGAAATCAAAAGATATAACAGACTGACCCTAGCCCCCCGACACGTAAAATACTGCAGCATAAATACTGGAGGCTGAGACAGGAGGGGTCGGGAGACACTGTGGCCCCGTCCGACGATACCCCCGGACAGGGCCAACCAGGCAAGATATAACCCCACCCACTTTGCCAAAGCACAGCCCCCACACCACTAGAGGGATATCTTCAACCACCAATTTACCACCCTGAGACAAGGCCCGAGTATAGTCCACAAAGATCTCCGCCACGGCACAACCTAAGGGGGGAGGGCCAACCCGGACAGCAAGATCCCGTCAGTGACTCAACCCACTCAATTGACACACCCCTCCTAGGAACGGCATGGAAGAGCACCAGTAAGCCAGCGACCGAGTCTGTTTCTCTCACATGGATAAGCAGACCATACCATAAAAATGGAGCTCGAAAGGAGAAAGCCCTGCCTCCAGCTGTTTGCTTAGAAATTCTAGGGACAGTAAGGAGGCCTGCGTCTTGTGACCGTAGTGTACGTGTAGGTATGTATTGCAGGACCTAATCGGAAAGATAGGTAAATCCTTGAAATCAGCCCTCGCCTTAACAGGAAGCCAGTGTAGAGAGGCTAGCACTGGAATAATATGATCTATTTTTTTGGTTCTAGTCAAGATTCTAGCAGCCGTGTTTAGCACTAACTGAAGTTTATTTAGTGCTTTATCTGAGTAGCCGGAAAGTACTGTAAAGCATTGCAGTAGAAGTGACAAAAGCATGGATACATTTTTCTGCATCATTTTTGGACAGATTCAGATTTTTTTGGACAGTTTCTGATTTTTACAATGTTACGTAGATGGAAAAAAGCTGTCCTTGAAACAGTCTTGATATGTTCTTCAAAAGAGAGATCAGGGTCCAGAGTAACGCCGAGGTCCTTCACAGTTTTATTTGAGATGACTGTACAACCATCAAGATTAATTGTTAGATTCAACAGAAGATCTCTTTGTTTCTTGGGACCTAGAACAAGCATCTCTATTTTGTCCAAGTTTAAAAATAGAAAATTTGCCACCATCCACTTCCTTATGTCTGAAACACAGGCTTCCAGGAACTTCATCTGTAAGTATTCACACCCCTGAGTCTATACTTTATAGAAGCACCATTGGCAGCGATTACAGCTGTGAGCCTTTCTGGGTAAGTCTCTGAGAGCTTTGCCCACCTGGAATGTACAATATTTGCACATTCTTTTAAATATTTTTCAAGCTCTGTTAAGTTTGTTGTTGGTCATTGCTAGAAAGCCATTTTCAAGTCTTGCCATAGAGTTTCAAGCCAATTTAAGTAAAAACTGTAACTATGCCACTCAGGAACATTCAATGTTGTCTTGGTAAGCAACTCCAGTGTAGATTTGGCCTTGTGTTTTAGGTTATTGTCCTGCTGAAAGGTGAATTTGTCTCACAGTGTCTGTTGGAATTCAGTCTGAACCAGTTTCTCCTTTAGGATTTTGCCTGTGCTTATCTCTATTCCGGTTCTTTTTATCCTAAAAAAACCTCCATAGTCCTTGCAGATGACAAGCATACCCATAACACGATGCAGCCACCACTGTAATTGAAAATATGAAGATTGGCACACTGTGACGTGTTGTGTTGGATTTGCCCCAAACATAACGCTTTGTATTCAGGACATGAAGTGAATTTCTTTGTCACATTTTTTGCAGTTTTACTTTAGTGCCTTTCACTCTGTAATTTAGTTTAGTATTGTGGAGTAACTAAAATGTTGTTGATCCATCCTCAGTTTTCTCCTATCACAGCCATTAAACTCTGTAACTGTTTTAAAGTCACCATTGGCCTCATGGTGAAATCCATGAGCAGTTTTCTTCCTCTCCGTCAACTTAGTTAGGAAGGACGCCTGTATCTTTGTAGTGACTGGGTGTATTGATACACCATCCAAAGTGTAATTAATAACTTCACCATACTCAAATAGATATTCAGTGTCTGCTTGTTCTATGTTTACCCATCTTCCAATAGATGCTCTTCTTTGGGGTTGAATCTGTGTTAGAAATTCACTGCTCAACTGAGTCCATGCAACTTATTATGTGACTTGTTAAGCACATTTTTACTCAAAGTTATTTAGGCTTGCCATAACAAAGGGGTTGAATACTTATCCCTCTCTAACTTTAAGCATCAGTTGTCAGAGCAGCTTACCGATCACTGTACCTGTACACAGCCAATCTGTAAATAGCACACCCAACTACCCCATCCCCATATTGTTATTTATCTTCTTGCTCTTTTGCACCCCAGTATCTCTACTTGCACATCATCATCTGCACATCTATCACTCCAGTGTTAATGCTAAATGTTAATTATTTTGCCTCTATGGCCTATGTATTGCCTACCTCTCTACTCTTCTTCTGCATTTGCACACACTGTACATATACTTTTTCTATTGTGTTATTGACTGTACGTTTGTTTATGTGTAACACTGTGTTGTTGTTTTTGTCACACTGCTTTGCTTTATCTTGGCCAGGTCCCAGTTGTAAATGGGAACTTGTACTCAACTGGCCTACCTGGTTAAATAAAGGTGAAATACAAATAAAACAAATAAATTAAAAACATTTCAGCTTTTCATTTTTTATTAATTTATTTAAAAATATATATATATAAAAAAATATAAAAAATCCACTTGACATTATGGGGTATTGTGTGTAGGCCAGTGACCCAAAATCTCAATTAAAAACATTTTTAATTCAAGCTGTAACACAACAAAATCTGGAAAAAGTCAAGGGGTGTAAATAGGCCTACTTTCTGAAGGCACTGTACGTAGAATCTAAATGGGTTCCCCTACAGGGACAAAACAAAGAACCCACAAGTGTTTCTTGTGAGAGCGTTCTAAAAATCAAAGGGTTTTACGTGGCACTCAAAAGGGTTCCCCTACAGGGACAAGTGATAGAATGTCTATTGGTTCCAATCATTTAACAATCTTCATCATACCCACAGATCCAGTGGTGAAGCAGGAAATTCAGGTCGCTGGCAACCGAGACGTTCAGTACAAAGTGAGGTTGACTCCCAAGTTATTAGAATTTTGCTGGTATGCAAAACCACACCCATCATTATCATATTTCCCAGCATGCTCTATTGCAGTTTGCTTTTCAGAATTGTTTGTTTCAGTATCTGTGGTTTTGCATGTACATTGATTGATTCATTAATCAGTTGATTTATCTTATGCTACACAAAGATAAATAACATACAGTAACAGTCAAAAGTTTGGACACACCTACTCATTCAAGGGTTTTTCTTTATTTGTACTCTTTTCTATTAAATAACACATATGAAATCATGTAGTAACCATATCAAAATATATTAAACATATCATAATATATTTTAGATTTGAGAATCTTCAAATAGCCACCCTTTGCTTGACGACAGCTTTGCAAACTCTTGGCATTCTCTCAACCAGCTTCATGAGGTAGTCACCTGGAATACATTTCAATTAACAGGTGTGCCTTGTTAAAAGTTAATCTGTGGAATTTATTTCCTTAATGCTTTTGAGCCAATCAATTGTGTTGTGAAAAGGTAGGGGTGGTATACAGAAGATAGCCCTATTTGGTAAAAGACCAAGTCCATATTATGGCAAGAACACCTCAAATAAGCAAAGAGAAATGACAGTCCATCATTACTTTAAGATATGAAGGTCAGTCAATGCGGAAAATTTCAAGAACTTTTCAAGAAAGTTTCTTCAAGTGCAGTCGCGAAAACCGTCAAGCGCTATGATGAAACTGGCTCTCATGAGGACCGCCACAGTAAATGAAGAACCAGAATTACCTCTGCTGCAGAGGAGGAGTTCATTAGTTACCAGCCTCAGAATTTGCAGCCCAAATAAATGCTTCACAGAGAAAGACACACATCTCAACGTCAACTGTTCAGAGAACACTGTGTGAATCAGACCTTCATGATCGAATTGCTGCAAAGAAACCACTACTAAAGGACAACAATAAGAAGAAGAGACTTGCTTGGGCCAAGAAACATGAGCAATGAACATTTAGACCGGTAGAAATTCGTCTTTTGGTCTGATGAGTCCAAATATGAGATTTTTTGATCCAACCGCTGTGTCTTTGTGAGACGCAGAGTAGGTGAACGGATGATCTCCGTATGTGTGGTTCCCACCGTGAAGCATGAAGGAGGAGGTGTGACGGTGTGGGGGTGCTTTGCTGGTGACACTCAGTGATTTATTTAGAATTCAAGGCACACTTAAGCAGCATGGCTACCACAGCATTCTGCAGCGATTTGCCATCCCATCTGGTTTGCGCTTAGTGGGACTATCATTTGTTTTCCAACAGGACAATGACCCAACACACCTCCAGGCTGTGTAGAGGCTATTTGACCAATAAGGAGAGTGATGGAATGCTGCATCAGATGACCTTGCCTCCACAATCCCCCGAAATCGACCCAATTGAGATGGTTTGGGATGAGTTGGACCGCAGAGTGAAGGAAAAGTAGCCAGCAAGTGCTCAGCATATATGGGAACTCCTTCAAGACTGTTGGAAAAGCATTCCATGTGAATCTGGTTGAGAGAATGCCAAGAGTGTACAAAGCTGTAATCAAGGCAAAGGGTGGCTACTTTGAAGAATCTAAAATCTAAATGTTTAACACTTTTTTGATTACTTCATGATTCCATATGTGTTATTTCATTGTTTTGATGTCTTCACTTTATTCTACAATGTAGAAAATAGTTTTAAAAAAGAAAGAAAAACCCTTAAATAAATAGGTGTGTCCAAAATTTTGACTGGTACTGTACTTATTTCTCAACTAGTCCAATCTGTTAGTTTGACTTATTGCACTTGTTCCTAAAATGGTTGTCCCAGTTTAGATGGTTTAGGTAGTCTCATTTGCACACTTTTCTACCTCTGGCAGTCATTCTGAATGTAGATTGTGGGAATCCACTCTGGCTGGATTCCAAAAGGAGTTAAACCTCACTTTTCAGTCCCGCATAATGTGACTTGATGCTGGTTTTGCTTTAGCTTTTGCTGGTCACCAGCGAAAACACAATGAAGACTGATCCGCCAGAATAACCAGCTAGACCATGCTGGTCGGCCAGTAGAACCAGTTAGACCATGCTGGTCGGACCAGCTTCAAATTTATGCTGGTCTATGCTGTTTTTTTCAGCAGGGCTTCTCTTCCTCCCTTTCTCTCTCTCTTTCTCTTTCCAGAGTGTTACTCTTCCCCCAAAGGCGACCACAGCCCCTCCCTCCTGGTCTCCCCCTCCCTCCCATTCTCGGGTTGCCCCCTCCACACCACCCCCTCCTCAACCCAGGCCAAGCCCCATATCCTCACCCCCCTGTCTGACCGCAGAGTGCCCCATGCTAGACTGAAGCTGGCCAGGGAGTGCCCTCAGAGCACCAAGCCACCTAACGGTTATCTCTCCATGGGGAGAACCAGGCTGTCGCAGAAACAGCCAGCCCCGACAACCTGCCTGTCCCCCGCCAAGCAGAAGAGGGTCAGCCACCGACGGGCCACCAATGGGTGGCTGCCTGTAGGAGTGCCCACGGAGAAAGAAGTGTTCATTGCGGTGGGTTGGATCAAGAGTTTGTGTGTGTATGTGTTGAGATACTGATAATTTTCTTCCCTCATACTACCATGGCAACCTGACCATTCCATAGCTTTCAATTGGCTTATTGTTGTTAACCCTATCAGTCCAAGAGACCCCAGCAAAAATCAGCATTTCATTTTCTAACTTTCATTTGTCTGCATGTCCAGACCTTATATTTAGCCTCACAATGAAGTGTTTTACCATTCTATTTTCAGGACAACCAGGGCTACAAGTATAACACAAAACAATTTGACAGCTGTATTCATGAGTTTCATTGACAAGAGGTTACAACAACAACAGAAAAGGCAAAAAGCAAAAAATGACTTTAAAATGAATGCTGTGAGTACATAAATGATTTGCTCACTGGGTAATGAATATCCTACTACTCAGTGACAACTGTGTGGAGTTTGGCATTTGTGACAGTAGCTATGTGAGCTTATTACAGTATTATAGACACCATGTCCTGGGATTTTCTATCTTCTATGTTGAAAAACTCCTTACCTTGTAACGACTCATGTGTAGCTTCTGAGCAAAACATGTTCGTGAGAGTCTCAGCTTTTCATAGATACAGTGTATTTGGAAAATATTCAGACGCCTTCTCTTTTTCCACATTTTGATACGTTACAGCCTTATTCTAAAATGGATTAGGGAAAAATCCTCTTCAATCTACACACAATAGCCCATAATGTATTAAAAATTGATTGGACATGATTTGGAAAGGCACACACCTGTCTATATAAGGTCCCACAGTTGACAGTGAATGTCAGAGCAAAAACCAAGCCATGAGGTCAAAGGAATTGTCCGTAGAGCTCAGAGACAGGATTGTGTCGAGGCACAGATCTGGGGAAGGGTACCAAAGAATGGCTGCAGCATTGAAGGTCCCCAAGAACACAGTGGCCTCCATCATTCTTAAATGGAAGAAGTTTGGAACCACCAAGACTTCCTAGAGCTAGCCGCCCAGCCCAACTGAGCAATCGGGGGAGAAGGGCCTTGGTCAGGTAGGGGAAACCGATGGTTTCACCGTGACAGAGCTCTAGAGTTCCTTTGTGGAGATGGGAGAACCTTCCAGAAGGACAACCATCTCTGCAGCACTCCACCAACCAGGCCTTTATTGTAGAGTGGCCAGACGGAAGCCACTCCTCAGTAAAAGGCTCATGACAGCCCACTTGGAAATTGCCAAGAGGCACCTAAAGGACTCTCAGACCATGAGAAACGAGATTCTTTGGTCTGATGAAACCAATATTGAACTTTTTGGCCTGAATGCCAAGCGTCGTGTCCGGAGGAAACCTGGCACCATTCCTACGGTGAAGCATGGGGATGGCAGCATCATGCTGTGGGGATGTTTTTCAGCGGCAGGGACTGGGAGACTAGTCAGGATCGAGGGAAAGATGAACAGAGCAAAGCACATAGAGATCCTTGATGAAAACCTGCTCCAGAATGCTCAGAACCTCAGACTGAGGCGAAGGTTCATTTTCCAACAGGACAACAACCCTAAGCACACAGCCAAGACAATGCAGGAGTGGCTTTGGAACAAGTCTATGAGTGTCCTTTAGAGGCCCAGCCAGAGCCCGGACTTGAACCAGATCGAACATCTCTGGAGAGACCTGAAAATAGCTGTGCAGCGACGCTCCCATCCAACCTGACAGCGCTTGAGAGGATCTGCTGAGAAGAATGGGCGAAACTCCACAAATACAGGTGTGCCAAGCTTGTAGCATCATACCCAAGAAGACTCAAGGCTGTAATCACTGCCAAAGGTCCATATGACATTGAGAAATAGTGCATTGTGGGTAGTTTAGAGAATATCCAGAAATAAGTTGTTTGTAGATATAGTTTACAAGATCATGACTACAACTAAGTTACTAAGTCTTTGACCACACTAAGTTGTTACTTTGGTGAGTAAAAACTCAAGCTTCCTAGCTAAATTTCCCCCAACATCGGAGACCGCCTAACTTCAGACACTCGCTAGCGGTTAGAGGATTAAATCACCTCGAGCTCAACATTTAAATGGACTGGAAAATAACGGTAAAGACACCCTTCTTACTAGCTATACACATTTTGTAGGACACGCTGTATATTGTAAAATTAGACTCCGTGACAGACCACACATAATTTAATATCCAACTTTTTGCCTCTGAAATATAGCTAACGAATTTCAGGCAAGTAATTTTTTGGGGGGCCACAGAAGGCAACTAGTCAACTATCTAGTAAACACTTCGGATATGAGATTGGTGTCTCTTTTTTGAACAAAATTAAATGGATACATCTTGTAATTGAGCAAAATAGTAAGGTGGCCAATAACTGGGGATCGTATTCCGATAATACGGGACATCTTTTTTTGCTAAACCGCTGATAGTCGTAGTATTTCCACTGAAATGTCAAACCTGCTAATTGCTAAATTGTTAGGTAACATTCTTAGGAAGCCGATAATCACAAAACATTGATGGCTTGATCACAAGATAACACTGTTGAAGGTAATATATTTCTTAAATGCTGTTGAGTATGCCGGGTCCATTTCTCTGACAGAAAACTTCTGATGTAGCCAGTAGCTGGAGAATAAAGATAAGTGTGTCGTGTTTTGACGGTGTGTTTGTGGTACTTGTGTGTGTCTCAGGGGGAGGATGAGACGGCTTTGCGGCAGTGTTATGAAGGAGTACAGAGAGACAGTGAAGTAATACGTGTCAGAGACACAGTGCTACTGCGCTCCGGTCCCCGGAAGAAGTCCCTGCCCTACGTCGCCAAGATATCGGCGCTCTGGGAGGATCCCAAATCTGGTGAGAGAGAAATAGCAGGATGTCCTAACCTGTTGTTGGGGTATAATAGTTGGCTGTGTGTGTGTCCCAGCTAGGGTTACACATTTTGGGGAATATTCAGAGGTGGAAACTTTCCGTGGTAATTAACGGGAATATATGGGAATTAACGGACATATGGGAATTAACAGAAGTATATGCAAATTAATATTAATACCATTTAAATGTAGATGTTTTTTTGCATTGGATATATTTACCATATCATATTGAGACAGAAGCATAAACCTTTTACCTCATCATAAGTAGACATAATTGCAAATTATGAAATCCTTCCGATTTAGTTACAAATTGAACTTTAATTAAATTAGTTGACTCTTCACATGGGATGATTTCACTGAACAACAAAAGAAAGGGAATATTGAATGATCCCCAATGATCCATCGCATCTTCCAAAAATGTTTTCAACATAAATCTGTGAAATGATAGTCTAGAAACTAAAGCTTTGGTTGTCTTCCTCTCAGGCTTCTATGTCTTCTCCCTGGACGACCTCAATGTCCACCACTTGAACCTCAGACTCTGAGGCCTCATCTTCACGGTCACTTTCCAACCTTGTTGAGGATGGCTTGTTGTCAGGCCCAAAAAGCCTCAAATTTGCCCAGCTGGCCATTTTCCAAACCCTTGTATTGGTCAGCCTGTTACGTGCTTTGGTGTGTGTGTTCCCAAACAAGGACCAGTTGCACTCTGAGGCGGCTGATGTTGGTGGGATTTGGAGGATGATGGAGGCAACAAAGTCCCTTCCACTAGGTGGCCGATGAGATATGTTGGCACGACTGCCATCTTACATCTCCATCCCAAAGCCCTTGTTTGGAAGTGTACTTCGCTAGACTGCCAAGAACCTTTCCCTCATCCAAACCAAGGTGGCGAGACACGGTAGTGATGACACCATAGGCCTTGTTGATCTCTGCACCAGACAGGATGCTCTTTCCATTATACTTGGGGTCCAACATGTATGTGCTTCAGGCAGAAGTCTTCACACTTTTTGATGTATTTCAAAACTGCAGTTTCCTCTGCTTGGACCAACAGTGAAGTGGGCAGAGCCGTACGGATTTATTCTCTTACATTTATCTGCAAGCAGTGTCTGAACATCAGACAGGATGGCATGGTCTCCTTCAATCCATGCAATGGCTACTGCTATAGGTTTCAGGCTGCTTACCACTCTCTCCCAAAATACATCATCCAGGAGGATCCTCTTGATAGGGCTATCCATATCAGCAGACTGATATGGCCATTTCTTGGAGAGACTCCTTCCCCTCCAGGAGACTGTCAAACATGATGACAACACCACCCCAACGGGCGTTGCTGGGCAGCTTCAATGTGGTGCTCTTATTCTTCTCACTTTGCTTGGTGAGGTAGATTGCTGCTATAACTTGATAATCCTTCACATATCTAACCATTTCCTTGGCTCTCTTGTAGAGTGTATCCATTGTTTTCAGTGCCATGATGTCCTTGAGGAGCAGATTTAATGCATGAGCAGCACAGCCAATGGGTGATGTGACGTAGGACTCCTCCACTTTAGACCAAGGAGCCTTCATGTTCGCAGCATTGTCTGTCACCAGTGCAAATACATTCTGTGGTCCAAGGTCATTGACTGCCTTCAGCTCATCGGCAATGTAGAGACCGGTGTGTCTGTTGTCTCTTGTGTCTGTGCTCTTGTAGAATACTGGTTGAGGGGTGGAGATGTTGTAGTTAATTATTCCTTGCCCACGAACATTCGACCACCCATCAGAGATGATTGCAATACAGTCTGCTTTCTCTATGATTTGCTTGACCTTCACTTGAAATCTGTTGAACTCTGCATCCAGCAAATGAGTAGATAAAGCATGTCTGGTTGGAGGGGTGTATGCTGGGAGATGAACATTCAGAAATCTCTTCCAATACACATGGCTTGTGAGCATCAGAGGTGAACCAGTTGCATACACAGCTCGAGCAAGACATTCATTGGCATTTCTCAATCGGCCAGATGATTCTGCATCTTTGTTGCATTCTTCACATATGATTTAGCACAGTATTTGCAAATGTACACAGCTTTTCCTTCTACATTAGCTGCAGTGAAACGTCTCCACACATCAGATAGTGCCCGTGGCATTTTCCTGTTAAGATTTTTTTTAAATGAGTAAAAAACAAATATATACAATTCCATGTACAGATAAATAGTTAAGCAGTTAGATTAAACAACTGCTTTGTAAGATACATATTAAACACACTTTGCTGTAGGCTACTATTTACTAGTTAACAAAGAATCATGTATGTCATATAAAATATATTCACCCCACCCAGTATTGTAATCAAAACTTACTAGACAGCTTGTAGTCCTTGGCTCAGACAGTGTAGTAGTGTTGAACTCAATAGCATCTCATTAGTGTGCAATATCTTGAGAATCAGCTGTACATGTGATGGAAGAGTGCACTGCACATGTGATGGATGAAATCACTGTACATGTGATGGAAGAGTGCACTGCACATGTGATGGATGAAATCACTGTACATGTGATGGAAGAGTGCACTGCACATGTGATGGATGAAATCACTGTACATGTGATGGAAGAGTGCACTGCACATGTGATGGAAGAGTGCACTGCACATGTGATGGATGAAATCACTGCACATGTGATGGAAGAGTGCACTGCACATGTGATGGAAGAGTGCACTGCACATGTGATGGATGAAATCACTGCACATGTGATGGAAGAGTGCACTGCACATGTGATGGATGAAATCACTGCACATGTGATGGAAGAGTGCACTGCACATGTGATGGAAAAAAATCACTGTGCATGTGATGGAAGAGTGCACTGCACATGTGATGGGAAAAAATCACTGTGCATGTGATGGAAGAGTGCACTGCACATGTGATGGAAGAGTGCACTGCACATGTGATGGAAAAAAATCACTGTGCATGCAGGGGGTTGCAATTCTATTGAATTGGGGAAAGTTTAACCAAAATATGCCACAAGACCTAGAATTGCCTTATGTGTATCCCACAAAAAAAAAGGTTCACTGTTATAAGTTAACTTTTCTGATGAATTTAAGCTAAATTCCCGGGCTTAACTTTCCATGTAAAAATTTCGGAAAAATTCAGGAAATTTACCGGAAAGTTTCCAACCCTTTTCAACCCTAGTCCCAACTAGCACAACATTCTGAGAACCATGTTTCTTAGAGGTTGGTGAGAGCGTGGTTGTCCTATGTTTATTTTGCATATAACCTTCCTGCAACTTTCTGGGAATGGTGCAGGATAGTTGCTTGGCTTTGGAAGATTCTCAGCACATTTAAGGAACTTAGCCCCCCCCCAAAAAAAAAGTATGTATTGGTATTTCATTACTTTAACAGAACGTTTCCTAAAAGTACAAACATGGTTACATTTAATTTCAATTTTGGTAATGTTCTACAAACATTCTCCAACTGGTTTGACATTAGGAATGTTCTCAAATAGTTCAGATAAAATGTTAAGAAACAATGTTCTTCTGTGGGAATTTCAGTACTTCAGCATAACATTTCCTACAGGTTTCCTCTTGGTTGTATTTAAGGTCATGTTCTCAAATTGTTCCAAGAAAATTAAGAAAACTGTCCATAAAAACAACAAGAAAACTTTAGTAATGTTGTGAATATGTTCTAAGAATGTTATCTAAAAACATACATTCCGTTCTCAGTATCAACAAAACTCTCTGTCCTCTATCTTGTTAAGTTTTCTCAGGTGTGTTGGCCGTGCCCACTAATTTACCACATTTGATCTTAATGAGTGCTTGTTTCCTTTGCCATTGGGTCTGTTTGAATAGACTGTAATGACCAGCTTTGTATGTGTGTAAAAAAAAACATGGCGTGCTAGCTTCATCCTGGTGGTGCAGTGGACTAATTCCATGGATAGGGAACAGAAGATTATAGGTTCAAATCTCACTGAGGCCTTGGCACAATAAAACATGTGTTTGCATGATAAATGCCTAAGGAAATTAATTCCCATGTGTCCTATCTGCTTGGCATTCAAAATCTTTACCCAAAATAAGCTGTCAGTGTTATTGAAAGTCTTATTGAAACATTCACTGAAAGTTTTAAAGAAGTCGTTCAAAAACCTCCATATAACCTATAATAAAACCTCCCAGGAAAACTTTCAAGGAACCAGAGTAAAAGTTTCTGGGAACCTCCCTGCAATCTAAAATGAAATATTCCCAGAACAGGCGAAGTGTTCTATTCTGTTCTTAGAATGTTAAAAAAAAACGTTCAGTTTTACCATTCAGGAAACGTATGAATTTGTTCCCACAACCAATGTGAAACCAAAAACATATGTTCCCACAACTTCCAAGGAACCAAATGTGCTAGCTGGGGTGTGTGTGGTTGTTGTAGGCTGTGAATGGTTGTTTGTGTCTGCTGGCTGTGGTGTTATTCGAGGACCATTGTTTGTCTGAAATGCTGCTTATATCTGTCTGGTGAGAGACTGGTCGTATTTTTTGTGTGTGTGCTGTTGGTTGGCAAAGCTCTACCTTTGTTCCTCTGTGGTTGTGTCTGTGTGTGTGTGTGTTTGCTCGCCTGTGTGTGTTGACCGTGTGTGTGTGTCTCCCCTCCTCAGGAGAGCTGATGATGAGCCTGTTCTGGTACTATCGACCTGAACACACACAGGGAGGCCAAGACTCCAGTATGCACTGTGAGGTGAGGACAACTCAACTATGGCTCAATCTCAGTAGTCTAAAGAGGCCTCTCCTCATCTCTTCTTTTCCTTCATCTCAGTTGTCTGAAGTGGCTTCCTCTCTTCCATCTCATCTCATTACCTTTGATTGTGTGGCGATTGATAATTGTATGTCTGTTTCTCACCATTCAGAAAGAGATTTTTGCCTCTCGGCATCAAGACGAGAACAGTGTGGCCTGCATCGAAGACAGATGCTATGTTCTCCCACTAGCACAATACTGTAGGTAAGAAACCACACACACACACACACACACACACACACACACACACACACACACACACACACACACACACACACACACACACACACTGTAGGTGAAACACTGTAGGCATTCTTTAGCGAGTAATATTACACATCACTGACATTAGAAGTGCTCTAAGGGAGAGACACCTCACTGTAGCATGGTAATATTACACATCACTGACATTAGAAGTGCTCTAAGGGAGAGACACCTCACTGTAGCATGGTAATATTACACATCACTGACATTAGAAGTGCTCTAAGGGAGAGACACCTCACTGTAGTATGGTAATATTACACATCACTGACATTAGAAGTGCTCTAAGGGAGAGACACCTCACTGTAGCATGGTAATATTACACATCACTGACATTAGAAGTGCTCTAAGGGAGAGACACCTCACTGTAGCATGGTAATATTACACATCACTGACATTAGAAGTGCTCTAAGGGAGAGACACCTCACTGTAGCATGGTAATATTACACATCACTGACATTAGAAGTGCTCTAAGGGAGAGACACCTCACTGTAGCATGGTAATATTACACATCACTGACATTAGAAGTGCTCTAAGGGAGAGACACCTCACTGTAGCATGGTAATATTACACATCACTGACATTAGAAGTGCTCTAAGGGAGAGACACCTCACTGTAGCATGGTAATATTACACATCACTGACATTAGAAGTGCTCTAAGGGAGAGAGACACCTCACTGTAGCATGGTAATATTACACATCACTGACATTAGAAGTGCTCTAAGGGAGAGACACCTCACTGTAGCATGGTAATATTACACATCACTGACATTAGAAGTGCTCTAAGGGAGAGACACCTCACTGTAGCATGGTAATATTACACATCACTGACATTAGAAGTGCTCTAAGGGAGAGACACCTCACTGTAGCATGGTAATATTACACATCACTGACATTAGAAGTGCTCTAAGGGAGAGACACCTCACTGTAGCATGGTAATATTACACATCACTGACATTAGAAGTGCTCTAAGGGAGAGACACCTCACTGTAGCATGGTAATATTACACATCACTGACATTAGAAGTGCTCTAAGGGAGAGACACCTCACTGTAGCATGGTAATATTACACATCACTGACATTAGAAGTGCTCTAAGGGAGAGACACCTCACTGTAGCATGGTAATATTACACATCACTGACATTAGAATTAAGGGAGAGACACCTCACTGTAGCATGGTAATATTACACATCACTGACATTAGAAGTGCTCTAAGACATTAGAAGTGCTCTAAGGGAGAGACACCTCACTGTAGCATGGAGAGACACCTCACTGTAGCATGGTAATATTACACATCACTGACATTAGAAGTGCTCTAAGGGAGAGACACCTCACTGTAGCATGGTAATATTACACATCACTGACATTAGAAGTGCTCTAAGGGAGAGACACCTCACTGTAGCATGGTAATATTACACATCACTGACATTAGAAGTGCTCTAAGGGAGAGACACCTCACTGTAGCATGGTAATATTACACATCACTGACATTAGAAGTGCTCTAAGGGAGAGACACCTCACTGTAGCATGGTAATATTACACATCACTGACATTAGAAGTGCTCTAAGGGAGAGACACCTCACTGTAGCATGGTAATATTACACATCACTGACATTAGAAGTGCTCTAAGGGAGAGACACCTCACTGTAGCATGGTAATATTACACATCACTGACATTAGAAGTGCTCTAAGGGAGAGACACCTCACTGTAGCATGGTCAATTGACTTGAGGTATAAAGTAAAGAAAGAAAGAGAAGAAAATGTGCATTTAAAACTCACTTTCATTTTCCATTTATAGATTTTGTGCCTTGGTGAAGCGGCGTGAAGAGGGTGCGCCCCCTGGCACTGCCAGAGTGGTCCCCTGCACCTCGGACTTCAACCCCCCTGACCACCGCCAGGTTCCTGCCAACATCAACCCTGAACTAGTGTACCTCTGCCGCCACGTCTACGACTTCCGCTACGGACGCATCCTCAAGAACCTGCAGTAGGGGGCAGCAGAGGACACGCAAACACACCCACACACACCCCTAGTGGAGCAAACACACTCCTACACATGGGGCTGAAGGATGAGAGGGGGAACCCCTGAAGTGTTTGACCCTTGACCCCTGATAGGCACTCGGGTCAGCTGGAGGGAGGCTGAAGGATCAAGTATCGGAGGGGGACCACTGATATGTGAGTGGGTACCTTAGCCCCCTTTACAACTGTAGCTAGGGAGCTGAACTTTTGGCTCCCTCAACTGGAGAACTATACCCGGCTTGGAGAAGGGAGAGGTGGATTCTTTCACAGAGATCTGTTCCTCCACATCACTTAAAGAGTTAATGGTCCTGGTTACCATGTCCAGCTATACCATGTGCATCAACACCCGTGTTGGTGACCTAACAAGAAGACGAGCTGTTATAGCAGAGTGAGACTGGGCTTATCACGTCATTGTTTTGATGTTAGAGCCTGACATAATGACAACGTTCTTCTTCATTTCTGTTTATCTCTGAGGCAGCTGTGATCGTGAGGGCACACACACACTGAGGTTTTATATCCCTGCCGTGTGTCAGAGAGTGACGTAGTGGGTGGGTGTGTGTTCAGTCTGGGCTGCAGTGAAACCACAGGTGCAGGTTCACAAAGGATCGCAGTGTTTCCCCTATATTTCCCCTGTGGTAAATCGTGGCCGCCAAGAAAGTATATAAAGTGCCAGTCAAAGGTTTGGACACACCTACTCATTCAAGGGTTTTTCTTTATTTGTACTATTTTCTACATTGTAGAATAATACTGAAGGCATCAAAACAATGAAATAGCACATGGAATCATGTAGTAACCAAAAAAGTGTTTAACAAATCAAAATATATTTTAGATTCTTCAAAGTAGCCACCCTTTGCCTTGATGACAGCTTTGCACACTCTTGGCATTCTGTCAACCAGCTTCATGAGATAGTCACCTGGAATGCATTTCAATTAACAGGTGTGCCTTGTTAAAAGTTAATTTGTGGAATTTCTTTCCTTAATGCGTTTGAGCCAATCAGTTGTGTTGTGACAAGGTAGGGGTGATATGCAAAAGATAGCCCTATTTGGTAAAAGACCAAGTCAATATTATGGCAAGAACAGCTCAAATAAGCAAAGAGAAATGACAATCCATCATTACTTTAAGACATGAAGGTCAGTCGATCTGGAAAACTTCAAGAACTTTGAAAGACCTTCATGGTCGAATTTCTGCAAAGAAACCACTACTCAAGGACGCAGAGTATGTGAACAGAGGATCTCCTTATGTGTGGTTCCCTCCTCCCAAGCATGGAGGAGGTGTGATTAAAAATGATTTAATCAATTTTAGAATAAGGCTGTAAAGTAACAAAATTTGGAAAAAGGGAAGGGGCCTGAATACTTTCTGAATGCACTGTATTAGGGATGCACCGTTATGACATTTTTGCCCGATTCCAATAACCATAATATTTTCCTTGCCAAAAAAACGATACCGATATTTAACATTTTAGCGGCCTTTTAAGTATTCTAGTACAGTTAAATAGTTGAAACACACACACACAAGTTTTTGTTGGCATTTACGTACAGTGTCTTGCAAAACTATTCATCCCCCCTAGGAGTTTTTCCTATTTTGTTGCATTACAACCTGTAATTTAAATAGATTTTTATTTGGATTTCATGTAATGGACATACATAAAATAGTCCAAATTGGTGAAATGAAACTTCTTTCAAAAAATAAAGAATGTAAAAGTGGTACATGCATATGTTTTCACCCTCTTTGCTATGAAGCCACTAAATAAGATCTGGTGCGACCAATTACCTTCAGAAGTCACATAATTAGTTAAATAAAATCCACCTGTGTGCAATCTAAGTGTCACATGATCTGTCACATGATCTCAATATATATATACACCTGTTCTGAAAGACCACTAAGCAAGGGGCACCACCGAGCAAGCGGCACCGTGAAGACCAAGGAGCTCTGCAAACAGGTCAGGAACAAAGTTGTGGAGAAGTACAGACCAGGGTTTTGGATATAAAAAACTGAAACTTTGAACATCCCACGGAGCACCATTAAATCCCTTATTAAAAAATGTAAAGAATATGGCACCACAACAAACCTGCCAAGAGAGGGCCGCCCACCAAAACTCACAGACCAGGCAAGGGGGGCATTAATCAGAGAGGCAACAAAGAGACCAAAGATAACCCTGAAGGAGCTGCAAAGCTGCACAGCAGAGATTGTAGTATCTGTCCATAGGACCACTTCAAGCCGTACACTCCACAGAGCTGGGGTTTATGGAAGAGTGGCCAGAAAAAAAGCCATTGCTTAAAGAAAAACATAAGCAAACATGTTTGGTGTTCACCAAATGGCGTGTGGGAGACTCCCCAAACATATGGAAGAAGGTACTCTGGTCAGATGAGACTAATATTGAGCTTTTTGCCCATAAAGGAAAATGTCTGGCGCAAACCCAACACCTCTCATCACCCTGAGAACACCATCCCCACAGTGAAGCATGGTGGTAGCAGCATCATGCTGTGGGGATGTTTTTCATCGGCAGGGACTGGGAAACTGGTCAGAATTGAAGGAATGATGGATGGCGCTAAATACAGGGAAATTCTTGAGGGAAACCTGTTTCAGGCTTCCAGAGATTTGAGACTGGGATGGAGATTCACCTTCCAGCAGGACAATGGCCCTAAGCATACTGCTAAAGCAACACTTGAGTGGTTTAAGGGAAAACATTTAAATGTCTTGGAATGACCTAGTCAAAGCCCAGACCTCAATCCAATTGAGAATCTGTGGTATGTCTTAAAGATTGCTGTACACCAGCAGGAACCCATCCTACTTGAAGGAGCTGGAGCAGTTTTGCCTTGAAGAATGTGCAAAAATCCCAGTGGCTAGATGTGCCAAGCTTATAGAGACGTACCCCAAAATACTTGCAGCTGTAACTTCAGAAAGGGGGGGGTGAATAGTTATGTACACTAAAGTTTTCTGTTTTTTTGCCTTATTTCTGGTTTGTTTCACAACATCTTCAAAGTGGTAGGCATGTTGTGTAAATCAAATGATACAAACCTCCCAAAAATCTATTTTAATTCCAGGTTGTAAGAAAACAAACTAGGAAAAGTGTGAAGGGGGTGAATACTTTCGCAAGGCACTGTATGTCCCCACTACCAGTAAAACATAATCAAAACCTAGTTATTTCACTTACTTGCTGTGCTGTTTCATTGTTCATTTGTTCAGTCTTGACCAGGATTTCATCATACATGTCAAGCAGTGAAGTTTTTAGCTCTGTCTGTCCGTGGCCTCTCGTCCTCGGTGCGACTGTCACTGTGTCTGTTTCCATCTTGTCCAGCTGTGTCTGTAACATTTCACGTAAACAGTTTCTTGTCTGCAACAAAGTAGTGGCGACACAGTAAAGAGGCTCAGAGAGAATGCCTGTTAAAGAAGTAGTGGTCCTTGTACCTAGCATTGAGCATGGTGGCGACACAGTAAAGAGGCTCAGAGAGAATGCCTGTTAAAGAAGTAGTGGTCCTTGTACCTAGCTTTGAGCATGGTGGAGACACAGTAAAGAGGCTCAGAGAGAATGCCTGTTAAAGAAGTAGTGGTCCTTGTACCTAGCATTGAGCATGGTGGAGACACAGTAAAGAGGCTCAGAGAGAATGCCTGTTAAAGAAGTAGTGGTCCTTGTACCTAGCATTGAGCATGGTGGAGACACAGTAAAGAGGCTCAGAGAGAATGCCTGTTAAAGAAGTAGTGGTCCTTGTACCTAACATCGAGCATGGTGGCGACACAGTAAAGAGGCTCAGAGAGAATGCCTGTTAAAGAAGTAGTGGTCCTTGTACCTAGCATTGAGCATGGTGGAGACACAGTAAAGAGGCTCAGAGAGAATGCCTGTTAAAGAAGTAGTGGTCCTTGTACCTAGCATCGAGCATGGTGGAGACACAGTAAAGAGGCTCAGAGAGAATGCCTGTTAAAGAAGTAGTGGTCCTTGTACCCTAGCATCGAGCATGGTGGAGACACAGTAAAGAGGCTCAGAGAGAATGCCACCGAATCACTTGTTCACAGCCTTTTGTAGAGTACTTTCGCAAGTTTTTACCCCACGGTCTGTCGGCAGTTTTGTTGAGCAGGTGTTTCAATGCCATGACAGAGGGTATCACATCTTCTGCAAGCACAGTTGAAGAGCTTATTTCTCGAGTCAGTTGTTCGAATGGAGCTAGGAGTGTGTTCATGTTTCCAAGTTTCAAACATTTTCTCAAATGCCATTGAAATGGCAGCACCGGTATGAGAACCAGCATATTCTTCAGCATACAATACGGCTTTCCTCAGTACGAAATCCTCATCAACCCACTGTGCTGTCAGACTTAGCATGCTCATGGGGCTGACATCGCTGGTCCAAATTTTAGTCGTGAAGCTAATAGCAGTGATGCCCATAGCAAGTAGCTCAGGGATGTGCGTTTCAAAAATACTGTGTAACTCCGGTAGGGCAACACAGTGCATTCTTGGTAGTGTGTACTGGGGCTCGAGGTGCTCGATCAGTTGGCGAAAGCCAACATCATCCACAACAGTGAACGGTTGATTGTCAAGGGCAATGAATTCCATTATCTTGGTGTTAATGGGTTTCACCTTGGAGTTGCCTTGCTGAAATGTTCTTACTCTTTCAAATGACTACTCGACTTGAACTTGTTTAGTTGTTGGAAGTGTGCACTTAGTATTTTTCTGCTTTTGTTCTGTGTAGAGCTGTATTTTTCGTGGCGTCATTACGTCATCTTCCTATGTTATAATGGTATGCACGTCATCTTCCTATGTTATAATGGTATGCACGTCATCTTCCTATGTTATAATGGTATGCACATCATATTCCTATGTTATAATGGTATGCACATCATCTTCCTATGTTATAATGGTATGCACGTCATCTTCCTATGTTAAAATGGTATGCACGTCAGCTTTGACATCGGTTTTGCACTTCAGCAATAAACTAGACATCGAGCCGATGTTGGCATTTTTAGCTAATATCATCCGATTCCGATATGCTTACCGATATATTGTGCATCCCTACACTGTGCATATATATATATATACACACACACACACACACACACAAACTACCGTTCAAAAGTTTGGGATCACTTAGAAATGTCCTTGTTTTTTTAAAGAAAAGCACATTTTTTGTCCATTTAAAATAACATCAAATTGATCAGAAATACAGTGTAGACATTGTTCATGTTGTAAATGGCTATTGTAGCTGGAAAGAGCTGATTTTTTAATGGAATATCTACATAGGCGTACAGAGGCCCATTATCAGCAACCATCACTCTGTTCCAATGGCATGTGTTAGCTAATCTAAGTGTATCATTTTAAAAGGCTAGTTGATCATTAGAAAACCCTTTTGCAATTATGTTAGCACAGCTGAAAACTGAATATAATAGAAAGAGGAGTGGGAGGCCCCGGTGCACAACTTAGCAAGAGGACAAGTACATTAGGGTGTCTAGTTTGAGAAACAGACGCCTCACAAGTCCTCAACTGGAAGCTTCATTAAATAGTACCCACAAAACACCAGTCTCAATGTCAACAGTGAAGAGGCGACTCTGGGATGCTGGCCTTCTAGGCAAAGTTGCAAAGAAAAAGCCATATCTCAGACTGCCCAATAAAAATAAAATATTAAGATGGGCAAAAGAACGCTGGACAGAGGAACTCTGTCTAGAAGTCCAGCATCCCGAAGTTTTCAGCTATGTGAGAACCCCTTCAAGACTGTTGAAAAAGCATTCCAGGTGAAGCTGGTTGAGAGAATACCAAGAGTGTGCAAAGCTGCCATCAAGGCATACAGTGCATTCGGAAAGTATTCAGGCCTCTTCCCTTTTGCCACATTTTGTTCAGTTACAGCCTTATTCTAAAATGGATTAAATAAATACAAATCCTCATCAATCTACACACAATACCCCATAATGACAAAGTGAAAACAGGTTTTTAGACATTTTTGCTCATTTAAAACCATCAAAAAAAGAAATACCTGATTTACATAAGCTCAGGTGAATCCTTTATCCATTGATCATCCCTGAGATGTTTCTACAACTTGGAGTCCACCTGTGGTAAATTCAATTGATGGGACATGATTTGGAAAGGCACACACCTGTCTATATAAGGTCCCACAGTTGACATTGCATGTCAGAGCAAAATCCAAACCATGAGGTCGAAAGACTTGTCCGTAGAGCTCCGAGACAGGATTGTATCGAGGCACAGAGGGTAGCAAAACATTTCAGAATTTCTTCCTAGAGCTGGTCGTGTGTGTCCAAATTTTTGACTGGCACTGTAAATATAAAAATTGGGATGGTAAAACGTTTTCTGTGTAAACCGTAAACGACTAAAACTAGATCAAAAGTATGTAGAATAGATAATGGAGCCATATATATATATATATATATACATTTTATTAAACTAACAACCAACCGAATAAAATATAGACAGTCAGGGAAAATTTAAAAAATGTCATGGTGCCCCATTGATTTTGTTATAATGTTTAAGTCACTCAGATAGCATAAGACAGGGGTCAGCTATAGGCTCTGCATATTTTAAAGTTTTTGATCAAAAAGGACTTCAAAATCACCAGGAATTCAGCAAAAAAGTACTTTAATTTAGTAAATATTTTCCCTAGTATTCCCACCAATAAAAAGAGACGTCTCAATGTAATCAAGGCCAATTTGCAGTGTACAAATTGTACAGTGTACAAATTATTATAAATATATTCCGGCTCCCCGACCATCTGCTTGGACAAAAATGTCCCGTTGCAAAGTCTAGTTGCCTACCCCTGGCTTAAGAACACAGGAAACACTACTTTACTAGCTTTAAAACTGTAACATTTTCTCTCGGCCGCATGCCAAAATCTGTAGAATTGCAGGAAATGTGTTTTTAAAAAAGCATTTATGCAGCCAAAGAGGAAGGGCTCTAAAATGTTTGGTCGGAATCCACACCATTGGACACGCCTACTACCAAGCCAGCCCCCCCCCCGCCCCCCACGCTAAGGGAAACACTGAAGTGGAATACTCACCATTCTCTCTCTTGCTTTGTGAGAACAGAACACAACACACTAACCTTCTCAAATCATTCCCTGTTTCCCATGTAGTGCACTACTTAGTAGAGAACTGTATAGGGCTTTGGTCAAAGACCGTGCACTATATGGAGAATAGGGTCATTTGAGATCCCCCCTACCTCTCCGGCTCTGCATTGGTCTATCAAAAGGAGGATTGTTGAGGATGTCAGTGCCCACCTCTCTGGAGTGTTCAAAAGGGTGACATTTTCCAAAATGTTAAAATGGAATTCTAAGGTATTGCAGACACCATTGCTTATTATACATCTTAACTTTCTGTAATACTGTGCCCTCCTGAACGCCACTATTGTTCCCCATAACTTGCCTTGTGACTTGAAGGTAGGGCTTAAGGCAGCTCGTCTCACCCCATAGAAATTGGATGAGTAGAATGGACAAAGTCAAAATCCACAGACAAAATCCACATGGATTTCACCTGGCCCAGCCAATATGTGCGACAAAACACAACTTGCCATTGTTGTTTGTGTAGAACACTGAAAATTCTCATGGATTCCAAGTGATAAGCATCAATTCATTCAACATCCATTCAACATCCCAACATGGGACATCCAATATGGCCGCTGATCCACATGTAGTGGAATGTTTTTTCCATTCTACTCATTCTAATTCTATTCCCTGTCCTTTTCCACCCTTCGAAGCTCTGCCCTCTCCAAGATAAACCAAAGGATGTTAAAGCAGGGCACCACCCACCACCCCTTTCCTCCTCCTCCTAGTCTTCTCCTCCCTCCTCTCGTCTCCTTCCCTCCCTTGTTAGATTGCACTAATCCATTCCTTAATTAGAACGTCTATCTATGATTGTGTTCTGATTTATGTTCAGCTACAAATATATTATAACGGGAGACAATACTGTGTATTATTACTGTCTGTGTGCTTGGTAGAGAATGGAAACTAAGGCTGTGTCATGGCAACTTTATCAATGCATAACTACTTCATGTGTTTTACAATTAGAGACATCCGCCAGCATACTATCTATGTGTCACTTCAGGGGTGGACTACCTTACTCTTAGCGAGCTACTGTGTATGCAGGCTTTCGCTCCAGCCCTGCTCTAACAGCTGATTAGTAGAATCCTGCATTCCCAGTAGCTTTCCAGGAGGACGGTTGGCCCTGGTCTATATGTTACCTGTCATATCAATCTAATGAAATAATGTGTACGCTGATAAATCATTCCTGTAGATCGTGGGACCACAATGGGAATATTGGTATTTATCCACACTGTCCAGGTGGTTCAGGTATGAGTTGGCATATTGGTGTAACTCGCTGTGTGGAATGATGTAATGTGATGTCTCAGAGGTTTTGGGTTGGAATCTCTGACAAATTGTCTTTTTGATACACGTTATTGAGATGTTGTTTTTTTACGTTTTTTTTTTTTTTACCACAATCATTCAACATTGCCTTGTAACCTTCTGCAGAAGTGTCTGTCTGTCACGTTTAGTCTTAGACAAACGGCAGTGTCTGACTGAGTTGGTACTTTTTAATAGGAAAGAGCACCTTGGATTGCTTTCTGTTCTATTGCTGTCCTAATCTGCAAAGTTTTGAATAATACCCAAAAGCCATCTTAAACTTTCTCCATTCTAACAGTATGAATCATACCCCAAAATAGCGACTAAACAAAGCTTGTATATGAAAAATCATATATAAAGTTTAAATTGAAAAAAGATCAATAGGCATTTTCTTCCTATTGGTGAAAAAAAAAAAAAAGTTATATATATTCTCCTACTTTACAATTTCTCCTTATCGAAAATATTTTATGTCATTTTCTTAAAATGGCATATGCAATATATTTTTCAGAGGGACTATTTTTGACAAATGTATGTGTAAATCGCGGAAGGAGAATTTTTTTTATTTATTTTAGATTAGTTTTGGATTTGAATCACAAGTCGGAAGTTGAAATTTGACCAAAAACCAGTAAGAACAGAAATAAGAACAAAAATGGGAAGGGTTAGGTTACGTTTTGATTCATTTCTGAATATAAGTGTTGGAACAAGATATCTGAGAGAGATTCGTTACACGTTATTTTACAGTCCAGTATTTACCTGGTATTTACTTTGAATTTGCATGGTAGAATAGTAGTTAGTTACCTAATAATTACATTTTAGTTTCTTAGGATTCATTTATAATGTATAATTTGGTTACAGAAGGTTCCACTTAATTTCCTTCCGAATACTAGATAAATACCAGCTAAATGAATATTAGATAAATACCAGCTAAATAGAGTTGTATGAAATATTAAGTGTACATATCTGAATCCTGACCTTGTGGCCCCTGATCCTCTGTACATGTGCGACAGCCATTGCACAGTGCTGTAGTAGTATTTTTGCTAGACCTGTAGCTGGGTCGTTCCAACAATTCGGTGCCTTTTGAGAAATCTATCTTGGTAAAAACAAAACGTTTGATTTCGCATCATTTTAACATTATGTCATAAAGAGGACATGTTCATTTAAATCAAAACATGTTTGCCATCTGAAAAAAATCTCAAAAATGACTATAGTAAGTGCCTATTAAGTGCCAAATAAAGTAACAGGGTTGACCGTAACAGGCTTGAATCAGCCATCTTAAATCAGCCATCGATTCCCTCGTGACAGGGGGAATGACAGCTGGGGGTGTGAAAAAGGGGAGTTTCTAGCCTGTCTATCTATGGGTAACAGGGTCGATGTGTTATGCTCACAAAATAGCCCAAAACAACTAGAACCGCCTCACCTGCTTTTACACTATGATTTGACTATTAGATGTTTAGTGTTTAATAATAATATTGCAAAAGGAATAGTTTCACCATATTAAAAACAAGAGTTCAATGCACGTAACAGGGTTTTACCTTAAAATGCGGGACTGATGTAAATGAATCACTACTCACATTTAAATCAATCATCTTCAGAAATGACTTTTGTCAAAGCAACAAACATATCTAGAGCTTTACAATGATGGTGAAAATTGGAGAAATGTTTGGATTAAAGTGGGTTGAAATCGTCCAAGAAGTGACAGGGTTGATATTCATATGGAAAAAAATGTGGATTTATTTAATTCTCCTTGAGGTCTAAATTAAGGGCACTGCATTTAATATAATAGACTTAAGATTCGATGTTTGTGCATCATATCAATTTAAAATATCAAAGGGACGCAAAAGGCCCCCCTTTATGGAACGACCCGGCTGATGATTATATAAAAAAATATAAAAAAATAAAAAGCCATATTTGAATGGGGTGAACAATACAATATATAAAGATTTCAATTGAACTTATTTGGAAAATATATTTCATTAATTGAAGAAAAACGATTGTTTCTTTATATTAGTAATTTCTGAGTTTTCAAGATGAAATTATTGAATGGAGATTACTACACAGAGGTTGTAGTTAGCAGTGTACACTGCTGTTTCTGTAAAAATGCTAGTGGCAAGGCCAGGTTGGCAACCACAGAAACAGATTGGCACCAGAGCTACTTTCTATCTAGAGATGGAACTTGGCCTCAGGGGTGAAAAAGGCCAAACCAGATCCTGACACAAAGTTAGGCAAGGTAGAAGTTACACTCTAACCATTGATCCAGGATCAGATACTGTATCTCCTCATCCCCCTTAAGGTTATGATTGAGAGTGTAGGATGACTCTTAAGCTGATCCTAGATCTGTGGTTGAGCGAGTGAAACGTCTACCTGTAGCCGTCCTGGCTGACCTTAGGGTTTGACGTCTGGGAGGTTGCCATTTTAACAGGTAACCCTCGCCTCATTGATCTGTCCAGTTAGAGGACTGAGTCACTCTACACCAGGTGTCCTGACCTAGGGAACAGTCACATTGTTTTCATATGGGGAGATTCAGATGAGAGGGTTGAGATACAGTCTTGACCCACCATGGCTTTACTCCAAGATGTGTAATTACAGTACTGGGCCCCTAGAGGGCCACATAGGCAGATCTGGTGTCCTACTGACAACTTCAGAATAGCACACCCTGACTACGTCACAAAGCTCTTTAACGTTTCCTTTCCTCATCTCCTTTTGTTTAGGTCACTGATGAGGGGGAAATTATATAGGATAGGTGTCTTGTCATATGTCTCTCTTTGTCAAACATTTATAAGCCTATTGGAAAGGAGATGGTATATTGTGTTTGGGCTATTGGGGCATAGTCATGATATGTCAAGTGTACGTATCGTTTCCATGGTGACATGGGTCAGACATTCCTGACCTCCGATATCCACCATTCCACTTCTCGCTGACCCAGGATGTGTTCTTTCTCCAACCAATCGAAACAAATGCCGGAAACTCTGCTTTTTGTGTTCTTCTGTATTACTGCTAAATGTCGGCATATATTTTGATATATTTAACAATGGGGGATCTAAAAGTCTAGATATTTTTGGAGTAGAGAGAGGAATGTGTGTATCAGATAATCGTGTCACTTTGTCATGCTCTCTGAAAATCTCTTGGATTCTTGGGAAGAATTCTAGCATCCCTGCTGATTTAATGTACCATTGACAGACTATTTATAAAGATTGAAGTCCTTTGTGAGAAAAGAAAAATGGTGGTCTGTCTTTTAATCGGATTCTGGTGTGTGTTCATTGTCAGTTTTGCGTTCAAATTACTAACCTGTCATCTTGGCTCATGGCATACTATTATGTTGGTTGCAACCAACAAGGTGTCAGTAGTTATACTACAGGTTCAGGACACAGGCTTTGGCCTTCTCTCTTTCCTCGGCCCGTCTTTGTACGTTGCTTATCCCAGCTCATGGCATTAGGAATGTCCAGTGCTCTGAGTGGCCAGACGCTTGCACAGCACACCACATCAACGATGTGATCCTCCATCCGACAACTCAACAACTCCAGCAGGCTTTCCCATTTTGTTTTTACACTTCAAACATTAAAAAGAGTCTTTGGTACTTTTGTTTACTTTTTAGCTAGTAGTTCTTAAAAGTAGCGCTCGTGAGCCAAAAGTGGTCCCCGAGAATTGGTGCAGATATGTGCGCTACGTCATTGCTCTCTCGGTTTGCTGTGTGTGCATCGTGCCTGCTGTCGCTCAAATGACGAGTGGCTAAAGCTCATTGGCTAGAAATAAAATTGAAATAGGGGGCTGGCCTACGTGGGGGAAAATGTAAAGGAAATGGCACATCACAGCTTCCAGAAAAACACTTGCTTTGAAACTAGGGATTTCATGGCTAATAGAGATAAGACAGTAATTCTGCTGATTTATGCGTGTATGCAGCCTACCCATTGACACATACAGCCCAAAGTGGGAGGTTTAAACAAATATATACTTTGTAGTCACCAAAGTTCCGGAGCATGTCTAGCAGCAAGGACGGACTGGGACTAGAAATCTTCACGGGTATTTCTGAAACACTGGCCCATTATTTTTGCACTGGTGTCTGTGAAATGGGACAGCAGCCAATTAGCCAAATTGTGATCAGTACTGTACTCCTGGAGCGCCTGCAATCCTCAGGGCCAGGTTAATGCAGAGGCTTACCGGGGCTGAAGCCACTGGTCTCAGGCCCGTGGGGGACCCAAGATGCAGCCCCCCTCTTTGCTTGACATCATGGGAAAATCAAAAGAAATCAGCCAAGAAAAAATTGTAGACCTCCACAAGTCTGGTTCATCCATGGGAGTAATTTCCAAAAGCCTGAAGGTACCACGTTCATCTGTACAAACAATAGTACGCAAGTATAAACACCATGGGACCATGCAGCCGTCATACCGCTCAGGAAGGAGACGCGTTCTGTCCTAGAGATGAACGTACTTTGGTGTGAAAAGTGCAAATCAATCCCAGAACAACAGCAAAGGGCCATGTGAAGATGCTGGAGGAAACAGGTACAAAAGTATCTATACCCACAGTAAAACGAGTCCTATATCAACATAACCAGAAAGGCCGCTCAGCAAGGAAGAAGCCACTGCTCCAAAACCACCATAAAAAAAAGCCAGACTATGGTTTGTAACTGCACATGGGGACAAAAATATACAGTGCCTTGCGAAAGTATTCGGCCCCCTTGAACTTTGCGACCTTTTGCCACATTTCAGGCTTCAAACATAAAGATATAAAACTGTATTTTTTTTGTGAAGAATCAACAACAAGTGGGACACAATCATGAAGTGGAACGACATTTATTGGATATTTCAAACTTTTTTAACAAATCAAAAACTGAAAAATTGGGCGTGCAAAATTATTCAGCCCCCTTAAGTTAATACTTTGTAGCGCCACCTTTTGCTGCGATTACAGCTGTAAGTCACTTGGGGTATGTCTCTATCAGTTTTGCACATCAAGAGACTGAAATTTTTTCCCATTCCTTATTGCAAAACAGCTCGAGCTCAGTGAGGTTGGATGGAGAGCATTTGTGAACAGCAGTTTTCAGTTCTTTCCACAGATTCTCGATTGGATTCAGGTCTGGACTTTGACTTGGCCATTCTAACACCTGGATATGTTTATTTTTGAACCATTCCATTGTAGATTTTGCTTTATGTTTTGGATCATTGTCTTGTTGGAAGACAAATCTCCGTCCCAGTCTCAGGTCTTTTGCAGACTCAATCAGGTTTTCTTCCAGAATGGTCCTGTATTTGGCTCCATCCATCTTCCCATCAATTTTAACCATCTTCCCTGTCCCTGCTGAAGAAAAGAAGGCCCAAACCATGATGCTGCCACCACCATGTTTGACAGTGGGGATGGTGTGTTCAGTGTGATGAGCTGTGTTGCTTTTACGCCAAACATAACGTTTTGCATTGTTGCCAAAAGGTTACATTTTGGTTTCATCTGACCAGAGCACCTTCTTCCACATGATGTTTGGTGTGTCTCCCAGGTGGCTTGTGGCAAACTTTAAACAACACTTTTTATGGATATCTTTAAGAAATGACTCTCTTCTTGCCACTCTTCCATAAAGGCCAGATTTGTGCAATATACGACTGATTGTTGTCCTATGGACAGAGTCTCCCACCTCAGCTGTAGATCTCTGCAGTTCATCCAGAGTGATCATGGGCCTCTTGGCTGCATCTCTGATCAGTCTTCTCCTTGTATGAGCTGAAAGTTTAGAGGGACGGCCAGGTCTTGGTAGATTTGCAGTGGTCTGATGCTCCTTCCATTTCAATATTATCGCTTGCACAGTGCTCCTTGGGATGTTTAAAGCTTGGGAAATCTTTTTGTATCCAAATCCGGCTTTAAACTTCTTCACAACAGTATCTCGGACCTGCCTGGTGTGTTCCTTGTTCTTCATGATGCTCTCTGCGCTTTTAACGGACCTCTGAGACTATCACAGTGCAGGTGCATTTATACGGAGACTTGATTACACACAGGTGGATTGTATTTATCATCATTAGTCATTTAGGTCAACATTGGATCATTCAGAGATCCTCACTGAACTTTTTGCTGAGTTTGCTGCACTGAAAGTAAAAGGCTGAATAATTTTGCACGCCCAATTTTTCAGTTTTTGATTTGTTAAAAAAGTTTGAAATATCCAATAAATGTCGTTCCACTTCATGATTGTGTCCCACTTGTTGTTGATTCTTCACAAAAAAATACAGTTTTATATCTTTTTGTTTGAAGCCTGAAATGTGGCAAAAGGTCGCAAAGTTCAAGGGGGCCGAATACTTTCGCAAGGCACTGTAACTGTTTGGCCATAATGACCATTGTTATGTTCGGAGGAAAAAGGGGGAGGCTTGCAAGCCGAATAGCACCTTCCCAACCGTGAAGCACGGGGTGGCAGCATCATGTTGTGGGGGTGCTTTGCTGCAGGAGGGACTAGTGCACTTCACAAAATGGATGGCATAACGAGGATGGAAAATTATGTGGATATAATTGAAGCAACTTCTCAAGACATCAGTCAGTCAGTTAAAGCTTGGTCGCAAATGGGTCTTCCAAATGGACAATGACCCCAAGCATACTTCCAAAGTTGTGGCAAGATGGCTTAAGGACAACAAAGTCAAGGTATTGGAGTGGCCATCACAAAGCCCTGACCTCAATCCTATAAAAACTTTGTGGGCAGAACTGAAAAAGCGTGTGTGAGCAAGGAGGCCAACAAACCTGACTCAGTTACACCAACTCTGTCAGGAGGAATGGGCCAAAATCCACCCAACTTATTGTGGGAAGCTTGTGGAAGGCTACCCGAAACGTTTGACCCAAGTTAAACAATTTAAAGGCAATGCTACCAAATACTAATTGAGTGTATGTAAACTTCTGACCCACTGGGAATGTGATGAAAGAAATAAATGCTGAAATAAATCACTCTACTATTATTCTGACATTTCACAATCTTAAAATAAAGTGGTGATCCTAATTGACCTAAGACAGGGAACTTTTACTAGGATTGAATGTCACGATTTGAGAAAAACTGAGTTTAAATGTAGTTGGCTAAGATGTATATAAACTTCCGACTTCAACTGTATTATATATACGTGTGTATATATATATATATACACGTGTTTAACAGTCAAAAGTTTGGACACACCTACTCATTCAAGGGTTTTTTCTTTATTTTTACTATTTTCTACATTGTAGAATAATAGCGATGACATCAAAACTATGAAATAGCACATATGGAACCATGTAGTAAAACAAATCAACATATTTTATATTTGAGATTCTTCAAAGTAGCCATCTTTTGCCTTGATGACAGTTTTGCACACTCTTGGCATTCTCTCAACAGCCAAAGTAGATGTCCTAACAGACTTGCCAAAACTATAGTTTGTTAACAAGACATTTTTGGAGTGGTTGAAAAACGTGTTTTAATGACTCCAACCTAAGTGTATGTAAACTTCCGACTTCAACTGTATTGCCTCCTAATATTGTACAATAAAAAAAACAGCCCTTAATCTGTCCCTGGCAATCCTCACGCCCATCAGTACTGTAGGCCGAATACACACTCCCATCAGTACTGTAGGCCGAATACACACTCCCATCAGTACTGTAGGCCGAATACACACTCCCATCAGTACTGTAGGCCGAATACACACTCCCATCAGTACTGTAGGCCGAATACACACGCCCATCAGTACTGTAGGCCGAATACACACTCCCATCAGTACTGTAGGCCGAATACACACGCCCATCAGTACTGTAGGCCGAATACACACTCCCATCAGTACTGTAGGCCGAATACACACGCCCATCAGTACTGTAGGCCGAATACACACTCCCATCAGTACTGTAGGCCGAATACACACTCCCATCAGTACTGTAGGCCGAATACACACTCCCATCAGTACTGTAGGCCGAATACACACGCCCATCAGTACTGTAGGCCGAATACACACTCCCATCAGTACTGTAGGCCGAATACACACTCCCATCAGTACTGTAGGCCGAATACACACTCACATCAGTACTGTAGGCCGAATACACACTCACATCAGTACTGTAGGCCGAATACACACTCACATCAGTACTGTAGGTCGAATGCACACTCCCATCAGTACTGTAGGCCGAATACACACGCCCATCAGTACTGTAGGCCGAATACACACGCCCATCAGTACTGTAGGCCGAATACACACGCCCATCAGTACTGTAGGCCGAATACACACGCCCATCAGTACTGTAAGCTGCCCGAGGCACCAGCAATACACACTCCCATCAGTACTGTAGGCCGAATACACACTCCCATCAGTACTATAGGCCGAATACACACTCCCATCAGTACTGTAGGCCGAATACACACTCCCATCGGTACTGTAGGCCGAATACACACGCCCATCAGTACTGTAGGCCGAATACACACTCCCATCAGTACTGTAGGCCGAATACACACTCCCATAAGTACTGTAGGCCGAATACACACTCCCATCAGTACTGTAGGCCGAATACACACTCCCATCAGTACTGTAAGCTGCCCGAGGCACCAGCAATACACACTCCCATCAGTACTGTAGGCCGTAGGCCGAATACACACGCCCATCAGTACTGTAGGCCGAATACACACTCCCATCAGTACTGTAGGCCGAATACAATACACTGTACGAATGCACACTCCCATCAGTACTGTAGGCCGAATACACACGCCCATCAGTACTGTAGGCCGAATACACACTCCCATCAGTACTGTAGAATACACACGCCCATCAGTACTGTAGGCCGAATACACACGCCCATCAGTACTGTAGGCCGAATACACACTCCCATCAGTACTGTAGGCCGAATACACACTCACATCAGTACTGTAGGTCGAATGCACACTCCCATCAGTACTGTAGGCCGAATACACACGCCCATCAGTACAATACACACTCCCATCAGTACTGTAGGCCGAATACACACTCCCATCAGTACTGTAAGCTGCCCGAGGCACCAGCAATACACACTCCCATCAGTACTGTAGGCCGAATACACACTCCCATCAGTACTGTAGGCCGAATACACACTCCCATCAGTACTGTAAGCTGCCCGAGGCACCAGCAATACACACTCCCATCAATACTGTAGGCGGAATACACACTCCCATCAGTACTGTAGGCGGAACACACACTCCCATCAGTACTGTAGGCGGAATACACACTCCCATCAGTACTGTAGGCCGAATACACACTCCCATCAGTACTGTAGGCCGAATACACACTCCCATTAGTACTGTAGGCCGAATACACACTCCCATCAGTACTGTAAGCTGCCCGAGGCACCAGCAATACACACTCCCATCAGTACTGTAGGCCGAATACACACTCCCATCAGTACTGTAAGCTGCCCGAGGCACCAGCAATACACACTCCCACCACTACTGTAGGTATTAAACCGGGAAAGGCTAGGTGGCTTCTATGGGCGAGAGGGACAGTTACCAGCGGCACCTCCAGGTCTTTAAGGAAGGTGATGCCACTCCATAAGGCAATGCTAGCTCAAACTAACCACAGGCAGTGAACAACAAGTTTAGCTACCCTACATCAGCAGTGAGCAGTGCAAACATTTAGTAATAATGTACAGTGCAGAACACTTGGGTTGGCAGAGCATCTGCTTGCAATATAGTAAGTGCAAAACAGACAGAAAGGAAGAAGCTTACTGTAGTTCTTATTGTTGAGGCCCTTCGTGTACCTCATACCCTTTCGTCTGTTGTTGAACTCTTCCATTCCTGCATCATTGGAATAGTAGGATAGAGTTATCCCTAAACACTCATCTAAAGTCAGTTTGAGTGTTTCCTTCCGTAATAATTAATGGTAAGATTGGAGAGGGTTGGAGCTCGTGTTGCAAAAATCTGGTAACTTTCCCAAAATTCCCCAGTTTTCCCGAAATCCCGGCTGGAAGATTCCCGGAATAGGCAGAAATCTGGAATCCTCCAACCAGGATTTCTGGAAAACCTGGGAATCTTGGGAGAGTTACTGGATTTTTGCAACCCTAGGTGGAGCCGATCCTTGATCATTGGGCAACCTTAATCTGGAGCTGCCATCCTCATAATTATAATTACCATGGCCAGTTTATTGTCCATGCTTTTAATTGATCAAGTTTTCCTTCCTAATCTTCTGTTGCTGCAGCAGCCAGACCAGCTGGCAATCTGATGCAAGCGCTCTGGTTTAGGCAGTTTACTACCAATACAAATCCCATGCATCTTTGGTGAGGAACATGAAGAGTGTGTGTGAGCCATTCTCACTGTAGCTCTAAGAATGTGTTGTTTACACCCAGATAGAGACACAAATGCAGCCCCTGCCCCCATCTTAGGTGGAGGCTGCAGTTAACCTGTCTGAGACCAGGTGCCCTCTCACCTTTCCCCTCCTCTCTCTCCCTTCCTGTAATCCACTCTTGTACCTTCCTTCCCATCTTCTTCCTCCCTCCTTCCCTCCCTCCCCTGTCCTGTTATCCGTGGCTGAGGGCTTGAGATGGCTTACCAAGGCCTTTAATCTCTCCATAATGATATCATCACCCCCCCCCCATCTCTCTCTACGCCCCATCTACACTCCTCTATGGAGAGAGGGAGGAAGGAAAGGAGCGGAGTGAGGGTTAGCGGTTTAGGGAAGGTCACTGATGAGCTCAGTGGAGGAGGAGCAGGAGGAGGAGGAGGAAAATGAGTAACCCTCAGCCTTTCGTAGGAACCCCACACACACACACACAGAGGCGGGTAGGCCTGGCGTCTGGGATGTCGATGGAAGACAGTTCCATGGAGGAGTTGGTGGACCAGGGGTTGGGGATGGAGGAGACGGGACTGAGGAGGCCCTCTTTCAGGGAGACCTACCACCACGACTCCCTGCTGGCTCCAGACACAGACTTCATGATAGGTACTGTAGGTGTGGGAGGGCTAAAGGTGTGGGGAATGAAGAGGTGGGGTAGAATTTGCATAGGTAAAGTAACAGAAGGACAGGTTCTTGAGGGGGTGGGGTCTTTGAATTTGTTAAAATTGTATAATTATATTTTGGCAAAGCTTCGCTCACTTGGGGGTATTGGTGTCAGTGGATTAATAACAGGAGGCGTATGTGTGGGTATGCAGCAGGTTTGTGAACTTGTTATATGAATAGACATCTGATCATTCTGCCATTCACAAACCACACCATCTGGGAGAAGAGAATCCCAGATGACTTCCCTCCATCACCATCTCTGCTACAGGCCTCGGGTTTAGTTATGTTTTCAAAATGTTTGTTTTAGGGTTGTTGCCACGTTGTGTAGCGTGAGTCTACATAATGCCATTAGCATGTGTGTGTATAACCTGCGTGTGAGCGTGTGTGCACGCGTGTGTGGGTAGGCTATGCAGCAGCAGCAGAGATTGAGCTGTGTTCTACTAATTCCCTTTTCCAGGTCTGGGATTATGGGCTATTCTAATCCCGGTCCCATATGGGGACTCTGGAGGTGGCACAGGCTTGATGTCACAGCCAAAGACAGGAACAGAAACACTAAGTCACAGAGACACATGTAGCAGCCTTTACCTGGACGCATACAGTATGGCTACATAGAGAGGCTTACCTCCTGACCATTTGTTTCGTTTATTAGTTTAGTTTATTGGTCTTTCAGTATAATTTCCGGTCTCTTCACAGTTCTCATTAAAAACACTGACGGACTTTACGGTTAAAATAAAAAATGTTGAATAAATACAACAAATTTAAAGTGCTAAAAATGCACAAATCTAAAAAACTATTTTCATTTAGGAGCCTGCTTAAATAAGGTGTTGGTGATCGCTTGTATCTCTCCGTTAGACTTCTGGGATGGCCAGTTTTTTTTTTCTTCTACTATGATGACCTGTAACCAGCCTTAAAAATTCGTCTTCACATGGTCAAATCGAGGCACGGTTTAGTACGTCTGTCAGATAGCGTGCCCAAGCTGAAGGTACTATAGACATATAATAGCTACTGTGGATAAATAATTATAGTAGCTACTACAATCTGTGGTCTTCTTGACCCCCTATTTAAGGAAGACTGCTTTAGATGCACTTGGTGCCCCCTGTGAGATCTCCTGTGTACTGGCACGGTGTGTCAGTCACTGGTGTGTCAGCACCGGTTGTGTCTCACCTTTACCAATAGTCCGAGTGACATGTACTCCTGTAAATAGAAGACCTGGAAAGACCTGGACCTTAGTCCGTTCCGCTCTGACATCGCTTGTCCATATGTATATAGTCGGAGCTAGAAGCACAAGCATTTCGCTGCACCCGCAATAACATCTGCTAATCACGTGTGTGTGACCAATAACATTTGATTTGATCTATGAACTGGACAAGCTGCTTACAGGAGAACAACACAAGGACATGCAACCTGCACTAGGGTGAGAAGAGAGGAGAGGAGCATTAAAGATGATTCTCTCTCGCTCCTTGCTTTATATCGCTCTTTTGCTTCTCTCTCATTCTGTCTAACTCTCCATCTATCACGCCCTCTATCTCTCTCTCCATCTTTCTTTCTGTCCATCTCTCTTTTTCTCTGACAAAGTTTATCGGGGTGGGGGTGGGGGTGGGGTCACTCATACCAAAGAGGCTCAGTCTGGGGGATTATCATTGTGCTACTGCATAACGCACACATACACACACACACACAAAACATACACACACTCCAAACCCTACCGTTCAGGCTGAATTTGAGAGGATAGCAAGAGTGTATAAGCATGATCAAACCCTAACCCCTACACACACACACACACACACACACACACACACACACACACACACACACACACACACACAATCTCAGATCAAGGCTTTAAGCGATGTTGTAAACATCAGCGTGCCCTACATTGGCAGACACCACCCAGAGAGAGAGAGAGGGGAAGGGTGATAAAGGAGAGATAGATAATATCAACATTTCATAACCTCACCATGGACTCCATCTGGACTGGGATTCTACTCTTTCTGATCTGGATGTGATGCAGTTAGAGAGGTAGAGAGGCAAGGAAGAGAAGAGATCTCTGCTGTACTTGTTATCATCTTGGTGCGAGGCTGACGGGAGAGGACAGAAGAGGAGAGGAAGAGAGGAAAGAGGAGAGCTCCGTGTGGGTTCTACTGTGTGTGTGACGAAACTGGAACAGTGGATGGAGCAATGGAGATGAGATCCTAGCAGACACTAGCCAGCGGAACACACAGATAAAGAAAGAGATAGAGAGAGAGACGACCGTCACTCGGATGGAGGAAGAAGATATCGTCTGTCAGACAGTGAAAGAGAGGAGGAGGAGGAGGAGGTCTGGAGCGGAGGAAGGGTCAACCAGTATGAAGAATCTTTATGACAACTCCTCACCCCACAGAGTTTCCAATGGTACACGACAGCTTTCTGTTCTGTTTGTTTGTTTACTATTCCACCAGTCATTTATTACCATCTTTCTCATTGGGATTACGTCTACTAAAACCACACAGATGGTGTCTATTGTCTTGGTCTTTGTATTAGCGAATGTATTCAATTTAATCTCTGCGTGGTCTTACTCTCATATGGTTCAAGTTTTCGATCTCTTTCGTTTAAAAATGATTTTACGCCCATTTACGAAATGGTACCATTTCTTAGGATTGTTCTTCCTATTGACGTCGCTTATAGAAAATGGTCTCTTGGTTTTTATGCGAGTGGAATCTGTCAGACGGGATGCAGATGCCTGTCTATTGTCTGTGGCGTGTGTGTTGTTTGTATCAGCTTCTATGTCTACAGCATTTCATTTTTTTTGTGAGCGATATGTCTGAAGTGTGAAGACTTCACTTTGATGAGTCTGTATCGCTCACCTGGAACCATCAGAAACTCTTGGGTGGCTGCTAACATGGTCTTTCAATGCCCAATGGCCAGTGGCTGTGGTGGCGCTGGCTAGGTACAAATGGCTTTAGCTCAAAGGATTACAATGACCTATGTTGCTACCTTAACCTGGTGGCAGGCGGGATGGACATAGTGGACCATCTGACGTACCTGGAGCAGTGGCTTTAGCTCAGTGGGCTAACTCAATCGATGGTTGTGCTCCCCAGATGACCGTAGCTCAGCTGCGAGTGGCGTGGACGTGGCGGACCGCCTGACGTACCTGGAGCAGCGGATGCAGATGCAGGAGGATGAGATCCAGCTGCTGAAGATGGCCCTGGCCGACGTCCTCAAGAGACTCAACATCTCAGAGGAACACCAGGCCGCCAACACCAAGAAAGGGCCTGCTGGGAAAGGTACACAAACACAAGCACACACACACACACACACACACACACACATTTACGCTTACATTTTAGTTACTTAGCAGACGCTCTGATCCAGAGTGACTTACAATTCATCTCAAGATAGCTAGGTGGGACAACCTTATATCAGTCATAGAAAGTACATTTTTACTTAATAACATAGCTAACACCAAGTCAGACCTGGAAAGGGTTTGGGGGGGAGGGTTCAGATGTTTTTGGAAGATGGGCAGGGACTGCTGTCTGCTTCAGGGGAAAGCTGGTTCCACCATTGGGGTACCAGGATAGAGAAGAGCTTGGACTGGGCTGAGCGGGAGCTGCCCTCCCATAGTAGTGCTTAGGTTGGGATGTAGGGTTTGAGCATAGCCTGATGGTAAGGGAGGGGCAGCTCCTCTTGCTGCTCCGCAAGCAAGCATCATGGTCTTGTAGTGGATGCAAGCTTCGACTGGAAGCCAGTGGAGGAGCGGGGTGACATGAGAGAACTAGAGAAGGTTGAAAACCAGGCGGGCTTCAGCGTTCTGGATAAGTTGCAGGGGTTTGATGGCACAAGCGGGGAGCCCAGCCAACAGTGAGCTGCAGTAGTCCAGACGGGAGAGGACAAGTGCCTGGATTAGGACTTGCGCCACTTCCTGTGTGAGGTAGGGTCGTACTCTAGGGATGTTGTAGAGTATGAACCTCCAGGAGTGGATCACTGCTTTGATGTTTTAAGAGAACGACAGGGTGTTGTCCAGGGTCACGCCAAGGTTCTTTGCACTCTGGGAGGATAACACTGTGGAGTTGTCAACCGTTATGGATTGGTCTTTGAGCGGGCAGGCCTCCCCCAAGAGGAAGAGCAGTTCCGTCTTGTTGAGGTGGTGGGTCGCCATCCAAGTTGAGATATCTGCCAGGCACGCAGAGATGCGTGTCGCCACCTGGGTTTCATAAGGGAGGAATGAGAAAAGTAATTGAGTGTCATTCGCATAGCAATGATAGGAGAGACCATGTGAGGATACGACGGAGCCGAGTGACTTGGTGTATAGAGAGAAGAGGAGAGGGCCTAGAACCGAGCCCTGGGGGACACCAGTAGTGAGAGTACATGGTGCAGATACAGATCCTCTCCACGTCACCTGGTAGGAGTGTCTTGCCTGAGTGTGCATAGCCTTAGACGCCCAGCCCTGGAGGATCTGATGGTTCACGGTGTCGAAGGCAGCGGATAGATCTAGGAGGATGAGTAGAGAGGAGAGAGAGTCGGCTTTGGCAGTGAGGAGAGTGTCTGTGACACAGACAAGAGCAGTCTTGGTTGAGTGACCCGTCTTGAAGCCTGACTGGTTAGGGTCAAGAAGATTGTTCTGAGAGAGATAACGAGAAAGTTGATAAGAGACAGCACGCTCAAGTTTTTTTAGAAAGAAAAGAAAGAAAGGATACAGGTCTAGCGCTTTTGACGTCAGAGGAGTCGAGTGTTGGTTTCTTGAGGAGGGGAGCAACTCGGGCCATTCTGAAGTCAGAGGACACACACACACACACACACCCACATAAAAACATACACTTATTCCCTCCTCACCCATATTTCCCCTATGCAACAGCAGCTAGGCCTGTGTCTCTGGCCCTGCCGTCCAGACCATCAATGAACAGCCCTGCCTCTTTGAAGAAGAGTTACACAACCTCCACACTGCCCTCAACATCCACCGCACGGAACTACAGCCCCTTACCACCAGCATCAGCCAAGAGGTACAGTACACAATCACTAACCATCACCTGCAAACACAGAGAGGTACAGTACGATTACTATCCCTCTACTCTAACTCTAGCACTAGATACATTTCAACAAATTGATCATACACTTTCGGTTTTCTCACTCTTTCCAACGTTCCCCCCCCCCCCCTTCCGGGTTCTCCCTCAGTGGTGTGAAGAGTCCGGTAGGCAGTGTGAAGGAGAGTCCATGTATCTCTAAAACGGCTCGGCCTGGCCCCCGACCTGGCCCCCCAGGGTCCACAGTCCCCGGCAGTAAGAAAGCTGAAAGGTAGGTACGTCTGTGGCAGTAGGCCTAACAGGGAAGAGCTGTTTAAATGTGCTCTGAATGTACTGTTCTAGTCTATACGTCTCTTACGTTTTCTCAAATAGATCACCAGAGCAGGAGTTACAACTCTGTTCCTTGAAGGTCTGCTGGTTTCCATGCTTTTAAAAAAAAATCGGATACTGGCGTATATCTGTGTTAGGGTAACCTGGTATAACAACTAAAAGCAGCAGTACTGTGGCCCTCGTGGACAAGAGTTGTCCATCCTTGTTCTAGACTAGAGCGTGAGATTGACAATACTTTCCCTGCTTGTATGATGGAGCCTAACTTCTCCTTTCTCATTCTCTCCTGGCAGCAAAACCAAGGAGCCTGCAGCCAGTGTCGGTAAGAAAATGATTGAATTTCTACTGTAGTGTGCTCTTCCCACAGGCAGAGGGCAGCACTGAGCTGTACAACAGGACCTTGGGGAGAGGAATGGCCAGATTAATGGGAAACAGCTGTTGGTTAGATTGATCCTACTGTAACATGCCATTGGTAAATGGTATGAGTGCCGTGGTTCGAGTGGATGCTATACCTCCCAGATAGACTGACCTGATTCTGTGTTTCGTCCGTAGGGTTGAGGCAGGTGACGCACTGTAAAGGTAGGCCTCAGTCCAACCTCCTGGAATAACACTCTTAACCGTCTACAGGGTATGTTAGTCTAGCTCTGTATACTATGCCTGCATACTCCACCGCCTGTTCCTGATCCCATGCATTATCTATCTCTAGAAAAGACAACGTCTGTCAAGTTTGTCAAGTTTTATGAAATCAAATCTTATCTGTGGCAAATACATCTTCTGGTTTCTAATGTACGAGTCAGCACTGTATTTGAACACTTGTTTTATCCTTCTCTCTCATTTTCTCACCATGTCTCACCATGACTTCTCATCCCCTCCCATTCCCCCTCCTCCACACACATCCTCCCTTCTCTTGCTGTCATCTCTACCCTTTCCCCTCGCACCCCAACACTTCAAAACTTCATTTTGTCCCCTACTCTCACCCTTGGCCGTCACCCTTACCCCTCATTTCACCTCTTCACTTAGTGACTATGCAGATCTATCTGAACCCCCTAACAAGAAGGACTGGGTCTTCTGAAGCGGCCAAATCAGCCCCCACGGTCCCCAACTCTAGACCCACCAGAACCCCCACCCCTCCTCAGACCAAAGGAGGCCCCCCCACCTCAGACCGAACTAAGCCCGAGACATGCAAAACACCCCCCGCCTTCACCCTCCCCCTGCAGAAAAGCACCAATCAGAATATGTATTCTTCCATGGAAATGTCCAATTACAAAAGCCCCCTCAAATCACCAAGCCAGTACTTCCAAATCTGTTACTAAGGCAATAGGGTAGGGTAGGAGGAGGTAGAGGTTGCTCCTAACCATTTAGAAGTAGAGGTTGTCTTCAGTAATGTTTGAGATTGACTGATACTTACACCGTTTTGGTTTTGAGGTGTTTAGTTTCACCAGCAGTAAAGGGAATAGTGAGTTTGTTTGTTTTGTTGCTTTTCCTAGCACCATCCGTGACCATAGTCCTCTTATCTTTTTCCCCTGTTTAATTTCTTACATATTTCTGTCTGTCAACTGAAAGCCTGTGTTTTTTTTCTCCTGATCCTTTCTGTTTTAATGTCTCCATTTTGTGTGTGTGCTTTGTAGTTTTATTTCAGTAAAATATGAATCATCTCCCTGACTTTGGGGATGTATGAGTGAATTCTCTTATTTGGTTTATGAGTGTATTTGTCTTGTCTCTGTTGACAGCCATTAAACATTTCAGTCATCACCTACTTCGACTACTGTCTATGTAATAATATCAATGTAATAATGTCATAACAATGAACAGTATTATTACAAGATATTTCCAAGATATTTCCATGGTGTTTTGAGTTGTAGTGTGTGTGTGTGTGTGTGTGTGTGTGTGTGTGTGTGTGTGTGTGTGTGTGTGTGTGTGTGTGTGTGTGTGTGTGTGTGTGTGTGTGTGTGTGTGTGTGTGTGTGAGCAGCACCCTCTTGTGGATATACGTCCAACTCGCAGAAACTGTAAGCCTAGGCATACACGAGGATCAGAATGCTAGATTTATGCGACCAAACACTCAGTGAAAACATTAAATTAGGTAGGCTAGTTTACAGTAGTTGAGTCAGTCATCGTCCCACTGATGTTGTCCTTGGCCCCGCACTTTGCCTGCATACAGGTGTCAGGTGTCCTGGCCCCAAAACCGCATCACCCACACGACTAAAGGACTCGACTTGTGTTTAACCTTACAACCCCATCTGTTTAGGCCTACCTGTCAGAGAGGAACAGGCAAACAGCTGGCCATCACACCTGTCGTGTAGACGACTGACATGGGCTCAAACGGGATGGATATGACAGGGAGATCCAATTCCTATCATCATGGAGGCCTACTATTTCATTAAGACCTGGTACAATATTACCTGGTGGTGTTGGCATGGTCACAGACTTAGTGGTCACACTTCAAAATAGAACCCGCAAGATATTTTGGACCCGGCCATTGCATATCATTGGTTTGGAGAGGATTTTTTTTATTTTTAACTTACAGTAGCTGAAACATATATATATATATACATATATATATATATATATATATATAGTGACTATACATATATATATATATATATACATATATATATATATATATATATATATATATATAGTGACTATACATATATATATATATATATAAATATATATATATATATAAATATATATATATAGTGACTATACATATATATATATATACATATATACATGTACTGGGAGCGTGGACACGCAGGAGGAAGGGATAGAGAGAGAGTGTGTACATGGGATATGTGTATACACTCTCTCTCTCTACCCCTATCCCCCCCATATACACTCTCTCTCTCTCTCTCTCTACCCCTATCCCTCCCATATACACACTCTCTCTCTCTCTACCCCTATCCCTCCCATATACACACTCACTCTCTCTCCCTATCCCTCCCGCGCGTCCACGCTCCCAGTGCTGGAGGAAGGGAAGATGGCACCTCAGAAGCCGCTGTCAGCCAGACCGACCAGTCTCTCGTCAGGACAGCTCTCCGTGGCGATCTGAACGATGGCACCGACATCACCGGCACCACCTCGAAAGGGACTAGAGAGAGATTCGCTTTAAATAAAAGAGACTAAAAACTGTGGCATCCGTGTGTAGCATTTTCCCCACGCTGTCGCCTTTCCAGCATCTGCTTGCGCTGCACATCCGCGGCAGGCTTCGTACAATCGGCGCCTAGGCTATTATTAATAGCTAGATAATAAATCGTAGAACATTCGCATCGCCTATATTCTGGACTGAGAGAATCGTCCGGGAAGGGAAAACGACAATAGGCTACAGGTCGTTCTTCATTTATCACTACGGTGGAGAGGAGAGGAAGATGAGGTAAGCAAAAGCATGCGCTTGCTTTTTGATTCAGACGGTTCGCGTTATTAACGCACAATGAACGACTCACACAGGCTGCGGCTGCACGGCTGGATGAGATTCGAGGACGCATTTTATTGGATTTCAAGGGAAAGCCTGTTGTCGGATAAGACGAAAATACCCAATTAATAGTATACCGTTTTATTCGTGCTGTCGAGGCAACATGTATGCCGTTATTATACCCCGGTTTTTATTATAAAATGTGCGTTTTTAGGATGACCGGCGACTGGGATACCTGTTCTGTAGGCCTATTTGGGCCTGTGAGGTGGGGTAGCACAGTGCAGTGTAGCTGTGAATTCTCCCTGTGAACAAGGGTGAATGAATCTGATCGGTGTCAAAAAGCAACGAGCAAGGGCATGCATGGTTTCTATCATTTCATGGACAGGAGAGAAAGCATTGATTAAACACGCAAGCAAACGTCTCCGGTCCTCCCGCTCGGTCTCCCATCCCATCTCTGTGATGTGTCACCGAGGGTGTGGTCTGCAGAGGGAAGGGATCTGTTGTCATAGAAACCAGACTACACGTGCGTCATGTGTAACATGGTGATAAGTGGTGGTCATAACATAGACATATAATTAATTCCATTCTAATTCTTTTCTGGATTATAAATGGTTCCAGAGAATTAGAATGGCATGGAATTGGAATTTCCATTCTATGATTCTGATTCTATGGGCCTTTATGGATTATATGGCACATTATTCTAATCACAACATCAACTCATTGGATTTCACATGACCAAAAACAACTTACAAATTGAATTGAATCAGGCCATCCATCGAAGCTTGTATCTAAAAGTCCATATCTAAACCAGGTACAATTGAGACATCAGGCCTAGAGGTCCAGCAACATGCTCAGGTGAACACACACACACACTCACACACACACACACACACACACACACACACACACACACACACACACACACACACACACACACACACACACACACACACACACACACACACACACAAGGCTTCTAACCTCTAAGGGTTTTTTCCTGATTTAAAAAGGACTCATTAAAACAAATTAACACACAGGTTGACTGGTATGTGGTCAGTGTTTACTTCCAACACAGGGAATTCTTTCCCCTCTTTGTGTCTCGTGTAACCGGTGTGAAATGGCTAGCTAGTTAGTGGGGTGCGCGCTAATAGCATTTCAATCGGTGACGTCACTCGCTCTGAGACCTTGAAGTAGTGGTTCCCGTTGCTCTGCAAGGGCTGCAGCTTTTGTGGAGCGATGGGTAATAATGCTTCGTGGGAGGCAGTTGTTGATGTGTACAGAGGGTCCCCTGGTTCGAGCCCAGGTAGGGGCGAGGAGAGGGACGGAAGCAAAACTGTTACAATTGTATTGATAGTATTGAGTATTGATCGTCTTCTCTGTTTCATGACCAGCACCTCCCACTGTTTCAAAATCCATTTGCACTATTCCCCCTTCAATCTCACTGAGCCATACCCAGAACCCAGTTGTTCTATCGAATCTCACACCTCATGGGCGAGCACACCCACCCTAACCAATAGGGACAGTTCTTCCTGGACAACCTGGTGGAGGTTGGGCCGATTAGATCACCCAGCCAATCAGAACTTACTATAGTGCCACGCTGAACCGAGACCAATCCACAGAGGCTTTACTGTCGCTCTGTGGTGACTGCCAGCCTTTGGCACAGGTCTGCTGCTGCAGGCAGAGAAACCCCAGGTTGAGGCTAATTGTCATTGGCAGTGTTTGTGTGATCTCTCTCTTTCTCTCTCTCTCTCTCTTTCTCTCTCTCTCTCTCTCTCTCTCTCTCTCTCTCTCTCTCTCTCTCTCTCTCTCTCTCTCTCTCTCTCTCTCTCTCTCTCTCTTTATAGGATGCATCTCCCAAGGTCAGAGTGGGACTGTGCCCACGGTCAGCCAGTACCCTTTATGCCCACTAGGCAGTCTTCCCTGCCCCCTCCCCACCTCTTCTGCTGTCTCCCTTTCTTCACGCAAGCCTCCAGCTTACTCTTCCCCCTCCTCCATTGTCTATACAGTCCATACTCACTCATCCCCTCTCTGATTCTCCCTGCTGTCTCCTACCTCTCCTTTACCCTCTCCCTTTCCCTGCCACCCTGGCCTAGAGAGCATTCCATGTACCAGTATTTCCCAACCCTGGTCCCCGAGTATCCCCAACAGTACACATATTTATTGTAACCCTGGACAAGCACACCTGATTCAACTTGTCAACTAATCATCAGGCCCTCGATTAGTCGAATGAGGTGTGTTTGTCCAGGGACACAAAGAAACTGTAGTGTTGGGGGTACTCAAGGTCCAGGGTTGGGAAACACTGGCATATACTGTACCCTACCTAAGACACTTTTCATCAACCGTTCCTGTATGCTCTAACCCTTACTGTGCCCTACGCTAACCTAAGCTAACCCCAACTGACTGACTACAGTGGTTATATAATGTCTGTGTCTATTCACCCAGTTCTGTCTGGGGATTAAAACATGTTCATGTATACGGTTATAGAGATGTACTGTAGGTGGCATCGTTGACTGTGGTTCAACCATTCATTTGTATTGGTTTAGTAGTCTCTGTGTGTGTGTGTGTGTGTGTGTGTGTGTGTGTGTGTGTGTGTGTGTGTGTGTGTGTGTGTGTGTGTGTGTGTGTGTGTGTGTGTGTGTGTGTGTGTGTGTGTGTGTGTGTGTGTGTGTGTGTGTGTGTTTGTTTTGATTTCATGTACATTCTTGATCGATTGTGCCTGTGTCTGTGTACTGTGACCAAATTTCAACACATGTGAGCCTCCATGCTGTGTGTAGGCCTGCAAGTGATTGTTGATCTCTCCAACAGTGACCTAGTGACCATTGATTTTAACCAGATGAAGTCAGCTCTATAGGTCAAGCATACATTAGTCAAGGTTACAGACTCAGAACTTCACTGGTTGCGTCCCAATACCACATCTATATAACCGAGTGTACAACTTTTGTCCATGGCCCATAGCATCGCAAGTGGCACCCTATTCCCTATATATAGGTAATAGGTTGTCATTTGGAATGCAGACACTGTTTCCATGCAGAGTCAGCCTATACTGGACTAAAAGCTGTTTTCACTGTTGGTTGACACACAGTGACCTGTATTTAGTCACGTTAATGATGAATTTCAAATCGTTGATAGAGTTTTTTATTTGATCAGACTTACCCCAAGTGAATGGGGTTTTGCTGAATTGAACAAATATTGCTGTTTCTGGCACATTAACGTAGTGAATGGGGGTAAACGGACATGTGGAATTTTTTAAGATGGTCATACTACGGATATTATTGATTTGGAATTTTAGGACCCCTCTAGGTATATTACAAAAATACAGTACCAGTCAAAATGATGGACACACCAACTCGTTCAAGGGTTTTTCTTTATTTTACTATCTTCTACATTGTAGAGTAATAGTGAAGACATCAGTACTATGAAGTGGCACATATGGAATCAAAAAAAGTGTTAAACAAATCAAAATATATTTTAGATTTTAGTTTCCTCAAAGTAGCCACCCTTTGCCTTGATGACAGTTTTGCACACTCTTGGCATTTTCTCAACCAGCTTCATCTGGAATGCTTTTCCAACAGTCTTGAAGGAGTTCCCACATATGCTGAGCACTTGTTGGCTGCCTTTCCTTCACTCTGCTGTCCAACTCATCTCAAACCATCTCAATTGAGTTGAGGTCAGGTGATTGTGGAGGCCAGGTCATCTGATGCAGCACTCCATCACTCTCCTTATTGGTCAAATAGCCCTCACACAGCCTGGAGGTGTGTTGGGTCATTGTCCTGTTGAAAAACAAATAATAGTCCCACTAAGCGCAAAACCAGAAGGGATTTCGTATCACTGCAGAATGATGTCGTAGCCATGCCGGTTAAGTGTGCCTTGAATTCTAAATAAATTACAGAGAGTGTCACCAGCAAAGCACCCCCACACTATCACACCACCTCCTTCATGCTTCACAGTGGGAACCACAAAATGCGGAGATCATCCGTTCACCTACGCTGTGTCTCATAAAGACAGTGGTTGGAACCAAAAATCTCAAATTTAGACCACCGGTCCAATGTCCATTTCTTGGCCCAAGCAAGACTCTTCTTCTTATTGGTGTCCTTTAGTAGTGGTTTCTTTGCAGCAATTCGACCATGAAGACCTGATTCATGCAGTCTCCTCTGAACAGTTGATGTTGAAATGTGTCTGTTACTTGAACTCTCTCTGAGGCATTTATTTGGGTTGCAATTTCTGAGGCTGGTAACTCTAATGAACTTATCCTCTGCAGCAGAGGTAACTCTGCGTCTTCCTTTCCTGTGGCGGTCCTCATGAGAGCCAGTTTCCTCATAGCGCTTGATAGTTTTTGCGACTGCACTTGAAGAAACTTTCAAAGTTCTTGAAATTGTCCGGATTGACTGACCTTCATGTCTTAAAGTAATGATGGACTGTCGTTTTCCTTTGCTTATTTGAACTGTTCTTGACATAATATGGACTTGGTCTTTTACCAAATAGGGATATCTTGTATGTCAACCCTACCTTGTCACAACACAACTGATTGGCTCAAACGCATTAAGAAGGAAAGAAATTCCACAAATGAACTTTTAACAAGGCACACCTGTTAATTGAAATGCATTCCAGGTGACTACCTCATAAAGCTGGTTGAGAGAATTCCAAGAGTGCAAAGCTGTCAAGGCAAAGGGTGGCTACTTTGAAGAATCTCAAATTTAAAATATATTTTAACACTTTTTTGGTTACTACATGATTCCTTATCTGTTATTTCATAGTTTTCATGTCTCCACTATTATTCTACAATATAGTAAAATAGAGAAAAACCCTTGAATGACTAGGTGTGTCAGACGAGTCCCGTGACACTTGTGGGGGTTGTAGAGCAAAACGGAGAGCACCATCATGTTCGCGAGAATGGAAAGTCAATTTGTCAGTTTGAATAGAAAGTTTTCATGGAAAGTCAATTTTACTGTATTGTACTGTGTGTCTTAGACAGTACTTGTTTTGAATCCGTATTTGTATTACCATATTTATATCACAGTAGATGTACTGTAATATGAAATACAGAATTTTACTTGCCATGAGCTGCCTGTAAACTACCGTCAAACTCCCAGTAACCCCTTTACAGTGTGTGTCCCAGTCATCTTATTACATCTTATTACATGTTAATCCTATTAGCAGGTGATCAGTGAGAGTTTCCAGCGGTCTGTCAGTCAGTAGCAGGTTGGTTAGTGTACATCCAGGGGGAAATCGTTGGGCTGCCAGTTGTCCTGCAGTCTTCTACTACTGCTGGATTAGATTAGGAGTGTCCTTTTAAATCCACAAACGATTCCTACATTGGGGTCTCTCAGGATGTGTGTGAGTGGGTATTTTGGGGGACATATGTTTGTATGGTGACGGTAAGCACGGTTTAAGCCTGTTCGCATGGCATGATGTGTTTGTTTGTGTTTGTGTGTGTGTGTGTGTGTGTACGTGTGTGTCTCGTTCTGTTTTTTTGTTTGTTTCTTGTGTGTTCAAATTCATGCTTCAAGTTAACTTGATGTCACTCTTTTCTCAGCATTTCGTGAACTCCACAAAGTCACACCAATAGAGACCTCAGATAATACTCTCTCATTGCTATGAATATAGAGTCCCCCCCCCCCCCCCCTCTCTCTCTCTCTTTCTCTGTGTGATGGTATTACTGTCTCCTGTTAATTGCTGATTGATTGTCTGTACTGTGACTGTGATCTCGTGTTAATCTGCTGCTGTGACACTAATCAGTTAAAAACCTTTAACGAGGAGACAGTAAACCGACCACTAACAAGAGGCTAACGAGCGGAGAGACTCATTCGTCTCGTCCGCTGGAAACACCGAAGGAGTTTAGAGGAACCGGAATGGAAGAAGTGGAGCTGGTGTCAGTCTGTAACGCTGTACATATACTGTAAAACACAAGTTTAGGTCATTTATTTTTCTCCAGCAGATCCCATTCATAGCATAACACTTCTGGCTAGCTGTCGTTTGTTTCTAGACTGTATATCCTGAAGTATGTGGAAAACACCTTCTAATGAGTGGATTTGGCTATTTCAGCCAGAACCGTTGCTGACAAGTGTATAAAATGGAGCACACAGCCATGGAATCTCCATAGACAAATATTGGCAGTAGAAATGGCCTTACTGGAGAGCTCAGTGACTTTCTACGTTGCACCATCATAGGATGCCACCTTTCCAACAAGTCAGTTTGTCAAATGTCTGTCCTGCTAGAGCTGACCCGGTCAACTGTAAGTGCTGTTATTGTGAAGTGGAAATGTCTAGGAGCAACAACACCTCAGCCGCAAAGTGGTAGGCCACACAACCTCACAGAACGGGACCGCTGAACAGTGAGAGTAGAGTACAATATTAGTTTGTAAATCCCTATTTAGGAAATGGATTTATCACAGCATGCATCATCAATGATTTACAATGACAGGACATGCAACAATGACCAACACATGATAAAAAAAATATAAAAAACATTAAGACACAAACTCACATGCACCAACCATAGTATCCATGAAACAATAGTCTGATTCAAGTGCTGTTTTCTATTCTAGAAACGCGTTCTCTGGAGTGATGAATCACGCTTCGCCATCTGGCAGTCCGACGGACTAATCTGGATTTGGCCAACTGTAAAGTTTGGTGGATGAGAAATAATGGTCTGGGGCTGTTTTTCATGGTTCGGGCTAGGCCTCTTAGTTCCAGTGGAGGGAAATCTTAATGCTACAGCATACAATGACATTCTAGACGATTATGTGCTTACAACATTGTGGCAACAGTTTGGGAAAGGCCCTTTCCTGTTTCAGCATGACAAATCCACCATGCACAAAGCGAGCTCCATACAGAAATGGTTTGTGGAGATCGGTGTGGAAGAACTTGACTGGCCTGCACAGAACCCTGACCTCAACCCCATCGAACACCTTTGGGATGAATTGGAACACCGACTGCAAGCCAGGCCTAATTGCCAAACATCTGTGCCCGACCTCACTAAAGCTCTTGTGGCTGAATGGAAGCAAGTCCCCGTAGCAATGTTCCAGCATCTACTGAAAAGCCTTCCCAGAAGAGTGGAGGCTGTTATAGCAGCAAAGGGGGGACCAACTCCATATTAATGCCCATGATTTTGGAATGAGATGTTCGATGAGCAGGTGTCCACATACTTTTGGTCGTATAGTGTAGATAACGGATGCACTTAAATCTCCTAGTGAGTGAATTAGGACATTTCATTAAGCACTGAAAGCGTGTGGACAATCGATCTGGCTCGATGCATATTGATTTGGGTTGATGTGTGTTGGCGTGTGTGGTTGGTGGCGTGTGACCCATATGTGTGCTGGTTTCTGCTGGGCTAGGGGTGACCACCCGATATAATTCAATTTACTGTCATTCTAGTTCCATGGCAGCCCCTACTACTCTGTGCACCAGAGAGAGAGTAGGCTACTAGAGACAGTAGAGAGAGAGATGGGAATCTTTGTTTGCCAATCAAGGTTCGAATCATACGTTGAGGTTGAAGATACCTTGAAACTCAGCCAGGTCACCCTTGATACAAGTCAGTATTCGACGTCCATCCATGTCAGAGGACGTCTGGAGACGATGCGGAAATTGGCCACTAGGCGCAACAGTGAGTGCTGTTACCTTCAAGTAGGTTTCGGGATTTGCTAGGGTGCTGTGGACGGGGATGGCGGATGGTTGTACGCATCTGTTTCTTGTGCCAAAGGTTGCATGTTCAAATCCAGCGATATAAAGTATTTTTAGCAATTTTTGTTTTAAGCATTTCCCAAACCTTAGCCATTCAGAGTTAATAGCTAATCTTAAGATTTCTGAAGTAATATATGGATGAACTTTGACGTGAGACTGTAACTAGCGGCCTGGACTTACAGTGCAGTCGGTAAGTATTCAGACACCTTCACACAATAACCCATAATGAAAAAGCATAAACAGTTTGGAAAGGCACACACCTGTCTATATAAGGTCCCACAGTTGACAGTGCATGTCAGAGCAAAAACCAAGCCATGAGGTCGAAGGAGTTGTCCGTAGAGCTCCGAGACAGGATTTTGTCGAGGCACAGATCTGGGGAAAGGTACCAACATTTTTTTGCAGCATTGAATGTCCCCAGGAACACAGTGACCTCTATCATTCTTAAATGGAAGATGTTTGGAACCACCAAGACTCTTCCTAAACACAGTCCGGCCAAACTGAGCAATCGGGGTAGAGGGCCCTGGTCAGGGAGGTGACCAAGAACCCGATGGTCACTCTGATAGAGCTCCAGAGTTCCTCTGTGGAGATGTGGAAATCTTCCAGAAGGATAGCCATCTCTGCAGCACTCAACCAATCAGGCCTTTATGGTAGAGTGGCCAGATGGAAGCCACTCCTCATTAAAAGGCACATGACAGCCAAGTTGGAGTTTGCCAAAGGGCACCTAAAGACTCTCAGACCATGAGAAACAAGATTCTCTGGTCTGATGACACCCAGATAGAACTCTTTGGCCTGAATGCCAAGCGTCACATCTGGAAGAAACCTGGCACCATCCCTACTGTGAAGCATGGTGGTGGCAGCGTCATGTTTTTCAGCGGCAGGGACTGGGAGACTAGTCAGGGTCGAGGGAAAGATGAACGGAGCAAAGTACAGAGAGATCCTTGATGAAAAAATGACCTCAGACTGGGGTGAATGTTCACCTTCCAACAGGGCAACGACCTGGCACACTGCCAAGACAACGCAGGAGTGTCTTCGGGACAAGTCTCTGAATGTCCTTGAGTGGCCCAGCCAGAGCCCAGACTTGAACCCGATCTAAAATCTCTGAAGAGACCTGAAAATAGCTGTGCAGCGATGCTCCCCATCCAACCTGACAGAGAGCTCGAGAGGATCTCCAAATACAGGTGTGCCAAGCTTGTAGCGTCATACCCAAGAAGACTCGAGGCTGTAATCGTTGCCAAATGTGGTTAAACAAAGTCCTGTGTAAAGAGTCTTTTTTTTTTTTTTACTGTTTTTGCTTTGTCATGTAGTATGTGCATTTCGCTATACTCGCAATAACATCTGCTAACCATGTGTATGTGACCAAAACTATTTGATTTGATTTGATGTGATCTGAGCCATAGGGCAGACTCATAATCTACTACTATCAGATTAGAGGGGGGGGGGGGGGTTACAGCTCCGCCGGTAAACATGTATTTTCTACAGCGCATCTGGTAACAATGACCCAGCAAATTACATTGGTTGTCACTCAATTAATAAAGCCTATGATTTAATATTGCGAAAGCTGTTTTATAAACATCTGGATGCTGATGGTGCCACGCAGATGTAGCCTACGAATATTAGAATAGGGTAGGCCAGGTTTAGTGATGAGCAGTTTGCGAACGGTTCTTTCTTTTTGAATGAGTCTTTCTATTGACTCGAGAGCCATGATTTGTTTTTCGTTTTAGTCGTTTGTTTGGCCTGCTTGTGCTGGCTGCAACGAGTCCTACAGCAGGATTAATGGTGTTTACAGACAGGCTGCGGTAAACAACGGTCTCATAGAGTCAATGGGGGTAGGGTGACGGGCTGAATAAAACGCAAGCAGATAAATTAAGTCTTGAGTGGCCGCTGTGCACGGTTGATCAATGAGCAGAGTTCATCTTGTCAACCAATCAATCAAGGTTTTAATGACAATGTTCGAGTTGACAACAACCGGGACCGCTGAGCTACAAATCAGGTTTGAGGAGTTAGCACGGTAACGTTGGTCAACTCTGAGTTGAACTCGGAATAACCTGTACCACGAAAGTGGATCACTTTTTAGCCCGGGACATTTCTTTGTCAATGAATCTTTCAGAACTAACCTTCTCCAGGGCAGGCTAACCCAATGGGCTAACTCCATTTATCCTGTATGAAGTGTCTGAGCCATGAGTTGAGGACCAATAAAATCAGATTATTCTCCCTCGTAAAGATTGCGTCATCATCCCCTTCATTTCAGAAAAATGACTGATAAAATCTAAAAATCTAAAAAATCTATTTTTTTGTGTGTGTAAAAAAAAACGTGTCATGTTAAAATACCTATCACATTACACATTTTGTAATAACAAATGCATTTAAAACTTCACGTACAGTAAAACTTGTGTGACTTAAATACAATTATTTTATCGATGGGATTGGGGGGAAAAAAGGTGATTGTGCATTGAGAACCATACTAAAGCACACCAAAATAATAAAAGAAAGATGGCACTTCGAAAAGTCTAGTTCTCTCTCTCTGCTGAATTTAAAACTGATAACTGATCACATGGTGAGCGAATGAACGCAATGAATTGATTATTGGAAGTCCGGTTGCGGCTCCCGCTAGACCACGTTTAAAATGTATCAAGAAATAATCGCATCTGTATGCCTAGCAATCAACAAATGTGCGTTGTTTAAAGCACACGTTTACAAGTCTTAGTCACAAATGACAGCTTCAAGAAGCCCACCATGGCGAACGACGTGTGAGCGAGAGGCTTGGAGAATCATGACTCTTTCACGTTTTCAGTTCATTGTTCCCCGATAGGGGTTCCTGCGTGCTCTTTGTGTTACTGGCTTAAATGCACGAAATTAGTCGAAAGATTTGTTATTTTGACTGAACGAGTCCAAAAGATCAGTCAGTTAAAAGAGCCTAACACTAGGCCTACCTCCCGTTGGCATGAGATTCTGCGTCTTCCGCACTGTGCACACAGTTGTTATCAAATCAAATCAAATGTATTTATATAGCCCTTCGTACATCAGCTGATATCTCAAAGTGCTGTACAGAAACCCAGCCTAAAACCCCAAACAGCAAGCAATGCAGGTGTAGAAGCACGGTGGCTAGGAAAAACTCCCTAGAAAGGCCAAAACCTAGGAAGAAACCTAGAGAGGAACCAGGCTATGTGGGGTGGCCAGTCCTCTTCTGGCTGTGCCGGGTGGAGATTATAACAGAACATGGCCAAGATGTTCAAATGTTCATAAATGACCAGCATGGTCAAATAATAATAAGGCAGAACAGTTGAAACTGGAGCAGCAGCACGGCCAGGTGGACTGGGGACAGCAAGGAGTCATCATGTCAGGTAGTCCTGGGGCATGGTCCTAGGGCTCAGGTCCTCCGAGAGAGAGAAAGAAAGAGAGAAGGAGAGAATTAGAGAACGCACACTTAGATTCACACAGGACACCGAATAGGACAGGAGAAGTACTCCAGATATAACAAACTGACCCTAGCCCCCCGACACATAAACTACTGCAGCATAAATACTGGAGGCTGAGACAGGAGGGGTCAGGAGACACTGGCCCCATCCGAGGACACCCCCGGACAGGGCTAAACAGGACTTGCAGGTCAATGTCATACTCAGTCAGGAGAGAACGCACCAATTCAGTCGCAACAGATCAGATGTATTTTCAGAAGGCCGAAAAAAAATGAATATGAGTAAAAAACGTTATTGAACTGGCTTTTTGTAAAGGTTGAATCAGTTATGCATGCTTCATTTGGATCGGTTTGGGCTCCCACGACCTGATGCACTCTTATCTTAAACATTAGCTAATTAACTAACGTTAATTATAAACTGGGTGGTTTGAGCCCTGAATGCTGATTGGCTGAAAGCCGTGGTATATGAGACCGTATACCACGATATGACAAAACATTTATTTTTACTGCTCTAATTACGTTGGAAACCAGTTTATAATAGCAATAAGGCACCTCAGGGGGTTTGTGGTATATGGCCAATATAACACGGCTAAGGGCTGTATCCAGGCACTGTGTTGCGTCGTGCATAACAGCCCTTAGCCGTGATACATTGGCCATACACCACACCTCCTTATTACTTAATTACCTACCTAGCCATTTTTTAAAAGAAAGCCCAACTGATGCAGCATAGCACGTTAAAGATCCAATGTAGCCATTTTTATCTCTCCACTCTGTTTGCTACAAATATACGTTGTAACTTGTCACTCTGATCGTAAAAGCGCATTGTACATTTGCAGGTAATCAAGTCTTAGTGAATGAGAGAAAATGAGCCCCCTTTTACTCTACCCCCCCCCTCTCTTCTCTCTCTCTCTCTCTCTCTCTCTCTCTCTCTCTCTCTCTCTCTCTCCCCCCCCCCTATCCCTTTTTCTCTCTCTCTCTCTCTCTCTCTCTCTCTCTCTCCCCCCTCTCCCTCTTTCTCTCTCTCTCTCTCTCTCTCTCTCTCTCTCTCTCTCCCCCCCGCTCCCTCTTTCTCTCTCTCTCTCTCTCTCTCTCTCTCTCTCTCTCTCTCTCTCTCTCTCTCTCTCTCTCTCTCTCTCTCTCTCTGTCACGTCCTGACCTTAAGTTCCTTTTTTATGTCTCTGTTTTAGTTTGGTCAGGGCTTGAGTTGGGGTGGGCATTCTATGTTTTGTGTTCTATGTTTTCCATTTCTATGTGTTTGGCCTGGTATGGTTCCCAATCAGAGGCAGCTGGCAATCGTTGTCTCTGATTGAGAACCATACTTAGGCAGCCTGTTTTTCCCACTTGAGTTGTGGGTAGTTGTTTTCTGTCTCTGTGTCGCTACCAGACAGGGCTGTTTCGGTTGTGCTTACGGTGTGTGTCAGTGTTCAGCTTATCGATGAACTCTAACATGGACACTTACCACGCTGCATCTTGGTCCTCTCCTTCCAACAGCAGTTTCTGTCTCTCTCTCTCTCTTTCTCTCTCTCACACACAAACACACACACTTTCCCTATATCCCATCTGCCAGCTCCCTGCAGTGTGTGGTAATTAAAAAGATCAGCTTGTGTGATTCATCCTCTAGGCCTATATGTGCATTCGTGTCAGAGAGAGTGTGTGTCAGTTTGTGTGTCTGTGTGTACCAAGACCATTCAATCCCCTGAGAGGATGAGCATGTGTGAGTTACCCAAGAAGACAAGGGACGTCACAGATCTTTATACTCCCTCTCCTTTACTTCCTTTCTCTCTCTGTCGCTCTCTTTCTCTCTCTGTCACTGTCTCTCTCTCGCTCCCTTTCTCTCTCTCTCTCTCTCTCTCTCTCTCTCTCTCTCTCTCTCTCTGTCTGTCTCTATCTGTGTGTATATGTCAGGAATCGGGGTGAGAGGAGCGGCATTGGCCTCCTCCTTGACCGTTGTCAGATTTGTATCCCCACTTCCTCCCCTCCATCCTCCTCCCTCCTTGCATCTCATTAAGAATTGCCTCTCCTCTCCTTCTCTCTGAGGCCATGTACTCGTTGGATGATTACGGGTAAGGCTGACATTTCTCCTCCTTTTCCGCCCTCTGTCCGTTCGGTGTCGTTGTGTAGAGCATTGAGAAACGGTAGTAGATCTAATAGAACAGCCTTGACAACAAACACTTTGCAGACCTTGTACACTTGGTGTTTGGTCTGTTGTGAAGTGAGGCTTTTGTCAATAATGAAAACTGTTGTTGAATTTCTGAAGCTGTGTAGCCTACAGTAAACATGTATGTGTTCGTAAACCTGCGCCTGTGGTGACTGTCTTGATTTTGATTGACTGTGTGTGTGTGTGCTTGTTTGTATGACAGGGAGTGTGACTCGCTATACTTCTACATGTGGGGCGTTACATAGCACTGCGTGCGTGACACTAATAAAGCATTGCTAGCCTTGCGAGTGTTGGAACAAGGCCATTAAATACAGTGAGGCCATTAATATAATGAATGAAGCAGATAGGAAGGAAGGTTTCTGTCAGTGCAGGGGATTCAACAGCACTAGCAGAAGGTCTCCACTCTAAACCCCCCATGTGAGAGCGCTTGCCAAATCAGCTGTGGCAGGGTGTTGATTGGCAGCAGAGGCGATGGATCTGATTGGCTGCTGCAGCTGTCACTCCTGCCCAATCCCACGGCTCGTCAGGTCTCTGACCTTGGAGAGAGCCGTTAAACCTGATCAAGGATCAGCTTAGGGACAGCTGTCTGTACACACATACATACACACACGCCCTGCACTTCCCTTCTGGCAGAAGACACATTTCAGTTCAATGCAGTGCATTCAGTTGTGTAACTGACTAGGTATCCCTATTTCCCTTTCCCTGTGTTGGACAGAAGGCCATCTCCCCCATCATAACATTCTATGATGATCTATGAGACTGTATGAACTGCTTTTGTTTTTTTATAAAGTGCCATATTGATTGAATTAGTTGACTATAGAGTGGGGGAAAAAAACAATCCCCCCAAAATAATTGAAAAAATAAATATATAAAAAAAGAACGCTGTCTCCCCTGCGGTATGTGAATGATCTGACTGCTATAGTAACACTCTAGCGCTCAGACACACACACACACACACACACACACACACACACAGACACAGACACACCATGGACAGTAAAGACTAGATAATGCCCTCACGAAGAGTTCATTGTGTCAGCAGTCACAGATCACCAGGTTCTGATTGGACACAGCCTGTGTCCATGGCACACTGTCTGCTCAGCTCAGCTCGGTTGAAATGTTGTTGCATTACTACTAGCTCAATAAAGACAGAGATGGCAGAGACTGGACAGAGAGGTTGTCTGCTCAGCTTTGATGAAGACTCTGCCTGACAAAGACCAGTATATGATTGAAATTAAGGCTGGGCGACATGGTCAAACATCTTATCACAATATTTTTCACATTCTTGACAGTATGGTGGTATTTGAGCCTTTTTTTCTGTTTCTGAGCAATGAAAGTTCTAGTGAAGTAGTACAGTTTATAGACCTTTTCATTTCATTTAGCACTGTCACAACATATTGTTAAAGACGATATTGTATAAATCTGTACCCGTATGTGGCTCCATACCAGTATTGCTGATGCTGAATATCGCCCAGCCCTAGTTGGGGCGATATTACTGCTACTTGTTCAATAAAGATAGAGAATGGATGGCAGACTGACAGAGGGATTGGATTGGCTCGGCTTGGACCAGTGTGGTTGAAATGCTGTTTTTCTTCTGTACTCTGTCTGAATCAGTGTGTTGCTTGAGACCAACACACTTATTCCAGGAGCCTTCTATTGTCAGGGGAGCAGTTTGGTGAAGGGGGGGCAACCTCTCGGTTTTATTGACCTGAGCTTCTCTTCAGAGCACAGACACAACAACAGACTCAAGTCACAGTCCCTGTACTACAGGCACATAACGACTGGTAGCCAGTGGCTCCATTCTAATAGTCACTCTGTCACATGCTGATCTGTTTCACCTGTCCTCGTGATTGTCTCCACCCCCTCCAGGTGTCGCTTGTTATCCCCGGTGTATATATCCCTGTGTTTCCTGTCTCTCTGTGCCAGTTCGTCTTGTATGTTCCAAGTCAACCAGCGTGGTTTTCCCCCGTGCGCCTGCCTTTTCGATTCTCTTTTTCTAGCCCTCCCGGTGTTGAGCCTGGCCTGTTTCTGGACTTTGTACCCACCTGCCTGACCATTCTGCCTGCCCTGACCTCGAGCCTGCCTGCCACACTGTACCTCCTGGACTCTGAACTGGTTTTGACCTTTTCCCTGTCCATGACCATTCTCTTACCGACCCCTTTTGGATGAAATAAATATCAAAGACTCAAACCATCTGCCTCCCGTGTCTGCATCTGGGTCTGGCCTTGTGCCCTCATACTGTCTGAGTTAAATAGACTGTATCTCTGTTTATAAGAATCACAGGATACTGATAAGAATCAATTGCTTGATCAGAAACATTCCCACTGTACTGTATTGTACTCCGCCTTAATGCTTCAACCACATCAACCACCAATAATAATGGAACGATCCATGACAGACAGAATTAGACGAGTGCTACTAATACTGTTGAAAGAGATGGGAACCTGTCTCCGTAGGAATAGAAGGAATTCCTCCTCTGATTTCCCTTTCGGGGGAATGTGTCGATGCAGCCTAGGGATTTAGTGGGGTGGTTTGATATTTGAGCCGCAGATGAGATGATGGAGCTCTCCCCGGTAATATCAGATATATAATCTAACCTCTACGGTCCTCTGGAACATGGGATGGATACTTTACGTGTTAAACCGATCAGTGGTTTTTACCGCAGGCTCTTTTGAAGTCGTTTTCCGCTTCCAACCAGAGGGAGTGACGTCGACAGAAATGGACGGGATATGCAGTCGTTTTCCGCTTCCAACCAGAGGGAGTGACGTCGACAGAAATGGACGGGATGTGCAGTCGTTTTCCGCTTCCAACCAGAGGGAGTGACGTCGACAGAAATGGACGGGATATGCAGTCGAAATCCCTAAATGGGTGTGTGATGTCTAAGAAATGCAGGACGGTCAGTTCAGAAAGACAAAACGACGTGCCCGTTTTATCATTCCTTCCACACTATAGATCTGCGTGGTTTGGCGTTAGGGCTCCGTCAGGGTAGCTTACTGCCAGAGCCAAGCGTGATATGAAGTAGTGAGCGCGATAGGCTATACCCAAATCCCTCGATGGAAGAAACCCAGACAGGTGGAGGCTGGGGGTGGTGGTGGGATATCAGAAACAGCTGGCGCAGAGTGTGGTCGCTAGTCATAGCAACACGGCAAGCACGTGACATCCGGCGTGGAGGAAGCGTGTGTAGTGCTGGTAGACTGAATAGACGGCGTGTAATTAGAGTGTGAACCCAATTGGTGTAATATCAGCTGACGCAATCAGCCACACTCGGGGTTTCCCTACTGAACGGACTACGCTTCCTTTGTTAGGCATTTGGGATGGCAATGTGGCAATGGGAGGTTGCGTACAGTACTCTTAAGTACTTCCATATCGGTTCATATATCTGTGGTTCAGATATTTATTTGAACGAGAGACGCATTGGTATCTCTATTTACCCACCGGTGTGTGTTTCTCTATGTAAGCTGTGTGTGTGTGTGTGTGTGTGTGTGTGTGTGTGTGTGTGTGTGTGTGTGTGTGTGTGTGTGTGTGTGTGTGTGTGTGTGTGTGTGTGTGTGTGTGTGTGTGTGTGTGTGTGTGTGTGTTGTAGCTCCACCCCACCCTGGCATGCCACCTCGAATTAGACGCGAGAAAGACGGGAGCCATCGGATGAATTAACAACAGTCACTCCTCCTCTACTATGGGCTCTCCTCATCCCTCGCTCCGTGCGGGCTTACGCATCCCTGTTTCCGTCCAATCAGAGCGCCGGAAGAGGAGAGGAGAGAGGGATGTGAGGAGGGGGAGTAGAGGACCAGCAGCCTCTGGGGCTGGCGGCCAACTGCTCATATCACAGCTGGGAGGGGAGGGGATGGGGGAGAGGGAGGAGGGGAGAGAGGGATGGAGGGATGGAAGTGGAGGCTGTAATCCAGTGAGACACGCAGAGGAGAGGCAGTGTGAGGGCAACGCCTCACAGCACTGTGAATCTCTCTCTCTCTCTCTCTACCATTCTCTTGCTCTCTTTCACTTTACCGCAACCCTTTCTTGCTCTACTGCTCTCTTTTCTCTCTCTCTCTCTCTCTCTCTCTCTCTCTCTCTCGCTCTCTCTCTCTCTCTCTCTCTCTCTCCTTCACTCACTCGACCGGCAAAAAACCCAAAGGGCTCTCCTCTCGTCTCTCATTCAGTGCTCTCAGACTCTGAGGGCTGCTCTATCGCTTTTCATTTATTCCCTTTTTTCTCTGTTCCTATTTTATTTTCTCTCCTCTTTTTCTCTCCCCCACCTCATCTAAAATATCTGCTGTGGCAAAGGATGCGTTGGTGAAAAAGGACCCAAAAGAGTTGTTTTGTTTGCGTCCTTTTCTTTCCTCAAGGCGTTGTCATTGGACGCGTCTTTGTTCTTTCATTTGTATGTATTTATTGTCCTGCTCCATGTGAATTGCTGTGTTGTTACTGGAGAAATAGGTTTGTGTGTCTGTGAGGAGCCAGCAGAGGTGATCGAGTGAAGAGAGGGGAGGAAAGGGGGGTGCTGTGTATTTGGCAGAGAGGGGGAAGCCCGGCTTTATCTCTCCGTTGCTGTGACTGTGAATCCACGGCAAACCCATTAGGTGCGGAGACGCAGAGAGGGAATTACTGGGATGCCATCGCTAACCTCTGACCTCTATCGTTAACTCACGCCACAGCCTGGACGGACAGACCAGGGGAAAGGAAAGAAGAATCAGAAGAGACACGGAGAAACTAGATAAATCCTTGAATCTTTCCTGTAGCTGGGCTTGTGCTGTGCGTCTGATGTGCGGTAGCTAGCACCATGGATATAAACGTGCAGTCCCACCGGTTCTACTTCCCTCAGATCTACTGTACTGAGGCTGTGCCTGCTGGTGCCCAGGTCCACGTCACAGCGCAGGAGTTTAAAGTCAGGTAGGCTACTGGGTAACACTGGGTAGGTTACTGTGATGCTGTGCTACACTGGGTTGGATAGGTTACCATTGGGGAGACAGTAATACTGTAATGCTATGCGCATTAGTGAGGACCACAGCCAATTTGCAATGAGCAATAGTAACAGAGCAGCATACAGTAGCACAGTCAAGCTGGTATCTACTTTCCTATTGGCTGCATCTCAAATGACATCATTCATAATCATATTGCCTATGCAGTAGAGATTTGCAGCTACCAATAGCCAAGCCCTGTGTCTATTAGAGAACAGGGTCCTTGATGGGATTGCAAATAGATGTATAAATAGACATCCAATGTACAGAATGAATGTACATGTCTATCCTGTGGAATGGACAGCCGTGTCAGTTCTGTTCCATACATTGTGTTTCTATGTGCCAGCTGTGAATGGTTGTCCTTGCAGAGGGGCTGGGGTAGAATGTTAATGTGTAAGCTGTGCAGTCAATGTCTAGGTCCTGATAGGGGATGAGGGAGGAGGAGAGAAGAGAGGAGAAGGCATTGATGCCCTGTGAAGAAGCTTGCCAAGACTGCTGGGGTGATGACAGTGGTGCTGTTGTGTTGTGTTTGTCTCTGAGGGCTGCAGCCGTGTGTGTGTGTGTGTGTGTGTGTGTGTGTGTGTGTGTGTGTGTGTGTGTGTGTGTGTGTGTGTGTGTGTGTGTGTGTGTGTGTGTGTGTGTGTGTGTGTGTGTGTTAGCTGTAGCTTGTTTGTGGCAGAGACCAGGGCTCTTTGTTCTTTCCGTCTGCCCTCTCCTTTCTCTCTGCCTGCTGCTCCTCCTCTTCCTCTCATCCTTCTCTTCTCCTCGTAAATGCTTGCAGCTCCCATGGTGGGTTGGAGCATCCTTCCCTGATGTTGCCACTGTCGCCATGGTTGCAGAATGCTCTGAGACACATGCTCAATGTTTTGTGCAGTGTTTTTTTTGTTGTCTTCGGGCACTATCTTTATCAAGTTTATGTCTGTCTGGCACCCAAACACTCTTCCCCTTTATCCTTGCAATCAGTAATTTATCATTGTGTCAGCCATCCCTCCATCCGTCCACCGGTTTCAGGTTTCGCCCAGTAGTAATCTGGTGTGTGATCGCTGGTCAGATTTCTCCTCTCTAACTGATGATTAGATCAGCTTTAACAGACTCACTGAGTTTTCCCTCTGGTAAGCAGCTTTTAACACAGCCAGGCCCAGCGGGTATGTTTCTACGAGGGATGTGATAACTGGACAATTCTTCTTTACCGTTTAAACTGACATTTATTTGATCGGTTATCCAAAACACATTTGAAGGAAAAATATACACAATTCCACGTCAGTTCATAATGCAGAATAGTGGGCCTATTACGTGTGTATGACCGGTAGACTCAGGCAATGAAGTTATATCTACCGCAGCCCTTTAACAGACAGAACGCAGCAACAGTAACGTGGATAGTTGATGACTTTTCAGACCATTAAAAAAAGGTGCTGCGTCAGAAGACTGACTCTGTACAGTCCTATTCTGTTCTGGCATATAATGTGCTATTGTTTCCCCGACGACAATAAACGTTGCTGATTGATGTGCTGCTGTGTTGTTTATGCTGTTAGTTTTTTTTCATGGTAGGGTAAATAGATGCGTTTTCTTTCTACACAATGTCTTGCTAAATCGCGTTATTTAACATACTATTTTAGGCGATTCATGGGACCGGTCTTGCGAGCACGGGGTAGCTTTCTGTCTCTTAATATGAAATTACAGTAGGTTACCGGTATCGACTGTATCGATGACCCTTTTCAGATATAATCGTATGTGGCCCCTTGAAAGCGCCTCGGCTATGGCATGTTTGTTAGGGTAGACGACACTACGGCTTTTTAAACGCCGACAATAAACCTTCCCTGGAGACTTGGACGGGAGTTCAACAGTCTGTAAAGTCATGCCTTTTCTGAAGCGGGACTAACTTCCATCACTAGGAGACCAGAACTGTGCATCTTAGCCTTCCTGCTGCCTGTGCGCAGACCACTCTTTCCTAAACTAGGATGTTCTACACACAACAGACTGAACACACACTTGTGTCATTAGCAGAGAGAAAGAGCAGGCAGGCCAGGGCGAGGTAGGGACATATGTCTTGGTGATCTGCATCTCGCAATGTCTTAATTGTCTTGCAAATTCACCAAAGTAGCCGAAAGTTTGCCTCTCCCTCGCTGGTTTTATTTTAAATTACACAACTTCCCCCAGGCTTTTATGTTAGGCTATAACATAGAAAATAATGGTTAATGATAACTGCACTGTGATGTTAATTATGTGGGAGTAGAAAATATTGTGTTTCAGGTTAGGGATTTTTCTTAACGTTAAGGATCCCAACTTAGTTTAAACATTTTAACGTTTAAATGTTCATACCCCTAGTAGCTACAGTAAATTACAGCTAAGGCAGGAGGGCTATGTAGCTACAGTAAATTACAGCTAAGACAGGAGGGTTATGTAGCTACAGTAAATTACAGCTAAGGCAGGAGGGCTATGTAGCTACAGTAAATTACAGCTAAGGCAGGAGGGCTATGTAGCTACAGTAAATTACAGCTAAGGCAGGAGGGCAATGTAGCCACAGTAAATTACAGCTAAGGCAGGAGGGCTATGTAGCTACAGTAAATTACAGCTAAGGCAGGAGGGCTATGTAGCTACAGTAAATTACAGCTAAGGCAGGAGGGCTATGTAGCTACAGTAAATTACAGCTAAGGCAGGAGGGCTATGTAGCTACAGTAATTTACAGTGAGGGCTACAGGAAGTTACAGATACAGGGGTTAGAGCAGTGGTTGCAGTAGAAGTACAGAAAACCACCACCTCGAAATTTAAACTACTTTTAAGTACTGGCATTCCTTACAATACCACCTCTAATACATGATCCCTGCTGCGGTACAATTGTGAGAACCAGCACCTTTACGCACTTGGCTAGAAGGCTAGAGGGATTTGAGTAAATCTACAGGTTATTCAGACACAGTTCAGTCTCGTATTACTGTAAAAGGCACGAAGGAAAAGTCAGCATACGATGTGGTTTTCCTCTGACTGCTGTCCAGCATGGGTCTCTGTGGTCGGAGGGATAATAGCTTCACTCCTGTTTGATTTGGACGAGGCCCTGGCAGTCAGTCACTGCTTCAGTCAGGATACTGTTAGCACAGTGACGGGGGGAATGAGGGAGAAAGAAAGAGAGAGACAAACAGGGAAGAGGCGGAGAAGAGAGCGAACAGAGGGAGACTTATCAGAGAAGGAGGGATAAGGCGAGAAGGGAGAGAGAAAGAGAGTCTGTGGCACACATTCCCAGTTGCCTGCGTGGTGTTTGCAGCCTGCTGGCCGGCACATCCTCTCATCTCCAACACTTTGGAGAAACACGCCGAAATCACCATCACGCTGTGAAAAGATGAAAAAGTCTTTCAAGTCTGCTTAACTTTCACAAAATAATCTCAACCCCTTTAGCTGTATTCATGTTTCCTAAACCACTAATTGAACCACTGGTGTCTGTAGTATTGTCCTTCCTTGTTTACAGATGCATACTGTAGGCTCATTGTGATTTCCCTTGCACTTTGTCAGCAGTGTGTGTGTGTGTGTGTGTGTGTGTGTGTGTGTGTGTGTGTGTGTGTGTGTGTGTGTGTGTGTGTGTGTGTGTGTGTGTGTGTGTGTGTGTGTGTGTGTGTGTGTGTGTGCATGGGGTGTATCCCTCCTCTTCGCTCTGTGATTCTGTGTGTGTGTGTGTGTGTGTGTTGGAGTAGAGTGTGTCAGCTGACTCCCACTAAGCAGGAAATGGACACGGCTTTCTACAGCTGGATCAATACCCAGGTTATTAGTACAGAGAGAGAGAGAGAGTGATGGAAGGAGAGACAATTAGAGATAAAGGGACAGATAGAAAATAGGAAAGAGGAAATCTGAGAGGAATTCAAATGGGAAAATGCATGCTGGGAAAAAACTGCAGGGAAATCAGAGGGGGAGAGGGGGAATGGGAGAGAGAGGGGGGGTGGGGGGGTTGAGAGTGGGGGATGGTGAGAAAAGCAGGGGTAAGCAAAAGAGAGGACGGAGGAAGGGAGCAGAGGCAGAAATACAAAGAGAAAGGGAGTGATGGTTGTAGAGAGAGAGAGAGAGTCAGAGAGCAATAGATGGTGTGATGGAAATAATATGGGTTAAAAGGTGGTCAAGGAGTAGTACACGTCTTAGAAAAGCCTTTGTGAAGGATTCTGGGGGTTTTGCGCCTGCCTGGCTTCCATGGTGACGGAGGCTGTGCATCCCAGAATAATGCCAGGTAACCACGACAACCAGCATCGGCCAACACCACAGGAGCAAACACACAGCCAAGAGAGCAAATCTAACCTTTTCCGAAGAGTGTGTGTGTGTGTGTGTGTGTGTGTGTGTGTGTGTGTGTGTGTGTGTGTGTGTGTGTGTGTGTGTGTGTGTGTGTGTGTGTGTGTGTGTGTGTGTGTGTGTGTGTGTGTGTGTGTTTGTGTGTGTGTGTCTGCTCCACAGGCGCTCCAACAGACCAGGAGAGAGAAGTGAGGAGGATGCTCTTTTTCTCATCAGACCCATTTATCCTCCTGCTAAAACCTGAGGGTTGGGCCTCTTTCCATCTGCATATTAGTTGTTTTTATCTCTCTCCCTCCATCTCTCTCTCTCTCTCACACTCCATCTGTCTCTCTGTATCTCTCTCTCTCTCTCTCTCCCTCTCTCTCTCTCTCTCTCACACTCCATCTGTCTGTCTGTCTGTCTCTCTCTCTCTCTCTCTCTCTCTGTCTCTCTGACCCTCACTCTCTCTCTCTCTCTCTCTGACCCTCTCTCTCTCTCTCTCTCTCTCTCTCTCTCTCTCTCTCTCTCTCTCTCTCTCTCTCTCTCTCTCTCTCTCTCTGTCTCTCTGACCCTCTCTCTCTCAGTTCCTCTCTATCGCTGTAAGGGATTTACTATCCCCCAAAAGTAACAGAGACCCAAACCTCTTTTAACTGATTCATTGTTATCATTCAGCCCATTCTAAAGATCATGTTTAAAGCCTCAGGCTACTGGACTGGACATTATTGCTTGTATGATTAGGTATTGGGGTGATAGTAAGTTTTCCTGTTGTACGATTCTCCTGGGAATAGGAAGTGTCTGTCTGTCTGCCTAAGACTCATGTCAAATGATGGAAAATGATGGAAAATGATGGAAAATGATGGAAAATGATGGAAAATGCCATGCAAGAAATACACTGTAAAATGATGCAATAGATGTAAAACAGAGAAGTTGCAGTGATATCCAGATTGGGCTGCAGGTTGCAGACCCAACCATTGTGTGAGTAGAGACGAGGTATGGCTTTCTGTCATACTGTAAGTAAAGGGAAGCAGACTGACTGTGTTGCCAGTTTCATTGTGTGAGTGAGCACTTAGCCCAGACGGCCTCGGTCAAACGCTCAACCGTCATAAAATATAACGTTTCAAGTTGAATTAGCCGTCTGTCGTGTGTGTGTGTGTGTGTGGGTGTGTGTGCGTGCGTGTGTGTGTGTGTGTCTGTCGTCGCGGTTACGGGCCATCAGTTAAATGACGTCATGCTGGAGAAAGCAGCCCCAGGGCAGGTCGCATCCTTCCTCAGATCTCCTTCTCATCCTTTCTCTCATCCCTCATTCTTTCATCCCTCACACTTACTGTCCCTCATTCCATCCCTAGCAGAGGGGAAAAAGGTTTGTGAGGATCTGTGTTCATGGTATGACTCTCACAGCACTCCCACCCTCAGTCACCTCCATCTCTCTCTCTCTCTCTCTCTCTCTCTCTCTCTCTCTCTCTCTCTCTCTCTCTCTCTCTCTCTCTCTCTCTCTCTCTCTCTCTCTCTCTCTCTCTCTCTCTCTCTCTCTCTCTCTCTCTCTCTCTCTCTCTCTCTCTCTCTCTCAAGGGAGCCCTGGAAGAATGATAGGCACACACACACACATTCCACGACCACCTTATTTAGGTCTCCTAATGTGCGTAAAGCAAAACTGTTATTTCCGGTTGAGGTAGACATAGCCTGTGCGGTAGCAGTAGACTCCATATTACACATTCCAGTGAATACTCATTAGTACGAGATCATCTTCCCATGAAAACTAACTAGACAGACAGGAATGTGTCTCTCTCTCTGACCCTGCTCTAAGACTGAGCGAGACTTTATGACAAAGTGGGCTTTTTTGATTTCCTCCAAGAGAGGCTGAATATCTGGTGTAGATGTAGTTTGTAGATGTAGTTTGTAGATGTAGTTTGTCACTCTTCCTTATTCATTTCAGGCTCCTTAATTGGACTGGCCTGGCAGCCACTCAATACTTATTATTTTGCTTCGGGAGCTCCCAGTTATTTCCCACTCTCCTCTCTCTTGTCGTGACGTAAACCTCAGGGTTTTACGAGGGGAGGCAATCTTAACCCAGATTTGGTTGGCCAAGATCTAGAGTTTCTTTTGATCGTTGTGCTTTTCTTCCTGAGATGGGTAGACTAAGAGTAATCCAAGGTATGACCGATCGAAGGCCTGTTTGTTTGTGTGTCGACTTAAAGCCTCGAGATCTGATGAGCCATCCACCCAGACTTTGGCTAAAAAGTTTGTTGGCACCAAATTACCCCTTTACTAAATTATTTGCCTTCACAATAGCATTCTAAATTCTATTTTGACTTTTAATAATTGTCTTTGGGAAAAACATTTATTTTGGGGGGGGGGTGTCCCAGAACCAGATTAAGCACCTTTTTACCTGGCCCCCAAAAATACACTTTAAATGGGGTTTCTCTTGGAGACTCCATTGAACATTCCAGCCCTTAGTGTGAAAATGCCACCCTTTGAATTTCTAAATCTCGAACAGAGTTTGACACACTCAGCATGACAGGGATGGCCAACCCTCCTCTCATTCAGGCTTTTGCTCCAGCCCTGCTGTAGCACGCCTGCCAGTCTACACAGCCAGTAGTTCTTGGCCATCCCTGATCTATGGCTTTTGGCCAAAGTGTATCAGACGTGGAGGTGAAAGCTACCTTTAAGGCCTCACGTTAGACACTCGTTCATCCGCCAACGCGGTTTCCCTGGAACCCCATCACTTCTTTTCCTCCCTCTCTCTTTACTGTAAGTAAAGGGAAGCAGACTGACTGTGTTGCCAGTTTCATTGTGTGAGTGAGCACTTAGCCCAGACGGCCTCGGTCAAACGCTCAACCGTCATAAAATATAACGTTTCAAGTTGAATTAGCCGTCTGTCGTGTGTGTGTGTGGGTGTGCGTGCGTGCGTGTGTGTGTGTGTGTCTGTCGTCGCGGTTACGGGCCATCAGTTAAATGACGTCATGCTGGAGAAAGCAGCCCCAGGGCAGGTCGCATCCTTCCTCAGATCTCCTTCTCATCCTTTCTCTCATCCCTCATTCTTTCATCCCTCACACTTACTGTCCCTCATTCCATCCCTAGCAGAGGGGAAAAAGGTTTGTGAGTATCTGTGTTCATGGTATGACTCTCACAGCACTCCCACCCTCAGTCACCTCCATCTCTCTCTCTCTCTCTCTCTCTCTCTCTCTCTCTCTCTCTCTCTCTCTCTCTCTCTCTCTCTCTCTCTCTCTCTCTCTCTCTCTCTCTCTCTCTCACTCTCTCTCTCTCACTCTCTTTTCAAACTCTCAGCGTGACACTTTGCTTAGGAAACTCTTAGATGTTTTATGTCCTCATCTGTGGGAAGCAGTTGAAGGTGCTCTCATCTCTCCGCACTGCTCGCAGGCTGTCAGCAGGAACTACAAATTCAGACCCCGTTCCAAGCCTTGGTTTTATACCGTTCTTCTGTCCAAATGGACCTCCATAGGTTCCCAACAACCCAAATCAAATCACATTTTATTGGTCACACAGACTTTTTAAAACTGTATACCCCTTTTCTTCTTCCCAGTTGGTTGTTATACAGTCTTTCCTCATCGCTGCAACTCCCGTACGGACTCAGGAGAGGCGGAGGCCGAGAGCCGTGCGTCCTCCGAAACACAACCCGCGCTGCTTCTTGACACAATGCCCACTTAACCAAGTCTGTGCTAGCGTCCACTTAGCGTCCGCTACATTGGACCACTTCCGTATTAAGCTCGTCACTGGTACTTCCTGTTTGAGTTTTTGCTTGTAAGCAGGAATCAGGAGGATAGAGTTATGGTTTGATTTGCCAAATGACATGCGGGGGAGAGCTTTCATTGCATGCGCCTCTGTGCGTGGAGTGAAGGTGATCTAGACTTGTTATCCACTCGCTCAATTGCTTTCCGACCGCTCCCTCTACACACGCGTGCTACTGAGTGCACACACAAGCTCCTGTAAACCTGCAGAAGTACAATTCTATAAGAACACAGACACTGATGAGATACAGAAGCTACATTCCTTGCAAGACTGATGACAGCTTTATCGCACGTTCAAAAATTGACTGGTTGATTGGAGTAGGGAAATATGTGTTCCAACAATGGTTTTGGTATAATTACATCCTGTCTATTTTCCACTTTGGCTACTTGCGAACTGCTAGTGCCATTTAGAATCGGTTAGCCTAAGGCTAGGCTATGACCCCCCCTACACATAGACAGGTCCCACACTGAAAATATGCATAAACATTGGTTTGATAAAGACAACAAGCATATTTTGATCAGAATCATTAAGTCTAGGCCTACTCACCAAACAGATGTTGTGGCCGTGATTCATCACCATGCAGTCTTCATTGTGGAATTGTTAATTCCACATTGGGCTTTAAAAGCTTTTTGACGACTAGAGGATGCGGCAAACCCTCTCTACTTGTGTGTATCTAGCATCGTTCCGCTCGGTCTGTAATTAAAGCAGCACAGACTGACTGTCTGTCTGTCTTCTGAAGCCTTCTGAAAGCTTTTCGGGGAAGACATTTTTATTTATATCACATCACAGCCACTGTAGCTCATTCATCTTTTCTTCCTCAGCCAAATATTCCGCCCCAGTTGTCATGCCAACAGATTAGCGTGTTCTTGCGTGGTCTCTCTGCAGCCAAGTGAGGGGGTCTGCAGCAGGAACTGAGAGAGAGAGAGAGAGAGAGTGTGTGTGTGTGTGTGTGTGTGTGTGTGTGTGTGTGTGTGTGTGTGTGTGTGTGTGTGCTCGTGCATGGTCTGTGCAGTCTGCATCCCGGTCTCCAGGCTCTCAAACACTCCTCAGAAACACACCCACACTCCAAAGCACACGTCAAGCTCTCAAGGCTCTAACACACAGTCAGACACTATGTTAGACAAAAACACACTCCAACGACAACACACACAACCAAACAGAACACCACTCTAATACACAGGTCACGACACATCTGGGTCAAGATATTGCATGTCTCCACTGCATGAGTACTGGACCATAGGGATTTCCCTCTCCTTCCGAACAGAATTGTCTCTCTTTGCGTAGCCCATGAACCCTAAGCCTATCCCAAATACACTATTCAATGCCAGGGCTAACCCAAATAGACTATTCAATCCCAGGGCTAACCCAAATATACTATTCAATCCCAGGGCTAACCCAAATAGACTATTCAATCCCAGGGCTAACCCAAATAGACTATTCAATCCCAGGGCTAACCCAAATAGACTATTCAATCCCAGGGCTAACCCAAATAGACTATTAAATCCCAGGGCTAACTCAAATAGACTATTCAATCCCAGGGCTAACCCAAATAGACTATTCAATCCCAGGGATAACCCAAATACACTATTAAATCCCAGGGCTAACCCAAATAGACTATTCAATCCCAGGGCTAACACAAATAAATGGACAGAGTGGGTAAGCAAAATAATAATCCCTGATACATTTCACAATATCTCACAATGTAATCTGCCAGATGTCTTAAAACTGAGCAATTCCATGTCCAGTCACAACTCTATCTCTGCTCTCTAGATGTGTAGAAGAGCATGTTTGGGAAAAACTCCCCCATCTCTCTCTCACCCTTCCTGGCTCTCCCTTCCTCTCTCCCTTGCTCCCTCCGTCTCTCTCTCACTCCTTCGCTTCACCAGCAAACCCCAAATACGCAAGCAAGCAGCTTATATAACAGACTTCCAATAACAGCCTGACTCATAACTTTGTCTGTGTACTGCCATGTTGCAGAAGGCTTTCGCAGAGCTATTTTCACTGGCAGGCACACACACACACAGACACACACACACAGAGACACACACACACAGACACACACACACAGACACACACACACACACACACACACAGACACACACACACACACACACAGACACACGCAACATCCACTATCATAACCCACAGAAAAGGGTCCAGAAATGGATTTCAAAGGCTCAAACACACCCCAGAGGGAGTAGCATGAAGTTGCCCCTAACCACTGTTTCAGGGTTAGGCCTTTTTTTTTTTTTTTTACCTCTACAGTGCATAAAGTAACAACTGGACATAGGGTAATCAGATCCCAGATCTGTGGTTAGGAGCGACTAATACTTGCAGCAAGGGGGCTAAAGTAGCACATAATTATCATCATTGGCAATCAGTGGTTGGAATAGGATTGCAGCGATTTAGCTGTCTTTAGCGCATTGTCTGTAAACGCTGCTTAGGTTTAGCCAGGGCTTAGGGTTAGTCTCCTATCGCTAGTGTGTGTCACAGTTCTAAATGTTAATGCTGCTGCTTTGATGTTGGAAGCAGTTCACACACCAGGGCTTTGTTATATATCGGGTTAATTCCATTAATTCAAATGTATGTTTTAGTGCAAAATTGTTTGTTTTTTATGTTGTCATTTTGGGTCTCATCTCCACGCACACCAAGTCCCTCCCCCTGCCACTTTACAACAACAAAGGTGACGATATCCTTTTCATGTCCCGGACTCCCACGATTGACACACAGCAGACCCTACTAAAACATTGATTTTCGAGAATGAATTGGCATTGCAGTACCATGTAACATACCGCTTGCAGTATTTTAGCCACAAGTGCTATGTGCTAGCTCTCTAGTCTATGTTTTATACATGAGCGATTAACACAAATAGACACATTTCTAGAAGGAATTGGCCAAGTCATCATTCTGAGAAATGAGCATCTTCTTATCCAGGCAGGCCACTTGGTTTCAACATCTGAAGAAAGTGGACACGCTGGCATGCTGTTCAAACAGGAGCAGGGTGTGTTCATAACAGCTTGACTGTTCTAGACTAGAAATAGGAAGATCAGCAGGCTACCCACTAGCATGTGGGATTGTGCACGAGAGATTTGTTTACGAGGCTTGTGTTCATTTTCTATCATGTCTGCTACATGAAGTTGGTCGTTATTCGTGGGTGTGCATTATGCACGGTTATGGTTATTTGTAACAAAAAAAGGCAATTTTCATAGACTTTCATAGACTTGGAAGCCAGATAAGTGATTATTGCAAAAAAGCGGGTTAAACCATTTTTTAAATAAAATAATACATTAATACATTAGTGGTGAGTATGATTGTGGAAGGCTTATATTAAAGCTTAGATATAATTTTACAAGCCCTGAATTCATTAGATTATTGCTGACTATTTGAAATGTAGTGTATTGTCATTTAATTGTGCAACAAAGCTTATTTAGGGAAAATAAATAAATACATTAAGTGCATTCGGAAAGTATTCAGACCACTTCACTTTTTCCACATTTTGTTACGTTACAGCCTTATTCCAAAAATGATTACAAAATAATTCCTCATCAATCTACACACAATACCCCATAATGACAATGCCCTATGGGACTCCCAATCACAGCCTGTTGTGATACAGCCTGGAAACGAACCAGGGTCTGTATAGACACCTCTAACACTGAGATGCAGTGCCTTAGACCGCTGTGCCACTCTGGAGCCCAAATATAGGCCCTATATAAGGCCCCACAGTTGAAAGTGCATGTCAGTGCAAAAACCAAGCCATGAGGTTGAAGGAAATATCCGTAGAGCTTCGAGAAGAATTGTGTCGAGGCACAGATCTGGGGAAGGGTACCATAACATTTATGCAGCGTTGCATGTCCCCAAGAACACAGTGGCCTCCATCATTCTTAAATTGAAGAAGTTTGGAACCACCAAGACTCTACCTAGAGCTGGCTGCTCTGCCAAACTGAGTAATCGGGGGTGGAAGGACCTTGGTCAGGAAGGTGACCAAGAACCCGATGGTCACTCTGACAGAGTTCCATAGTTCCTGTGTGGAGGTGGAATAACCTTCCGGAAGGACAAACATCTCTGCCAATCAGGCCTTTATGGTAGAGTGGCCAGACGGAAGCCACTCCTCAGTAAAAGGCAGCCCGCTTGGAGTTTGCCAAATGGCACCTAAAGGACTCTCAGACCATGAGAAAAAGAAACAAGATTCTCTGGTCTGATGAAACCAAGATTGAACTCTTTGGCCTAAATGCCCAGTGCCACGTCTGGAGGAAACCTGGCACCATCCCTACGGTGAAGCATGGGGGTGGCAGCATCATACTGTGGGGATGTTTTTCAGCGGCAGGGACTGGGAGACTAGTCAGGGTGGAGGGAAAGATGAACGGAAACAAAGTACAGAGAGATCCTTGATGAAAACCTGCTCCAGAGCGCTCAGACTGGGGTGAAGGTTCACCTTCTAACAGGACAATGACCATAAGAACACAGCCAAGACAACACAGGTGTGGCTTCGGGACAAGTCTCTGAATGTCTTTGAGTGGCCCGGACTTGAAAATACCTGTGCAGCGATGCTCCCCATCCAACCTGACATAGCTTGAAAGGATCTGCAGAGAATAATGGGAGAAACTCCCCAAATACAAGTGTGAGAAGCTTGTAGCGTCATACCCAAGAAGACTGGAGGCAGTATTCGCTGCCAAAGGTGCTTTAACAAAGTACTGCGTAAATGGTCTGAATACTTATGTAAATGTGATTTTACATTTTTAATATATTTGCAAACATTTCTAAAAAACTGTTTTTTGCTTTGTCATTGTGGGGTGTTGTGTGAAGATTGATGAAGAAAAAAACGATTTAATAGGTTTTAGAATACGGCTGTAAAGTAACGAAATGTGGAAAAAGTCAAGTGGTCTGAATACTTTCTGAATGCACTGTATATTGTAACTCGCCCATACGTTTGTAGGCCATATTGCCCAGCCCTATCACACACACAGACACACACACACACACACACACACACACACACACACACACACGCATACACACACAAACGTGTTTGTTTTACTGTCTTTGTGGGGACCAATCATTTACCCCTAACCCTGATTCTAACCCTAATTGTAACCCTAACCCTAACCTCTAAGCCTAAAATAACCCTTTTCCTTGTGTCCCCACTTGTCTGAATGTTCCTCATTCTACTATCCCTGTGAGGATAGTAAACACACACACACACCGTTTCATTTTGCAGTTCCTTGGCTCATTTTTGTAACTTCACTTCTCCAACATGAATCCTTGTTTTGTTTAAAAGAACTAGAAAAACTATTTGTGCTAAACAGTATTTGTCCTGCCAGCCAGCTCGCTGGTTAGTTGGCTGTTGTCATCTGCAGCTGGCTCTGCAACACAAAGACTGAATCTGTCTACTGCTCTCCTCTGCTTTCATCACTAAAGAGTTATTTGTGTGACCTTGCTGGACCTCAAAGTCCTCATAACAAAGATCGTAGTGGCACTTGAACTGTGTTACGGTGCAAGAGTGCCAAAAAGTGCCATAGGTTTAATCTCCCCCCCATAATAATGGCTGGAAAGGAGCGAATTAAATGTTGACCATGTGTTTGATACAATTCCACTAGTTCCGCTCCAGCCGTTACCTGCCTGTCCTCCCCAATAAAGGTGCCACCAACCTCCTGTGCTCTCTGTCTGTCTCTCCCGTGTCTCTGTGTCAGGGTTATGCGCAGTACATAGGTTAATGCTTAGTAGTAGACCTTCCACTGCCGAGTGCATTACTAGGGGGAGGGAGGGAGATATCAAAGTCTTCTTGAACAGAGCACTACTCAGTCATGAGGCATCAAAGCCAAAGGAATTGAATAATATATAGAAATGCTATAAATGTGGAAACTTACCAATAAACAATTGGTCAACAACTAATTCAATCCCTTTTAGACAACTTCCTGGAACAAACTTTCCACTGTAACAGTGAAGGGTTAAACTTGGCAGTAAAAAATCTAAACAGTATATTTGACCTCTCAGCTTCCCTATCAAATCTAAAAATTTCAAACAGAAAATTAACAACAATGACAAATGGTTTAATGAAGAATGCAAAAACCTAAGAAAGAAATTGAGAAACCTATCCAACCAAAAACATAGAGACCCAGATAATCTGAGTCTACGCCTTCACTATGGTGAATCACTAAAACAATACAGAAATACACTATGGAAAAAGAAGGAACAGCATGTCAGAAATCAGCTCAAAGTCCATAGACTAACCACTTCTGGGAAAATTGGAAAACACTAAACACAGAGATGGCCGTCTCTGTCCTTCTGTTGAAGGAGAGGCGGACCAAAACGCAGCGTGGTTATTGTGATACATCTTTAATAAAGATGATAAATGAACAATATACAAAACAAGAAATGTGAAAAAACCAAAAACAGCCCTATCTAGTGTAACAAAGACAGGAACAATCACCCACAAACCCCAACACCAAACAGGCTACCTAAATAGGGTTCCCAATCAGACAATGACTAACACCTGCCTCTGATTGAGAACCATATCAGGCCAAACACAGAAACAGACAAACTAGACACACAACATAGAATGCCCACTCAGATCACACCCTGACCAAACAAAACATAGAACATACAAAGCAAACTATGGTCAGGGTGTGACAGTCTCGCTTCGAGTTACTAGGAAACTATGCAGTATTTTGTTTTTTTTACATGTTATTTCTTACATTGGTACCCCAGGTAATCTTAGGTTTTATTACATACAGTCGGGAGGAACTACTGGATATAAGAGCAACGTCAACTCACCATCATTACGACGAGGAATGATGGCGAACCAAAACAACGACGCCGTAAAAGGGGCAGACGAAACGGTCTTCTGGTCAGGCTCCGGAGACGGGCACATAGCGCACCACTCCCTAGCATACTACTCACCAATGTCCAGTCTCTTGACACCAAGGTTGATGAAATCTGAGCAAGGGTAGCATTCCAGAGAGACATCAGAGACTGTAACGTTCTTTGCTTCACGGAAACATGGCTCACTCGAGACACGCTATCGGAGTCGGTACAGCCAGCTGGTTTCTTCACGCATCGCGCCGACAGAAACAAGCATCTTTCTGGTAAGAAGAGTATGCCTTATGATTAATGTGGTGTGATCATAACAACATACAGGAACTCAAATCCTTCTGTTCACCTGACTTAGAATTCCTCACAATCAAATGTCGACCGCATTATCTACCAAGAGAATTCTCTTAGATTATAATAACAGCCGCATATATTCCCCCCCAAGCAGACACATCGATGGGCCTGAACAAACTTTATTTGACTCTATGTAAACTGGAAACCACATATCCTGAGGCTGCATTCATTGTAGCTGGGGATTTTAACAAGGCTAATCTGAAAACAAGACTCCCTAAATTCTATCAGCATATCGATTGTGCTACCAGGGTTGGTAAAACCCTGGATCATTGTTATTCTAACTTCCGTGACGCATATAAGGCCCTCCCCCGCCCTCCTTTCGGAAAAGCTGACCACGACTCCCTGCCTATAGACAGAGACTAAAACAGGAAGCTCCCGCTCTCAGGTCTGTTCAACGCTGGTCCGACCAATCTGATTCCACACTTCAAGATTACTTCGATCACGTGGATTGGGATATGTTCCGCATTGCGTCAAACAACAACATTGACGATTATGCTGATTCGGGGAGCGAGTTTATTAGCAAGTGCATCGGCGATGTTGTACCCACAGCAACTATTAAAACATTCCCAAACCAGAAACCGTGGATTGATGGCAGCATTCGCATGAAACAGAAAGCACAAACCACTGCTTTTAACCAGGGCAAGGTGACCGGAAACATGACCGCATACAGACAGTGTAGCTATTCCCTCCGCAAGGCAATCAAACAAGCCATGCGTCAGTATAGAGACAAAGTAGAGTCGTAATTCAACGGCTCAGACACAATAGGTGTGTGGCAGGGTCTACAGTCAATCACGGATTACAAAAAGAAAACCAGCCCCGTCGCGGACCAGGATGTCTTGCTCCCAGACAGAATTAACAACTTCTTTGCTCGCTTTGGGGACAATACAGTGCCACTGACACGGCCCACTACCAAAACCTGCAGAATCTCCTTCACTGCTGCCGTCGTGAGTAAAACATTTAAACGTGTTAACCCTCGCAAGGCTGCAGGCCCTGTCAGCATCCCCAGCCGCGTCCTCAGTGCAAGCGCAGACCAGCTGGCTGGTGTGTTTACGGACATATTCAATCAATCCTTATCCCAGTCTGCTGTTCCCACATGCTTCAAGAGGGCCACCATTGTTCCTGTTCCCAAGAAAGCTAAGGTAACTGAGCTAAACAACTACCGCCCCGTAGCACTCACGTTCGTCATCATGAAGTGCTTTGAGAGACTAGTCAAGGACCATATCACCTCCACCCTACCTGACACCCTAGACCCACTCCAATTTGCTTTCCGCCCCGATAGGTCCACAGACAACGCAATCGCAACCACACTGCACACTGCCCTAACCCATATTGACAAGAGGAATACCTATGTGAGAATGCTGTTCATCGACTACAGCTCAACATTTAACACCATAGTACCCTCCAAACTCGTCATCAAGCGCGAGACCCTAGGTCTCGACCCCGCCCTGTGCAACTGGGTACTGGACTTCCCAGGTGGTGAGGGTAGGTAACAACATCTCCACCCCGCTGATCCTCAACACTGGGGCCCCACAAGGGTGCTTTCTGAGCCCTCTCCTGTACTCCCTGTTCACCCACGACTGCGTGGCCATGCACGCCTCCAACTCATTCATCAAGTTTGCAGACGACACTAGAGTGGTAGGCTTGATTACCAACAATGATGAGACGGCCTACAGGGAGGAGGTGAGGGCCCTCGGAGTGTGTTGTCAGGAAAATAACCTCACACTCAACGTCAACAAAACAAAGGAGATGATTGTGGACTTCAGGAAACAGCAGAGGCAACCTCAGGAGGCTGAAGAAATGTGGCTTGTCACCAAAAGCACACAAACTTTTACAGATGCACAATCGAGAGCATCCTGTCGGGCTGTATCACCGCCTGGTACGGCAACTGCTCCGCCCACAACCGTAAGGCTCTCTAGAGGGTAGTGAGGTCTGCACAACGCATCACCGGGGGCAAACTACTTGCCCTCCAGGACATCTACACCCCCCGATGTCACAGGAAGGCAATATAGATCATCAAGGACAACAACCACCCAATTCACTGCCTGTTCACCCCGCTATCATTCATCAAAGCAGGGACCGAGAGACTGATAAACAGCTTCTATCTCAAGGCCATCAGACTGTTAAACAGCCACCACTAACATTGAGTGGCTGCTGCCAACATACTGACTCAACTCCAGTCACTTTAATAATGGAAAGATTGATGTAAAAATGTATCACTAGCCACTTTTATATGTTTACATACCCTACATTACTCATCTCATATGTATATACTGTACTCAATACCATCTACTGCATCTTGTCAATGCCGTTCTGTACCATCACTCATTCATATATTTTTATGTACATATTCTTCATCCCTTTACACTTGTATGTATAAGGTAGTTGTTGTGAAATTGTTAGGTTAGATTACTCGTTGGTTATTTCTGCAATGTGGGAACTAGAAGCACAAGCATTTTGCTACACTCGCATTAACATCTGCTAACCATGTGTATGTGACAAATAACATTTGATTGATTTTTGATTTGCAGTTATCTATCCTAAATGGAGATGTATGGGTAAACCACTTCTTCAATCTTTTTGGCCCTGTAACAAAGAACAAACAGCAAAAACATATACATTATCAAATACAAATCTTAGAATCAAATATTAAAGAGTACCAGAACCCGCTGGATTCTCCAATTACATTGAATGAACTACGGGACAAAATACAAACCCTTCAACCCAAAAAGGCCTGTGGTGTTGATGGTATCCTCAATGAACTTATAAAATATACAGACAACAAATTCCAATTGACTATACTTAAACTCTTTAACATCATCCTTAGCACTGGAATCTTCCCCAATATTTGGAACCAAGGACTGATCACCCAATCCACAAAAGTGGAGACAAATTTGACCCCAATAACTACCATGGGATATGCGTCAACAGCAACCTTGGGAAAATCCTCTGCATTATCATTAAGAG